>NC_133540.1:60771000-61084500 GCF_048773025.1 Camelus bactrianus | reverse complement strand
GTCAGCTACTCCACTAAGGCAGCCAAATTCTTTCTTAAAATAGTCACACTGATATCAGCTAATAACTATTAACAAACAGCTAATAAACTTTTTGAAAGATAAAGAACTATGATTTTTTTCAAGGATAAAAATTAAAAGACTCTCAAAGTTTATTTTTCTTAGTTTTTTGATAATGAACATTCTTAATTTCTTTTCTGGACTAACATTCAGCACAATGGAAAGTCTGGAAATAACTTTCAGAATTTAACTCCATAAAATGGTTAATTTGAGTTAAGTATACAATTTTCCATTAAAGATGCTTATTAACTTGTTATTTTGTTGGACCTTTAAACTCAGTTTTAAGACCTGTGTATCTGAGCTTCTGTATGGTCTATGCTGTGTGAAATGAAGGCAAGCATCCCTCCCCTGTGCGTCACTGGAATGTCACATGCTAATGCCATTTCTCAACACAGTTGTTTTAGTTCTATTAAAAATTAATTGTAACTAAAACAGACAGTTCTAAGCCTCCAGGCTTGTTGAGTCAGAAGATGAGTAATGATCTGTAGTAAGGAAGGTTTGTCCACAGAATCTTCTGCTCTGACTCTTCCATGCTTATGTGCCCAGGAAGAAAATCTTAGCAACTGAAAAAAAGGGGGGAAATGGCAGAAAGGGCCCTGAAAGGGAGTTAAATGACAGGATTAAAGCACATTTATTTGGAAGAATATAGTAGGGACAAAGAAGGAGCCTCTCCTGGGTTGAGATGCAAGGGAAATGGTTGTGGGAACGAACTGGAGGAAACATTAAGCTTCCCACGCTGGTTTTGAAAAGAAGTAACAAAGGTGGACTTCGAATCCACTTGATAGATACCTCTCCAAGGTAGTTTATATGAAGTTCTATCTAGCAAAAGGGAGGTGATTTTGGAAAATCCATATTTAATTCCATTATGGGAATTACATTTGAAGTTTGCCATTTATCTGTTAAGAGTGTTCTGAGACTACCTCAGCATAGCTGAAGCTTTATTGGCTGACTGCCAGGAAATAATGACTTTGCTACAATTTCTGGAAATTGACTTTATATAGCTCAAAAGAAGGGGCAGTTGAAGTTGTATTTGATATGGTCCTTTTGTTGTTGGTTCGATGAACTTCTTTGCCATTTTGCTTGATATTGCTTGTGTTTGGGAAGGCTAGGACATTGGGAACAGCATCCAGATGCAGATGCTTCAGGTTGGCATGTTAGATATTCTACTTAGTAGTTTTAAAGGGCTGTATCATGCATGAAGACATAATCTTTGCAGAGAGAGTGTTGCGAGATCAAGTAGTTTCCCAGTATCCTCTGGCAAGAAGCTCTGAGACTATGGAAGAGAGTTTGTGGGAGGAAACCAAGATCTTGTTAGAAATTGGGCAAAGGGCTCAAAAAGGAAGATGTTCCCATAGGATTCAGTGTTACAGAGTGTATCCTCAACACCAGCAACAGAGACACCTGTATTAAAATTCGCTAACTCTTGACATCTTCTATTGGACATTTAATTTGCATGCCAAGCCCATAAGATAAGCATAAAGTTCCTAATTCATTGTATTTAAGATTTCTAACTATAATTGAAACCTAGTCTAAACATTTTTGTATTTTATTTCTTGGCAGAATGTTTTCTATTCTTAAAACCCTTATAATCAAGTTTTGACCTCATTCTCTCTCCCATACCTCATCAATTTACTTGATATTCAAGATTACTTGGCATTCATACGTAGGCTTCTTGGCATTTTTACCCACTTCTTTATACTACAGCTGCCTCAGGTCACCCTGCTTTACATGGCAACTGAATGTATAAATCTGTCCTTTTGTTTCCAGGTTCAGGCTTGGTGGGAAAATAAAGCCATACATTTCTCTAGAATCCAAAGAAAGCCTCTAGCAGCCAGTGGTAGATGCTGATCAGATTTGTTAAGCTGGAAGGTATGTTCAAACTCCTCTTTAAAGGGACAGATTTAGAGATACCCATCAGGTCCAATTTATTCTCTTTGTCTTCTGTTCTGTGTTTAGATCTTTTCTGCTTCAGGTCCTGCTGATGAACAGTGGCCTCAGGCCACCAGCAGATGCACTTGACCATGACCCCACAGAGGTGGGAGCTATAGGAGAGCTTTCTGCAGAGCTAGCCACAAGCTCCCACTAGGCAGACTCGCTTTAACAGCCATATGGACTTGGCTTCTAGAGTAACTGGTTGGCAATGCCGTCCCTTATCCTCTAGCTCTGCATTCCAGACCTTCATTTCCCAGCTCCTCCCACAGTTGGCTAGATAAAATAACTATCATAAATTTTCCATAACACTCATTACATCTCTGCTACCTCCACTGATCCTTTGCTAATAAAATGAGAATTTGCCCATCCTGATTTTTTGAAAAATTGGCTCCCACTGTGATAACTCTTTTCTCATTCTTTCTTACATATACAGATTAGTCTTGGTGATGTCTCCTATACCAACTTTTCAGTAGTTAACTCCATAATACTAAAAGGATAACAACATTCATGAAATTTATGCCTATTTGTGTAGTGATTAAATTTTTCTTTACAAAAAGATTTAAAGTCAGAGTTCTCTGATTCATCGAATCATATGATACTTTGATTAGTTTGGACCAATTATTCAGGGAGAAAGTAGTGACCGAAACAGACATAATTATTACTCTCTTGAAATTTATAATCGTGATTGATTCCTGGCAATTAAATAGTCAATAAAATGCAGTGTAAACTGTGTAACTGTAAGGACAGTAAAGAAGAAGAGTAGCATCCCAGACCAGGGGAAGGAAGGGTCAAAATACTTCCTGAAAGAAATGAGATCTCTCTTATATATATTCTAGGAAAAAGAACCAGAATATTCAGTTCAAGATGAGAGGGAAATGGTGAGTTCCTTATGGGAACTGAATGTGTTTAGGATGCTGAGAACACGGTCTAAGTGGTAAAAAGTAACAAAACAGTAAACTGGAGAGGTGAGCAGGAACCTTCCAAGCTGTGTTATTCTAAGAGTAATAGGGACTGATTATAAGACAGAAGTCAAGGAAATCATATAATTCTATTTTGTTGTAAAAATATCACTGCCTGCAACATGAAAAATGAATTCAAACAAAGGGTAGATTAACAAGGGATGAGAATAAAGATGAACTGTCCGTCAGGGGACTGCTGAAATAGTCCTGTGGATGGTGGCCCCAAACTAATAAATTTTCAGAATAGAGAATTTATAGGACTTAATGACTCATTGAATGTAGGGGAAAGTAGAAATAAATGATGACTTCCAGCATTCTCACTTGGGCAAATGGAGGAGTGGTGGTACCATCCACTGTGATAGGAAGCATGCAAGGTCATCTAGTGTTTGCAAGGGAAGCAGAAAGGTGATAAGTACAGTTTTCTTTCTCATTCACTGTCCACTGTTCTTCAGTAAGTTATCTTAGCTCTTTCTTCAAAATATGTAGAATTCAGTCACCTATTTAAAAAAATACTCTGTTGTGGATCATTAGCATCCCAGAATACGTTTGGAACATGATTTTTCTGCTTTTCCTATAAATTGATAGAATTACTTCCCTGCTCCTTGAATCTTGACTAGCCTTGTGACTTGCTTGGCCAACAGAATGTGGCAGAGGTGACTGTGCCAGTCCTGTGGTCAGCTTACAAAGTTTGCATGCTCCTGCTGTCTCTTGAAACCCTGCCTCCACCACATGAATAAGCCCAGGCAGGCCTGCTGGAGAATGAGGCAACATACAGGGGAGATGCCAGCCATCCCAGCTGAGACCATCCAAGGCGGGCCTACAGTGAGCCAGTCTTCCGAAGTATGGGAGGCCAAGGTCAGCAGAGCTCCCTGTAGCCAACCACAGATACATGGGTAGGCTCAGTTTGAGACCAGACAAAGAAAACATCCAGACTACCTGGAGACTCGTGAGGGATAATTAATGCTTATGGTTTTAAGTCCTTTAGTTTGGGGATGATGCAGCCGTCAACTGGTTTTCCTGATTCCAACTTTGCTTCCCTTGTTCTGGCCATCAGAATAATCTCATCCAAATCTAAGTTAGGTCATGACACTCTTCTCAAAACACAGCAACGGTCTAGATTTCATTCAAAGTAAAGAACAGAGGTCCCCAAAGAAGCCTGAAAGGCCCTAAATGGTCTGCCCACTGGCTGCCGCTTTGCTTCCATTTGTGACTCTCTCCTTCACTCTTCCGCAGTTACCTTGGACTCCCTGTGGTTCTCACACTCTTTAGGCTTACCCTACCCTAGGCCATTTGCACTTGCTGTTTCCTCTGCCCAGAGTGTTCTTTCTCCGGCTGTCCACATGAACTACTCCTTCATCTCCTTTAGATCTGGAGTCATATATTGCTTTCTCAGGGAGAAGTTTCCCTGACTAACTACTTCCAGTAGCAGCCCTCCCTGTCTCCCTTCCATGGTTTATTTTTCTCCCTGTCACTTACCATCTATCTAGCATTAGTTGGTGTGATTTTAAAACTATTTTTTGTATTTGCTTGTTGTAAGCTATATGATGTCAGAGAGTGTTGTCTGTATAGTTCAGTTTTCTATCCCTAATCCTCAAATAATTCTTGGCTTCCAGTAACTTTTAAGTTAAACAAAAAAACTGGTAAGCGAATGAATACATTGAGCACCTTAATAGCTACGTCTAGATTTTTCAGTTGTGTGAGTCAATAAATACCCTATTTGAAATTCTTTTGCTTTAATTTGAGTTTCTGCCACTGACTTCTAAACAAACCCTGACCAAATCAGGGTTATTATCAAGTAGATGGAATCTAAAGCCAAACAGTAGGACAGGATATCCCTGGGAGAGTCTGAAGAATATGAAAGAGAGGGGATCCAGGTCCCTGAAAAATATCCAATTTTCCAGGCAGAAGGATATCAGAGTAGGAGCCTGGATAGGAGATCACAATATTTCAAGACAGAAGGCATGGAAAACAGTGTCAGATTTTACCAAGAGGCCAAATAAAATACAAGTTGGAAGACCTGACTAAGTTT
Source organism: Camelus bactrianus (assembly GCF_048773025.1). Lineage (NCBI taxonomy): Eukaryota > Metazoa > Chordata > Mammalia > Artiodactyla > Camelidae > Camelus > Camelus bactrianus. Next base: position 61,079,523 of record NC_133540.1, on the reverse strand, counting down.
TTATCTTTTATTTTCTTGCTTTGTGTGTGTGTGTGTGTGTGTGTGTGTGTGTGTTCCCTTTGTGAATACTGTCTAAGGGCTCCTTTGCCTCTCTATTACGGAATTAACTTCATAATACATTTTCTGATTGCTCACATTCTTTTCACATTGGGACTAACACCCCCCCCAACACCCTCCCCACCCCCCCCAAGGAACTTCTGAGCTTTGCATCATTTTCTTGTAGATAATCCATTTGGTACAATTTGAGAGACTAGAATCACTTCACCATAACCTAGCTTGCATTTTTTTCATGTATTTTTGGACCTTGATGCACGAACAAGAATCATTTACCAACCACTTAACAATGACTATGGGAAGAGTTTCTTGCTTTAGTAATTTTAGAAACCATAGGGACTATGTAAGGTCTCTATAGAGGAGTACCACGAATGAAAAGAAAGAGGAAAACAGTGCAAAAATCACTTTATAATGGAAAGTGTGAGCTTTTAAAGATGAGCAGCTGGAATTTCCATATCAGGCAATCAGAGCGAAACCCCTGTGTATTAATGCACTAATAAGCTTTCTAAAGGATTTTTCAAGCATTTTACAGTAAGGTTGTGCATGTTCCCTCCCTCTGTCTGGGAGCCTTCAGGTGCATAATACCTAATAAAGATGACCAGGGCTCCCTCTTCCCCATGCCCAAGGGAATAGTTCTGCTGAATAAAATTTCTCAGCTTATTCATCATTTCTCCTTGAGGACTCAGATATGAAGGCTGCACGTGAAATTGTTCTATCTTTCCAAGTGATAAATTTTATGTTCCTTTATGTTCCCCAAAGATAGCGTTAGGTTTTGGGAAGGACTCCTTTAAAAAGCAAGTCCACTGCAGTCACAGGTCAGACTGAGAATAGGGTCCGGGCCACTGCTTCTCTAAAGATGACCATCAGACTTCCCTCCACTCATTCAGAGATGAAGTCTGTCAGTAGGAAGAAAAAAATGTGTCCCCATGGCCCATTTCCACCCTGAGTCTTTTTTGACAGAACAAAGATTGCCAGTTGGACCAAAGTTGAGGTCCTTTAGTTATGTGCTGGGAACTCGAGTTCTCTGGGAATAGTGCCAAGACCACCAGACTCATTGAACTCACAACTTTTTACCATCACATCATCAGAATGAATTCCAGTCCCTCTGGTCAGTATTGGATTCCGACCAATGTGAGGCAGGTGAAAGGTTACTAACTTAAAAATTTGTGTTTTTGGATTTTTTTGTCTCCCTCTGACCCCTTCCCATTGTCCTGGTAATTAACTTGTGTTTATCACTTCTTACAAGTTTGTATGTCACTGTGTACTGGACTTTAGGCTTCTGTTTGACAAATGTCTGCTTATCTCTGTATAATTATTTCAGTTAAAGAAATTAAGCCTTATCTAGGAGGGGTTAATTTGTAGGGAAACTTTACAAATAAGAATAAAAAGTTACCTTAAAATCTAACCCACTTGCTCCATTTTTATAAGGAAAAATTTCTGACTCCTCCCTTGGACTCTGACTTTCTGAAAAATTAAAACTTGAATGAACACATTGGCTTCATTGCCTTGACCAAGCAGAGTTATGCCAATGGAGAATAGTTATGCAGGATGGGAAAGTAAAATCAAGTTGAAGGACACATTTAATTCAGTGTAAGACACCTGTGCCTGAATGAGTAATGATAAATTTCAAAATATTTTTGCAGCAGATGTTATCAAATTATTCTCCAGTATTACATCAATTACCCATTCTCTCTAGAAATGCATTTTTTTCCAAAAAAAAAAGATAAGCATGGGAAATGGTCATCCTTCATAGGCACAGGTTTTGACAAGAATTTTCATTATATAGTTAACAAATATTTGTTGAGAACCTGTTTTGAGCTGGAAAACAAATTATGTTTTTATTTTAACTGAGTATTTTTCCGCTGGTGATGCTGAGCTAGACCCTGCTGGTGGATGGAAGGGTGGAGAGAAGACATAGTGGGGGATGCACTGAAGCTTTCAGGTTCCAGATCTGGATAAGTTCAAAGTATTTAAGTTTACCAGTACCACCTAAAGCAGCTGCCCAAAATACCTATCAACTCACAGCAACAAAAAGTATTAATTCCTCAGAAGAAAAGGTGAATGTAATTTTGCCTGATTTTCATAGAGGTTCACAATGGGTTTTTTGGCTTGTTTTGGTTTTGTTCTGATTTGTTTCATAGGTCAAGGAATGTGTTTGGGATTTTCCAGACAGGGTGGTACTTCTCCAGTCTTTAATTCTGTTTTAAAATAAGAAAACTGCCTTTTATATTACTATCAAACACGAAGCAGAATCGTCTTTGTGCTGATAGAAATAGTCACTCAGCAAAGGTCACACCTGCTTAAGAACCACTGTGAAGGTGTCTGAAACAGTGCTCGCTCGGGGCTGAGGACACTGTGACCGCCCTCCCCTTAGCCAGATCATCAGCCTGTTCCCGGAGTGGGCTTTCTTCCCCCCGGAAACAGGCCTAGTATTTTCTAGCTGGAACACTTCACAGAGAGCCGGCGCTTCTGGCTTCTATTCCCAGCTGCACCATCAGATCCTGGACTGACCTTCTGTAAGTGAACTTCTCTGCAGTGTTGTGGAGATAGTTACCCTTGTGCAGGGAAGCGTTAGGGTGCATGGTTAATGTTTGCTGTGAGCATCTTGCCTGAAAGGTTGCATGCTCTTTGAGAGAGGGAGGTTAGTGCATGATGTCATTGCTTCCAAAATATGCTCAGATGTTTTAAAAAAAAGAAGGGATGATAAAGAAAGCAATACTGTTTTCTTGGAGGGTGTTGTCAGGGATTGAAGAAGGGGTGCACAGATAAGTAGGTGGCAGGTTGTTTTCCTACCATAAAGCACAACTTTTGCATCCTGTCACTCTAACGAGTGGAATTTAAGGGATATTTCCAGCAAGGTGTGATGTACACTGGAAGTGTTTGATGAAGGAACATGGGGAAGTGATTGGGGACGTGGAAGTATGGACTTGATTTGAACCCTTGGATGAAAATCCTCTCTTCTGGGTTGTTTCCATGACTTGTAATATTACAGTGATGACATTTGCATTCTCCAGCTCAGGATTAGCTAGAAAGGAAGTCAGGGCTCAGTTCAATTGCTTTAGTGAGCACATAAACCACGACCTCTCCTGGAAGATAATTCTAATTAAAGGATAGTAAACCCTGAGTCCATTTGCCTCTCAACATGGGCAACAGAATTACACACAGTTGTGACATTTGCCTGAACATGAAGAGGAAACTTTTCTTCATCGTTGTCCACATCCTGGTTTCGGGTTGAAAGAAGTCATAATTTTCACATGGTGATGTCAGATCCATTCCCACAACAGAGATTAGACAATACCACAAACACGGATTTATGGTTTCATGGGAGAAATCTCCTGTTTTCAAACATTTATCTTTAACAATAGGCTACTGGCAGGGAAGGAAGTCCACCAGTTGGACATAAAAGTTATGGTAATTTGTTGTCAGTGATGAACAGACAGACGCTGGTTGCTGCTTTTGTCCCCGCTGCCACTCGTGACCTCCACTTCTTGGGCATGTTGGACATTAGCCGTCACAGATTGAGCGCACATAAGGCCAGTGGCGTCACAGCTCATTTGTGTAAGAGAATTATCAAGTGTTCTTCACAGGTAATAAGGTAAAATACCTTATTCCTATCAAGGTAATCTCTATATTCAGAACTAAAGGAATCTTTTTAGAGAATACTCAATAGTTGAAGTAACTGAAACAAAGCATTGCTTCACTTTCCTCCTCTGTAAAAAGATGAGACTTGACTAAAACACTGAAACTTCTAGTTTTAAAATCATTCCATTTTACAATTTTTTAACTTACCAAAAGTTATAGATTTTCAAATAGTATCATGACACTGAACTTAGTAATTTCAGAATAAATTACTTAAAAAACTACCCCCAACTTTGCATTTTATGGAGATTTAGTGCTTATTTTGTTTGTTTATTTCTTTCAGTGCTATCTTGTTCCAAAAAAGGACTTAAGGGGATTTGTAAATGTGCACACAGTATAGTGAGATGAAATAAATATATGATAGAAGTAAGGCAAAGAAAAACTAAGGGATGGAATTAGAGTGAGCATGGTGTTAACACATTTATAAAGTTCACTTCATTTCCTGGAGATGAGTCTCACATTTAGACCTTAGCTTTCCAAAAGCCCAAATGAAATGGGAAAACAGTACCAATGATAGATTTTAGTTTCTTTAGAGCAGCATGTCATCTGAGTACACTTGAGCGTCCCTTAGACCCTTCAGGGGGCTGCAGAGTGAAACTATTTTCATAATAAAACAAAAACTGTATTTGCCTTTTGGATCTCATTCTCTCTTGATCGCACAGTGGAGTTTTCCAGTGGCCACATGACCAGCATTCTGATGGTGCCGTTACTCCGAAGGCTATTGGAAGGTGTGCTTGTATATGCTTGCATTTAAAGAGTTTTTGCTTCAATTCCTAATACGGTAAATATTCATAGATACATTCCACATAAACAAAAGCACTTTGGAGGTCCTCAAATGTTTTTAAAGTATAAAATAGTCCAGAGAATGGCTACTGTAAAATATGAACAATTTTGTTTTCACTTCCATATATTAAAATCTAAAAATTATCTTTCATAGAAGTTTAATATTCTATGAAAGGTAATTTCAGTTATTCTGTCTCATCATGGGCAAATGAATAGTTTTCAGGTTATTTGTGATATACTTTAATTGTCAGGAGAGTAATAGATCTTATTGGTCTCTTATTTTGAGGGGATAGGTCAAAGCTCCCTTGAGAAACTGATGAAAGCCATGAACCCTCTCAACTAAACACAACAACAGACGCACAAAATTTTGTGAAGAATTTCATAAGGTTTTTGAACACCCTGAAGTCTGTCTGTTAACACCATAGAGTTCTAAGAACTCCTGTGCGTGGACACAGAAAGAAACCCAGAAATCCTGGTTTCTTGTAACTGATATCTTAAAATTGCTTTAAAGTACAGTTTTAAGGTAAATTTGGACAAGAAGATAAAGAGAAGCTTAATGAATATTGTGTGCATTTCTTTTCTCTCTTAATCCCTTTTTCTCCCCACAGAATAAATTAAGGTGAAGTATTTCTGGTTATACTGTAACTCATTCTTCACCAGAAAGGCATGTTGTTTCTGCTCAGATGGGGTGAATGGAAGCTTTTGTGAGCTCAGCTTTCCTTCCTTAGATCCTAAAAAGAATAACGTCAATTACACAACATAAATCCATTTCCTTGGGATATTCTGATGATTTCAAAAATAGAAATGCTCAAATCTCATAGATTTTAAAAACTTGGCTACATGCAGCTAGGTGAGCTGATGTAGGATGGTGGAGACTCGTGAGGACTGTTTAGTTCCAACGACAACTTCTGAATTTGCGAAGATGTATTTATTGAGTGCCTCCCATATAACAGACCTGGGCACCGTAGGGACTGTGTGAGGACGGTATGACATTTGGCCAAGTCTCAACTAATGTATAAGACATACTTCCTATATGAATAGACATTTTATATGTGGGAGATAGTGTAACATGATCAAGCAGAATGGTTAAAAAGAATGTTTCTAAATTCAGAAATCTTGGTGTGTGATAGCATTTACTGGCTGTCTGGCTTGAGCAGATATTTTAATCTGATCTATTGAGTTGGCATAAAGACCATACCTGATGCATAGGGTCATTGTGAGAATTAAATTTATTAATGCATATAAAGTACAGAGGAGTGTGTGTCATGTAACAAGTGCTCAGTAAATGTTATTACAGAAAGTGCTGTGGGATGTGATGCAATGAAAAATGCAATATGAATTTGGAGAAGGAAAGGATCACCAGGGGTCAGAGGGGTCTAAACAAGAGTTCATGGAGGAGGTAAGACTTCAGCTGTGGGTCTCCTAAGCAGAGCAGGGAGTTATAAAGTTCTTGGTGCACCATAAATTTAAAATCTAATGGAGGAGAGAGGATCAGCCCCAATACGTATAAGCATAAGTGTCAGAAACATGGAAAGAATGCTCAGGTCTCTAGAGACATCCCTAGAAGTGCTAAAGCACAGGCAAGTGAAAAGGATAAAGAGTGGGTGTGAGTTATTACAATGATTGGAATAGAGTTAAGTATATTGCAACTACTTACGGGACCAGATTGTTCCATTCATCCCTCCCAAATTAAATTTCACTTTTCTCGTAGGAATCTTTTGTGGTTAATGGTTCCAAAGGGAGGATTTGTCTTTTATTTTATTTATTTCTGAGGAAACACACCTTATTCACACAGAAAATACACACACGCATACACCCACAGCCCCAAAAATGAAGCACCGAAACTCTATGTGCCTTTTAAGACATTTATGACTTTTGTCTCTTCATTGAACAAATTAAAAAAAAAAAGATTATGGAAGGAAATTTGGAAAAGGCTCACATACATGTACATGTTAATGAAAACAGATATTTCTATAGAAGAATTTCAAAAATATTTTAAAGTAATAGCTTTGCCGATTTTTTAAATAATGATCATAATATATCCTGGCTTTATTAGTGCTCTTGTCCTGATCAAGAAGCCCTGTTACTCTAATTAAAATAACACCATCTGGTTTTAATACCTCACAGCAACTCTCCTACCCCTTAATCCTAGGGCTGAAGCAACATTCACAGTATGGATCATGCGGAGGCCACGTGGTATTAGCTCACTTGCTCTGCAGTTTATTGATTTGGCGCTGAGAAGCCTGAGAGATAGTGGTGCTGGAGACTGGGAAAAAAAATAGAGGATCCAGAAGAAAGAACAAGATACTAGAGTTGTGTGCACACATGTGAGATCCTCCTCTCAGAATGGAGACCTGCAGCTTCCAGAGAGAAGACCTTTTTGAAAGGAGAGCTTTGTTGGACCTCTGTGAATTAAGGAAGCAAGCCATGTGAAGTTCAGGTCAGGTGTGTGTCTGGAAACTATACTAGGCAAAAGGACTGAAGGAAGGATGAGTTTGGTGAGAACAACCTTGGTAAGTTCAAGGAACAGAAAAAAAAAAAGCTTGAATGGAGTGGGAGCAGGGGAGAGAGATGGGAGATGGGGTCAAGAGGCTGGGCGGAGGCCACATCACATGGGAGTTAGAGGCAGTTCTGAGGGTAGTGGGAGACTGGAGTTATCTGTACCAGAGCAATGTGTGATATTTCATTTTTTTGTAAGTGAACAATAAGAAAAAAAATCCCAAGCTCAATTAAACAACAAAAATAGCAACTGATACTCAGATCCGGGGGTGGCGGAAATTGGGAAGAATAAGAGCACTCCCGCTCCCTTAGTCAGCAGCTGATGGGCAGAAATGCAGGCCCAGTGTCCCCTGCAGTTCAGGGTGCTGTGTTTTGTTTTTCAAGAGAATGGAGATCCGGATTTTTATGTAAGAACTTTCCATTTTCTAAATGCTAGCAAATAATACAAATTTTCCTAAAATCACTATCCAAGCCATTACACTAAATTCAGGTGGTTAATAGACAACACTAAACATAGTTGGAAGCTAGATGAAGCCCCGGCCTTGATAATTTACCATGTTTATGATGTTGTATCTTGACTTTCATAGACTGAAGGAGAACAGTGAAAAGGAAAAGCAGATTAACAGTTGGACCGAGGGCAGGTATCAGTCAGGGTCCTGGCAGGAAGCAGATGGCAGGCAGAGACAGGTCACTGAGAAGAAATGGATGAAGTACTATTTGCAATGGTGTAGGCAGTGTTAGGAAGAAGCGACAAAGAGTACTGATATGCTCAGGGCTAGGATCAGCAAGTTAGCATCGCCACTCCTGAAGGAGTCATTGCTCAAACCTGGAGAGGAGTTGGAGGAAGGGTGCTCATCCCTGTCTGTGGCCTTTGGTGGAGGAATACCGCCACCACCAGACGCCGCCACACCCACCAGACACCGCCACACCCACCAGACACCACCACACCCACCAGACACCGCCACACCCACCAGACACTGCCACATCATGTCAAGAGCCAAGAAGAGATTTACTCTGAGCCTTTTGTTCTCATTCCCAGATCTTCCTCAGTTGTCTCCCTCTGGCCAAACCCAACAAGCAGCTCGAGATATAAGGAGCGCACTGACCACAGTTGATATTGTTCAGTTTCCTGGGACATAGGAGGGCAAACGAAGACCATCCAGCACAGCCACGTACTTTTTTTTTTAAGTTGTTTCAAATACTTTACAACCTTTAGTAATTATATAAATCCAATAAGCAATTAAAATCTTTCAAACTTAGGATATGGAAACCAGTTACAAACTAAAAGTTGTGGCTTATTTTTAACTAGCAAATTGTGGTCATTATACAGAGTCATTAAACAAAATCTGAACTCGCAGTCAGCCTCATTTTCCTCTTTAAGGAGCCAACCATAGTGAATGAATGAAAAAAACGAATGGATAGATGGCATCTGGAAAGCACTGTTTGTAATACAAGAAATCATCATTCCCCCAGAAGTGGACACATTCTCTAGGCCACGCTCGGCAAAGAAACAAGACATATAGCACTGTTTTAAAAGATTATATAAAAGAACTTGACTTACAAGTAAAGCACACTGGTCATAATTTGGACGAATCTCCACCTTCACTTCCTCTGGCCCGCAGCTCAGTGACATTGGGAAGTTATTTTTTTCAGTTTGTATTTCCATTTCCCTGACAGGATGATTGAACATTTTTTCAAATGTACACAAAGAGTGTTCTACACTTTTGCATCTTACTTATTACTGCAAATTACTTATGTTTAGTAATTCTGTGTGCTATCTAAATAGAGAGAATGTTTTGGTAAGCAGTATCGATGAGAGTACAAGTTCAGTGGAATCTTACACTGATTTTTTACAAATTGACAAGATGTTCAAAGAAATGACGGTTAATTTTCTGATTTGAATTCTGTTTCACAGCAGAATGTGAGATGGGCTGGGATGGCGATTCAATGGCAATTTTAGCTTGTTAGTCACACCAAAGCTGATTCCAGCCATATACTCTCCAGATCCTGCTTTGAAAACTCCCATTCCTGCTTTCCATTCTTGTTGGGAAATTTTGAGCTTTGATTTCGGTTGTCCTTTCAGTTGTCCACTTATCAAATGATAAGAGTGTTTATTTGTAAGCTTTATAAACTGTTACATACCTATAAGCTGTTCTTGCTACCATTGTCCACAATACTAACTAGGCTGGTTGTCCCCTGAAAAGAAAGCAGCGGCTGGGAACATGTGCTGGGAGAGAAGGCTAGATTCTCTGGTTAGCCCTGACCCCAGCGCTGACTACTGTGCTTTCAGGGGTAAAATAAGGCGATGTAGGAAAGGAAGGTAGACAGTGTTAGGAACATAAGTACATCCAGCTTCCAAGTATGTTTAGTGTTGTCTATTAACCACTTGTTAATAGTGTGCTGGCTTGGATACTGATTTTAGGAAAATTTGTATTATTTGCTAGCATTTAGAAAATGGAACGTTCTTACATAAAAATCTGGATTTCCAGATTCCCTTTGTAACTGCTTTCCATATCCTAAGTTGGAAAGATTTTAATTGCTTATTGGATTTATAAAATAAGGCAACTGCTTTAGGAAGTACTCAGCAAATCCTGGAGTGAAGAAGTGGGTATGAAAACCAGTCTTTAGCTCAGCTCTGATACTGCTGGGCTCTGTGACCCCGGTAATCCTAAAAGGAGTTGCTATTTCCAAATGGAGACGGCACAGGCTAAGTGATAAGGGTTCACAGTCTGGCCTCAGAGTCACGGTTTCAAATCCTGGCTCCACTCCTCTTCGCTGTAGAGTAGTTGCTGGAAAGAATGACATGAGATGCTGGAGGGGCATCACTAAGTCAGCACCCGGTCTGTGGTCAACATTCAAAAGAGACAGGAGTTACAAGCATGTTGTGATGAACAAAGTATAGAAATACATTTGATGGCATTTCTGAGGCAAAGTAAAAAGTGCTATATAAATAGTAATGATTATCATCACTATTGTGTATGTATCCCAAGGGAGAGCCCTTATGAACATTCTTCTTTGCCAATAGACGATGAGGTAAGAGCTGGATTCTTGGTCAGATGACCTGAAGAATAAGAAAGGAATGTTGGACTAGCACAGTGCTCCTTTTGGATAGTCGCTAAATCATTGGTTTTTCTGTGAAGCCCCCACCCGTAACAGCCAGTTTTGACCCAATCCATCCTTCTCTTTAAGTACTCCCTTTGATTTGTTTCAAGGCTACCAAAACAAAAGATTTTCCAAGGGTCACATATCCCCTGCTCCCTGAACATTTGCTTGAATTGCCTCTGCCCTTCTGTCTCTTCCAGATGGCCGCTCTCTTCAGCCCCTCCCACTCTTAACACTGAGTAGGTTTTTTTCTAAGGTTGTTTTTCCCTGTTAAAGAACAGATACACATTCTCATCTGTAACCTTCAAACAGTGTTTTGAGTGACTTCATACTCATTTACGAAACAAATCCAAACTGTTTTCAAGGTGTTTTTACTGCTTTTATTTTAAAGAAAATTTGTGCAGCATCCCCACATTTCTCCACAGTTAACACAGATTTTTTTCCTTACCATAAACTTTATTTTTTTAATTGAAGTATAGTCAGTTACAATTCAATATCTTGTAATAACCTTTAATGAAAAAGCATATGAAAACAAATGTATGTATATATATGCATGACTGGGACATGGTACTGTGTACCAGAAACTGACACAGCTAACATTGATTTTTAACAGTCCCTCACTGAAGCCCATAGTGTTTTGGGGCATCTACTCCCCATAGAGAACTCGAGGTCCCTTGAAGTGTAAAAAGGGGTTTTGCTGTGCATTTCTCTGAGGCATTATAGAAAGCAGTATCACTATATTTGGATCTTAGAAAGTTTTAAGATGTGGACTTAAATAGCTTGCATATTGTTGTGAAATTTCCATAGACATTGCCCAGTAATATGGCACACTATTGGGCACAGAATAAATAGCTGTTGGAACAGACAAAAACACAGCTGTCAAGAGCCACAGGCAAGGTGGGGAAAGTAACGGAAGATAAAATGATCTCAATTTCAAAGTCTGCCTGAAAAGCTTAAGTAGGACTTAGAATATTTGACATGCACTAGCTGATCTGATGTTCACCATCTGTTACTAGGCCCTGGAGGCTGACTGGCCATTAAACACAGAATGATGACTGGTGCAGCAGGTGCAGCGAAGTGGGAAGGTGTGGAGCAAATAAAACAAGTCCATGGCATCTATAAGAAGTGTTGACCCCCAGGAAATTTAAAGGTTCATGCACTGTGGTATTCATGACGTATGTGTGAGAGGCATGATGGCAAGTGTTATTTCTCATGAAAGTACTTCAATTACTTGCATATTGTTATTTCTTTAGAATTCCCAGGTCCTACGCTATACAATTACTTAAGACTCAAAGAGACCTATGACTTGCTTTGACAGATTGTCCTTTAATGCAATGCATTGGCCCAGTGTCAATGGGAGTGTTGCCTGAGCTACACCCTTTGCTAAAATAATTTTCTAAACCTACTGCTGTGAGTCAACTGTTCTCTTCCCGTAAGTTTTCCTTGACACCCTTTGACATCTGCATCAAATTGAAGCTTCTTATTAGCACCTTTTAGGATTTCCAGCATTCCTCTTGATGCATCTTTTTTTTTTGTTGAAGTATAGTCAATTTATAATGTTGTGTTAATTTCTAGTGTACAATATAGTGATTCATTTATATGTATATATTTTCATATTTTTCCTTATACACTATTACAAAGTATTGAATATAGTTCCCTGTGCTACACAGTAGGACCTTGTTGTTTATCTATTTTATATATAGTAGTTAGTATCTGCAAATCGCAAACTCCCAGTTTATCCCTCCCCATCCTCTTTCCCCCCTGTTAACCTAAGTTTGTTTTCTGTGTCTGTGAGTCTGTTTCTGTTTTATAAATAAGTTTGTGTCCTTTTCTTTTTGAGAATCCACATATAAGTGATACCATATGGTATTTTTTTTCTGTTTTACTTCACTTAGTATGGTAATCTCCATGTCCATCCATGTTGCTGCAAATGGCATGATTTTATTCTTTTTTATGGCTGAGTAGTATTCCATTGTATAAATATACCGCAGCTTCTTTATCCAATCATCTGTCAGTGGACATTTAGGTTGTTTCCATGTCTTGGCTATTGTATACAGTGCTGCTATGAACATTAGGATGCATATAACTTTTTGAATTAGAGTTCTTTCCAGATATATGCCCAGGAATGAGATTGGTACATCATATGGTAAGTCTATTTTCAGTCTTTTAAGGAATCTCCATACTGTTTTCCATAATGGCTGCACCAAAGTACATTCCAACCAATAGTGTAGGAGAGTTCCTTTTACTCCACACCCTCTCCAGCATTTACCGTTTGTGGACTTTTTAATGATGGCCATTCTGACTGGTGTGAGGTGATCCCTCATTGTAGTTTTACTGCCTCTCTTTCTTATACTCTCACTTGAACTTCTCTCCTCAGTCTCTGTGCTCTGGCCCATTTACTCCCTTTCCTTTATCTTCCTGACACCCCCTCATTCTTCCATTTGTCTGCAACTGCTTCCTTTGTGCAGCCAACAAGTCCTCTTTTTCGTTAATGCAGTCCCTTCTTTATATAATTCTTTCTTAAGTTTTTAATATGGCTGGCAAGAAGCTTACAGACGGCAATTTTCCTACGAGTTGTCAGTATTCTACTGAGGACAGTCATTTCTTTATACATTAAATACAAGGGCACTGTACAGAAAAGTGGGGTTTTTTTAACCTTTCTTTTCTCATCAGTACTTTCTCTTTGTTCTTGATCCTCTTGTGAGCCTAAAGAGATTTTACTTTTGTCTCTCACAATCATCATGCAGTTCAGCAGCAGTCCAGTTGCCTCCACCTCCAGTGTGCCCTAAGTGCCTTACCTCACCAGTCCAGGTCACCAGCTGTTCTTGCCTGGATGCCCTTGTCTCTTCTCTACACAGCAGCCTGGGGGGTCCTTTCAAAACAAGTCAGCTCATGCTACTCCCATGCTCAAAAGCTCTTGCCAGCTTCATGCATCTTTCAAAATAAATGCAGTTATGATGGTCATCAGGTTCCACACAGTCTGACCGAGCTCCTCCTCGGACCTCATCTGTCTCTCTCCCCCTACCCATTCCATCCCAGTCTCCTCCATCAGCTTCTTCCCGTCTTGTCAGAGTCTGCTCCTGCTCTTCCTGTGCCACTGTTTCTCCACAACACCCCCTCATTTCATTCAGGTTTCTACTCATATTTGCTTCCTAAGATCTTTCCCGACTACTAAAATAGCACTACTTGTGTCCCTCTGTTCCTTTACCCTGCTTCAGTTTTCTTCGTAGGGCTCCCATCTGTCTCCTCTAGTATTTATGTAATTCTTATTTAGTTATTTTCTGCTTCCAAGCTACAGCCCTAAAAAATAACAGGATGGTAAAAACAGTGAAAGGATGAACTTTATTGGTTTGGTTTTCTGCGTCTGCCCACTGTGCCTCCTACAAAGCTGCCCAGCACAATAGAAGTTTCTCTCTGCGAGTGTATGTTGAGTGAAAGAACGTTAAGTGTTCTATGCCCCTGGACACCCTTTGCTAAAATAATTTTCAGAAGTAGCAAAGCAGTGGAGGCCTCATTGCCCAACCAAACCTATTCTCAATTAAGCACTGGTGATCTCTGAATATGCTGGGTGCAGAAGAAAGAAGCCACAAGGACGCTAACACGCTGGCGAATTCCTAAACTTGACCAGTTTTCACGAAAGCAGTAGTGCCACTCCCTCTCTAAAAGTGGATGGAATACACAGCCAGATTCTCCTCCTGCTCTGTTTTATGGTAAAATACAGTGCTGGAGCTAACGTCCGGGTGGGACATTTTTCCCAGGTGAGTTCCAGTACACAGGTCATGGGTTCCAGACAACTGATTTGGATTGGTTGACATTTTTAGCAAAGCAAAGACAAAGATTTTCTCCACCCATCTTCCTTCACTCAGATTCCAAGCACCTCTGCTGTGATTTTTTACACCACCACGTCCTAGACGTGTTCTTAGCACATTGCCTGAGATACCTGCTCTGTGAGCCACAGATGGGCTTATTTTCTAAATATGGTGACATTTTTGACTTAACCTTGTGTGCCCTAAAAATTTATTGGACTTCATTAAGAAGTCTTTCATTCCATTGAGATGCTGTCCTGGCTGTAGCTGTTGAAGGAGTCCCCCTTCACCCAGGCATCAGGTACCCTTCTGACTGAGAGAGGAATATGGAATAAGGTTGAAATACTTTAGCCATTAACTTGAGGATTCTTGAATTTCAGTTTATTTGGACTCCTTATTCGAAAGAGGAAGATAGCTAATATAGACAAATTTCTTTGGACTTCACCTTATCTTAACATGCAGGAGGATTTAAATTTTGTACTTTAATTTCTTCCAAGGATTTTTTTTTTAATGGAACAGGATTTATATTCAAAAGTGGGGCATCTCTATATTGTCAGAATTTTATGATTGAAGTGCTTTTATTATACATTTTATTATCAGGTACACATGTTATTTAATCTCACTGCAGAACCTCTGATTGGCTGTACTGGATAATACAATGGACATAATTTGGGATGGTAAGAAGAAAGAGGAGGTTTTCCTTTCCCTTTTCAGTCCTGAGTATAGTGTGGTCTTAGAGTCCATTGAATTAATGAACTATTTTTCTCCATTTTGCAATTGCTAGGGACAAAATCTAAATTGCTCACCACTGGTCCCAAGAAGATGCATAAAGGACTGATTGGCACTGGGGCAATGACCTCATCAGGTCCTGTTCTGGTCGGCAGCCGGTCAGATTTGGTCAAAATCCGTATCTTTACCATAGACAGATGGTTATGTATAATGGGCTAAGAATATAAAGATCTGGGGAATGAGGATCTGGGGTGGGGGGTTCCTCTTTTCTAATCCTTAATGTTAGTTTAATGTGGAGTGTATAATGATCTTTGTCTCACTCCTGCCCTCCCTCACTCCTTTCATGTGTTATGAATTACCCAGTTCTGGAATAATTCAAATGAGATTCTTGAATAAGAAATGCATAGTTCTGTCCTTTCCCCACCCTTCTTCTTTGGCCCTGCCTACCAGAAGAAAGTGTGTCCTTCTGTGCTGCCCATCCACACTCTTAAGTTGTACGGGGCAGCTCCAGCAGGTCACACTGACGTCTGGTGTTGTCTGAGAAGGGACTGTCTCTTTCTGGTGTCCTCTTGTCCACAGACGGACGCCACACTCTCCAGTATTAACTATCAGCCATGGGTTATTCTGTCATCTGTCCTTCTTTCTTAACCGTTTTCTCAAATGGCCTGAATTTGGGGGAGCAGAAAAGTGTAATTGATAGTTTCCCCACTCAAATCCTAAGGCTATGATAAGGGTATTTTGTTTCTTGGCTAAAAAGGAGATCAGGACAATTCATCACTTCTCAGAGCATCTCACTGAGCTCAGTGGAAAAGAAAAATATCAACCATATGAGTGTTATAATCTAAAAATACACTGTAGCTAGGAAATACAAATGTTCTCAATTTGACGAAATGGAGAGCTATTTAAGAATATACTTAAGTGACTAATTAGAATAATGTGGGGAATTATTTCAGCAGCACTGAGATATCTTGAACCCTGACCTCTAGCCATGGGACTGCTTTAGTTTCATTAAGCTGCCATACTGTACTTAAACATTCTGTGACACAGTAGAATGGATTATTTTCCACATTTCTAGCCCATTAACATCTCTAATACAACGTGGGCTCTTGCAGCCACTCCCGGTCTCATAATTGGTGAGTAATGTTGCTTAAACATTCCTTACATCTTCGTGTTCAGGAAGCAGAGGAAAGACCTTCCTGGGAAGTAGATTTGAGTTCGCACAGGACCAGGTAACTTAGTCTGTAGTCATATCGGGATAAAGATATTTTGTAGCATCTTTGTGCTATATAGGGGAATGAACCAATACCCTAAGCATGTTGCATCTCTATTTTGGGAAATTTTAACCTGGGAGAAGGTTATAGGAAATAGGCTAGGTGGCTTCAAGTGGTTTCTGGAGAGCCCTTGTTCTAAGTTGTTCCAGAAGGCAAAGTAAGAATAGACGGTTGGAAAGCACAAGCTAGAATACTTTAGTTTAATGAAAAAATAACTTTCAGACAATTACAGCTGTCCTGCTGTGAAATAAGCACCTTCAGTAACAGTAAACTGCCTCGGAGCATCTCATGGGGAGTCATCCAAAGGATTCCGGCTAAGCCTGCAAAAGCAGACCCAGTCCTGTTGAACTCAGAATCTATGATTCTATGAAAGTTTTTCCCATAAGCAAAACACAAGGAAACTTGAATTCCATTTTTGGAGGAGAAAAATTTAATATATTTTATCTTATTATACATCTCCCCTAAATTACAAAGTCAATAGCTGCAAATATATTCTGCTACAAAGCTTTCTGTAAGAAATATCTCTATAAGAAAATACATCTCATTAACATTTCCTGTAAATAAATTACTTCAAATAATAATTTTTGAAGGGATGTACGTAAGGGAAATAATGCAGAAACCAGACTGTAAATGTAATTGCTACATAGGAAATGTTTGACTGAAATGTTCCATTTTCATGTTGCCAAGCTCATAGAAATCTGTACAGACTTTGGTTCTTGGATAGATTGTCTAATAATTTTTGTTTTAGCAGACATGTGGGGAAAATGTAAATCTTAATCATACTAGTAAATGTGTGTGGGAAGCTGAAATTCTTAATAGACATGCAGGCTCAGGTTCAATTTCTACTGGGAGAACTTGAATTTGAGACTGCAAATGGGATTTAAGTAAAAGAAAATTAAGGAGTGACTTGCAGTCTATAAAAGAAAAGGTCAACAGTAACAACTATAAGATAACTTTTTGCATTATGCTGTAGACATAATATTTAGAACTGAGTAAAAGTAAAAAAAGTAATAAAATGGATTCAAATTTAGAACCTGTGGTTTCTATAGATTAGCAAAATGTAGGTTTTCTAGGTTATTCCGTCTATGTTTTTTAATCTCAATGACTGCAAAAAACAGAAACTGTATCTTTGGCAAAAAACAGCTCTTACAGAGAGAGGTCAGTGCAGAAGAATCAGGTGGTGTCATCTGCCAGTTAGAAGCTTACCGAGGGCGATGAAGCCTTTATCCCGCCTGCCTTGGAGTCCGTTTCATGAGACCTCCTCATGTTGAGATTTTAGGACCTCAAAAATATAAAATAAATATTTTGAGGTCAAGTAGTGACCTCAGGCTGAACTCACCTGCGTAGTAAATACAGTGAAAGCAGATCCCATGGAAGAACTTCCATTTAGGTTGTGTGGCCTTGGGCTTCAGATATGAAAAGTCAGTTTGTCCTTCAGACATTTGAGCTGTGCGTTGCCAAAACCTCGACACTTGAGTTTTCTCCATTTCCCTGCAGGGCAGATGTAGCTCAAGTCTCTTGTATCAGCTTTACCCTCCTATACTGCAGAGCATGTAAAGAATAGAATAAAGGTCCAATTCTAGCAAGCATAGGACATACCAAAGCTTAAAAAAAAATATGATCTGGTGGCTTTATTTACCACGTATCGTGGACATCTTAAAATCTTCGCAATCTGAAAATTCTGCTCTGTGCTGTTCACAATAATTTGGAAAATAAAAGCAGGAGTCATATAACCAACAGAGATGCAATTTAAACACTTTAGAATCTGAATGAACTCTTTTGGTCTGATTGATAAGACTCGTTCTTATTAATTATAAGTGAAATTAAATTTTGGAAAAATGTAAGCAGTGTGAGGAAAAACAAGTCTTTTTTTCTGAAGGCCGTGACAAAAGACCTGTGATGATTTTTAATTTGGGGGTATTGATTGCTTTTTTTCTCGTCTACCAAGGTCTTTGAGCAGTAGAAGTAGTGCAAATTAACTCTGCTCCAGCCTTTCACTTCCTATTTAACATATTTTAGAGTCTATTGTTTGTATGCCAGGGAATATTTTGTTAAATACCTTTAAATAGAAATTTTTTTAGGTTATTTTTATAGGCATTACCAATCTGAAGGAAACTGATCCTTCGGGAAAACTCTTGGAAGGTTACATGGTATTTGTCAGTAATTTCACTCTGCCTTTTTTCCCCCAGTAATAGCATTTTCACAAATGTGTACATTATTTACATAAACAAGCTGCATGATGGAAACACACTGATTGTACTACAGCTGTCACCCTTTCTAATCTGCTCCATTCTCTTTCTGTGATCTATATTCTTATCACATTCCTCATTTTAGCCCTGTTTCTGAAATCCAAATCCTATTTTCCACCATGCTCTAATGCATTAAATACACTGATTCACAGTCTGCTATGCTGCGTTTCCTCAGAGGTGCTCATATCTTCTGACACACGTGGAGTCTGGCTTTGGAAGAGTAGGTGGCATCTTTCCATACTTTACAAGACAGGCCTTTTGCGCAGTCACACCGCTGGAAAATTTCCAGCCCATGAGAGCCCTTCTTGCGTTGCTTGGTACAGACTTCTCCCTGATGAAGCACTGGTTTGCAGATTTTGGTCCAGAAGTGACGAGCACAGCAAAACCCTTCAATGCAGTCTGAGGATCGCAGGCAGGGGTCTCCTTCATGCCCTACAGAGATAATGACCAAAAGATAGTACTGTGACACTTTAGAAAAAATTCTAATTTGCAATCAGAAGCACATAAAATATTTTTACTTATACCATCTTCCATGTTGTCTTAGATTCATATCGATTGGGTCTACCTCTAATCACTTAAATCCATTATTGTCTATGTCCATTATTTGCTGTCTGAATAGCTAGGAGTGTGCTTCATTTCTCTTTACTTTGCCATGGTGTGCTTCTAGATACTTCTCTGATTATTTTGTTTGTTTGTTTTTACTAGGTGAATGAGTAACTAAAAAGAATTGCTTTTAAACTAATTTGGGATTTCCAGACAAGATGGCAGAGTGGTAGGACCACAACTGACTGGAGACAACCATTGAAAAAGTGGAACCTAGCAAAGAAGATCGTCTTCAACTGTAAACAAAGAGGGAACCACAGCAGGACGGTAGGAGGGGCATGCTCATGATATAATTAGGCCCCATACCCTACCCTGCCCCAGGTTGGTGACCCACAAGCTGAAGAGTAAGTCAGTCACAGAGGCCCTCCCACTGGAGTGAGAGTTTTAAGGCCCACGTCAGGCTCCCCAGCCCAGGGTTCTGGCATTAGGAGGAGGAGACCCCAGCACATCTGGTTTTGAAGGCGGGCTTAACTCCAGGAGCCCCACCGGACTGGGGGAAACAGATTTCACTCTCTTGGGAAGCGTACCTAGAATCTCGAGTGCACCAGGTCCATATGCAGAGGCAGTGATTTCATAGGAACCTGGGCCAGGCCTGCCTGCTGGTTTTGGAGGGTCTCTTGGGAACGTAGGGGATAGCTGCAGCTCACCCAGGGGACATAAAGGTTGGTGGCAGACATTCCAGGAATGTTCATCTACATGAGCTTTCCTGGAGGCTGATATCTTGATTGGATCATTTGCACCGAGACCTAGCCCCACCCAACAGCCTGTAGGGAAGCCTCAGGCCCAATAACATCCAGGGTGGGAACACAGCCCCATCCACCAGAGGGCCAGGACCAAGCTTCACCCAGCAGTGGGCAGGCACTGGCTCCTCCTGCCAGGAAACCTGCATAAGCCTCTAGTCCAGCCTCATTCTCCAGGGGGCAGATACCAGAAATAAGAAAACAGCAACCCCAAAGCCTGTGGAAGGAATCCACAAACAGGCCAGACTACACTGTGACCAGCTGGATCCTAGCCCTTGGCTGACAAGAGGAGTGTACTGCTGGGACACACAGGATGTCTCCCAGAGAGGGTCACCTCTCCAAGGCTGGGAAACGTAACGAACCTGCCTAAAAATATAAATAGAAAGATAAACAATATGAGGCAGCAGAGGACTATCTCCCAGGCCAAGGCACAAGATGAAATCCTAGAAGAAGAAATAAGTGATAAGGAGATAGTCAATTTATCTGAGAAAGAGTTTAAAGTAATGATGGCAAAGATGTTCAGAGAATTCAAGAGGAGTATAGATGCACAGAGTGAAGTTTTTAGCAAAGAGTTGGAAAATATAAAGAATACCCAAACAGAGTTGAAGAATAAAATCACTGAAATGAATAGCACACTAGAAGGAACCAAGAATAGACTAAGTGAAGCAGAAGGATGTATCAATGAGCTAGAAGACAGACTAGTGGAAATCACTACTGCAGAACAGAAAAAAGGATGAAAAGAAATGAGGATGGTTTAAGAGAACTCTGGGACAACATGAAGCACACTAATACTCGCATCACAGAAATCCCAGAAAGAGGAGAGAAAGAGAAAGGACCTGAGAAAATTTTTGAAGAGATAAATGAAAACTTTCCCAACTTGGGAATGCAAACAGTCACCCAAGTCCAGGAAGCACAGAGAGTTCCACACAGGATCAACCCAAAGAGGAACACATCAAGACACATAGTAATCAAATTGACAAAAATTAAGAATAAGGAGAAAATATTAAAATTAGCAAGAGAAAAGTAACAAATAACATACAAGGGAACTCCCGTAAGGTTATCAGCTGGTTTTTCAGCAGAGACTCTACAGGCCAGAAGGGAGTGGCAAGATATAGTTAAAGTGATGAAAAGGAAAAAACCTACCACCAAGAATACTCTATCCAGCAAGGCTCTCATTCAGATTTGATGGAGAAATCAAAAGCTTCACAGATAAACAAAAGCTAAAAGAATTCAGCACCACCAAACCTGCTTTACAACAAATATTAAAAGAACTTCTCTAGTCATTAGAAAAGAAAAGAAAAAAAAAGACCTACAGAAGATTGCTTTGGCAGTTTGGGGTCTTTTATGGTTCCATATAAATATGGAAATTGTTCTAGTTCTGTGAAGAATGCCATGAGTACTTTGACAGGCGTTGCACTGGATCTGTAGATGGCTTTGGGTAGTACACCCATTTTGATGCTGTTGATTCTGCCAATGCAAGAGCACAAGATATCTTTCCATTTCTTCGTATCCTCTTCAATTTCCTTCATCAGTGTTTTACAGTTTACAGAGTATAGGTAACCTCTTTGGTTAAGTTTATGTCTAGGTATTTTGCTCTTTTTAACGCAATGGAAATGTTTATGCCAGTTATAAAATTCTGGTTTTTGAAGTGGGAAAAAAAAGTGAATGAAGGGCTGCAAATGGCAAAACATCCTTCTTTCTTATGGGTGAGTGCATTCCATTACATATATATGCTGCATCTCCTTTATCCATTCATCTATTGATGTGTACTTACGATGCTTCCATATCTTGGCAATTATAAATAATGTTGCTATTAATAGCAGGGTGTATGTATCTTTTTAAATTAATTCCTGTTTTGTGATTGGCTTTATTCCTTTGATAACTAGGTAAGTTTAAAAAGTTAAAGCTCTAAAGGTTCTTAGAAACAATGAATAGTACATATATGTAAATTTTAAAAATTTGCAAAAAAAATTAATTGGAAAATCAAGTAAAGTTGAAACTAACAGTTTAAAAAAACATTACTTAATTAATTTGATACCTTCTTGGAAGGTATAAACAAACTCTGATTCAAAGAGAAGGCTGAAATCCCCAGTGATGCCTAAGACCACGAATCAGTCTAGCCAGGAAAACGGAAACTCTGAGTATTCAAAAGAGAAGATACTAATGCAGAGACCTGTCACACAGGCAGAGAGTTGCAGGGCTAAGATGTCCCAGAATATGGTAAAGCAACACAGCAGGAAACCACTGCCACATTTAGGCCGGGGGATCCAAAGGAGCAGGTGACGTCAGAATGGTGGGGGCGGGCAGTGGGGCTGGGACTGGAATCCCCAACAGGCCCACCTGGCAGGAGCTGAAGCCCCAGGGAGGTACAGCTCTGCCAGAAACACTCCCTGAAGCAGAGAGAATATGCTAACTTTTTCTTTCCTCTGCTTCTCAGTCTCCCACCACAGCCAAACCTACGTGGCCAGGAGCCATCTGACAGGGAGCCTGAGAAATGAAGTCTATAAAGAGCTGTGATGCAGAACAGAGCAAGGGCATACCCCAGGGTCAACCAAAAACCTATCATAAAAATCATATAGGAGCACAAATCTAAGTATTTAATTCTGTAAAAAGGATCAAGTCAGCAAAGAGCACATCACAGTCAGGTTGATGTGTAACCTGGATAAAGGAGTAGTCAGCAAGCTTCTCTGTTACCTGCTAGATTGAAATATTTCTGGCTATTTTGGCTTTTTAGGCCATGTAATCTGTGTCACAGCTCCTCGTTCTGCTATTGTATTGTAAAAGCAGCCACAGCTAATGCCCATTCACTTAGGCAAGTGTGTGTCACAATAAAACATTACAAAAAAGGGCAGCAGGACAGACTTGGCTCATGGGCCATAGTGAGCCAGCCCTGGTCTAAAGGGTTCTCTGTCATCCCAGATGTCAACAGTTCCACTGTGTGACGTGGACATAGCTCACTAGCCATCGACATAAGATTTCTCCTAGCTGCCATCAGAAAATTACTCATATAATTAAATGGTGCTAATTATTAGAGAAATGCAGATCAAAACTACACTAAGGTATCACCTCACACCAGTCAGAATGGCCATCATGAAAAAGACTACAAATAATAAATGCTGGAGAGGATATGGAGAAAAGGGAAACCTCCTACACTGCTGGTGGGAATGTAGTCTGGTACAGCCATTATGGAAAACAGTATGGAGATTCCTTAAAAGACTGAAAACAGACTTACCATATGATCCAGCAATAGCACTCCTAGGCATATATCTGGAGAAAACAACTAATTCAAAAAGCTATATGCACCCTAATGTTCAGAGCAGCACTACTTACAATAGCCAAGACATGGAAGCAACCTAAATGTCCATCAATGGATAACTGGATAAAGAAGATGTCATATACATAAATACAATGAGATACTGCTCAGCCATAAAAAAGAATGAAATAATGCCATCTGCAGCAACATGGATGGACCTAGAGATTATTATATTGAGTTAAGTCAGAAGAGAAAGACAAATGTCATATGATATCACTTCCATGTAGAGTCTACAAAAAAATGATACAAATGAACTTTACAAAACAAACAGACTCAGAGATAGAAAACAAACTATGGTTACCAAAGGATAAAGAAGCGGGGAAGGATAAATTAGGAGTTTGGGATTATCAGATACACACTATTACATATAAAATAAACAACAAGAACCTACTGTGTAGCATAAAGTACTGTATTCAATATCTTGTAATAGCCTATAATAGAAAAGAATCTGAAAAAGAATATATATATTCTGTATAACTGAATCACTTTGCCATACACCAGAAGCTAACACAACATTGTAAATCAGCACTTCAGTTAAAAAAAAAAGATTCTAGGTGTTGAAAGAATTTATATATTTTTTTAATTTAGTGTCAGCTTTACTAACTTACTTTTTTAAATTATTTACTACAGCTGGGTGAAAAGATACAGAAAAAGCACTGGAAAAAAGATAGATACCTGTCAGAATAAAGGAATCTTGTGAAGAAGAAAAAAAAAGGCTACTTATACACCAACAAATACATGTAAATTTGGTGAAATAGAAATAGGAGATGTGAGTAAAGGACTTAGACCTTTAGCAAGTGTAGACAAAGGATAATTGAAGAGGAATCATCAATCTCTTTAGCACTATCCATGTGCCCACTGGTATTCCAGGTTGGACTAATACATCAGATATGCCATAGGAGACTAGCCCTGCAGAAGGTGAAAATGTGGGGAAGTGGTTTTTGTGATCAAGTAAACCAGGAAATACAGTGTTTAAAAAAGGTAACCAGTTTTCCTCATTGTTGAACTTCTCAGAGCCTTCAATGTATCAGTGTTTATTATAAAGTTCCAAAAATGGGGAGATGCATTATTATGTAACTCTTGACCGTAGGGCTCTTTTATTCACAGAATGTCTTGAAAGAATACTGCTCCAAAGAATACACTTTAAAAAAGCCTCCTTAAAAAACAGGTATTTCATACTTTCAAAATTTTACTATTAGTAATTAGGTTCAATAATTTCGTACTTTTGATTTTTACTATGATTAGGCTTCCCAAATATTTGGACAAAAGGAAGATTTTATGGCCATATATAATGCAACTAGAATTTAATTATTTTTGGTAAATTGTTCAATGAATAGTATATTATCTGGTTGTTTAGTGAAATAAAATTTCTGAATCTGCAAAGGTGAGGAAAAGACTAAATCTTATTGATTCAATCATGCAGTAGGAAACATTTTCCCATTTATTCTTTGGAACACTTCATTCTTGGATATGGGATGGAAATACTTGTACAAAAGATTGATTCTAAGTATCACATAAAATGGCATTTAGGAAATGACATGGTTGATCAGGGTACTGCAATTCTTGTAATATATATTTTCTAACAATTTAAGAGCTCTAAGAAATAGCATCCTCAAAATTAAGAATTAATAAATTCAGTCAAAATAGTACCATTAAAGTACTTTCTTGTCCAGAAATAAACCCACAAACTTTCAATTAATCTTTGACAAAGGAGGCAAGAATATACAATAAAGTAAAGACAGTCTCTTCAGTAAATGATGTTGGGAAAACTGGACAGACGCATGTAAATCAATGAAATTAGAACACTCCCTCACACCAAACACAAAAAATAAACTCAAAATGGCTTAAAGACTTATAAGACGAACTATAAACCTCTTAGAAGAAAACATAGGCAAAACATTATCTGACATAAATCTCAGCAATGTTCTCCTAGGACAGTCTACCCAGGCAATAGAAATAAAAGAATAAACAAATGGGACCTAATTAAAGTTACAAGCTTTTGCACAGCAAAAGAAGCCATAAGCAAAACAAAAAGACAGCCTATGGAATGGGAGAAGATACTTGCAAAAGATGAAACTGAACAGGACTTAATTTCTAGAATATACAATATATACAGCTCATACAACTGAGTAAGAAAAAACAAACAGTTCTCCAATGAAGACATATAAATGGCCAATAGGCACATGAAAAAATACTCAATATCACTAATTATCAGAGAAATGCAAATCAAAACTACAGTGAGATATCCCATCACACTAGTCAGAATGGCCATCATTTAAAAGTCCATGAATGATAAATGCTGAAGAGGGTGTGGAGAAAAGGGAGCCCTCCTACACTGCTGGTGGGAATGTAAGTTGGTGCAGCCATTATGGAAAACAGTATGGAGATTTCTCAAAAAACTAAAAATAGACTTACCATGTGATCCAGCAATCCCACTCCTGGGCATATATCCAGAGGGAACCTTAATTCAAAAAGACACCTGCACCCTAGTGTTCATAGCAGCACTATTTACAATAGCCAAGACATGGAAACAAATGAAATGTCCATCAACAGATGACTGGATAAAGAAGATGTGGTATATTTATACAATGGAATACTACTTGGCCATAAAAAAGAATAAAATCGTGCCATTTGCAGCAACATGGATGGACCTAGAGATCATCATTCTAAGTGAAGTAAGCCAGAAAGAGAAAAATACTATATGATATCATTTATATGTGGAACTTAAAAAAAAACCTTATTTACAAAAGAGAAACAGCGCAGACATGGACAACAAACTTATGGTTACCAGAGGGGGAGGGGGTAGGAAGGGATACGTTGGGAGTTCTAGATTTGCAGATGCTAATATACATAAAATAGATAAAGAAGTTTATGCTGTATAGCACAGGGAACTATATTCAATATCTTGTAGTAACCTATGGTAAAAAAAGAATATGAAAACGAATGTATGTATGTTCACGTATGGCTGAAATATGTTGTACACCAGAAATGACACAACATCGTAAACTGACTATACTTCAATAAAAATGAAATAAAATAACTGAGTCGGAACCAAAGAACTACGGATCTCCCTACCTTTTATATGTGACATCTTAGTGTGTGGTCTTCCTAGATTCTGCCATCCCAAGTCGTGGTTTGAATAATGACCGTGGTTTCGATCTCTGTGCCGAGTGCCGTCCAGAGCTGGGATGTGAGGGGTTAAGATGCTCTCAGTGACCGGGATACAGATGCCTGGAGATAGTCAAGTAATCAGTTAGACTTACTCATTTCTAAAAGTGTGGTTTTTAACCAAGCATTCTCTCGCCATGAGGCATGAAGCCACCTATCATCTTTTCATTCACCCATCCATTTATTCATGTATTTATCAAGACTGAGTATTACTCAGTTTGGTCCAGAGTCAGGCTTCCTTGATTTGAATCTTGCCTCTCTCAAGAGCCAGTGACCTTTGGCAAAAATAGGAATTAAAACAGAATTTACTTCACTAAGTTATTGTGAATATGTGTGAAGAGTTTAGAATAGTGCCATAGTAAGGTATTAAATGATTACTAGCTATTAGTACTTTAAGTCTGATCAGACATCTATGTTAAGTTTCCTTTTTCAATCAGCAGTACAGTCCTCATCCACACTGTAAACATCTCTAATGGTAAGAGGTTGTCTTCCCTTTCACCTCTTGTCCAGGCTACTCCCTGTGGGACTGTGCCCAGGGGTCAGGAACAAGTGTAGGGATATGACTCTGATGATGTTGTTTTATATGACTAAGTATGTTCCTGATCACCTTCAGTTACTTAATGGTTTTACCTGCCATTTACTGTCTGTGGTTCTCCATTTCCTCATTAATGCTGAATTATCTGCCTATAAACTCATTGAGATTGGGCGAAGCCCTGGCTTTGGGGAAGGCCAGGGAATAGACTCCTGTGTCTCCTTTTTGAGGAACCAGTCACTCCATCAGCATTTGTGTGTGCCACGGGGTGGGGCCTTCCAGAGAAGACACCTCGAGTATAAGAATCAAGGTATGAAATTGGTATGAAAATGGAAAACAGACTCACAACTGCACTGCTAAATCACAGCAGGTTCCTTTCCTTTGGTTCCTTTGCACATATTCGCTTATGTGTTTAGTTTAGTGGAATAAAACATCTGGCTATTTACATGCAACATTTTAACATGGCAAATCCTAGACCAGCATAGATTATAAATTATAGAAGATGATCAGAGCCCAGGAAAGCTAAGATTTGGGAGGTGATCCAGGTAATCTTCCACATATCCCAAAGCATGATCCCATTCCTGCCAGCTTTGAAAGGTTCCTTACACTTTAGGAATCTGACTAAAGAGAAGGGAGCCTAACTCGGTAGCCAGACCACCTCTGTGAAAGGAAACTGAGCCCTTTACCATTATTGCAGCGGGTCCCAGGACAACACATGCCATCTCTGTGACAGCGCTTCTTTTTCCTTCGACACACCATGCAGGCCGACGATCCTTGGTGGGGACTGTGGCAGTATCTCCCAACTTCACATTCCTTATCACTGCTGCAAGGGTAGGCCTGTCATGAAGGGGAACACCACCAAAAAAGCAGCGGAGATCAGATCTTGGAACATGGAAAGTTACTGCAGCAAATCACGATGGGAAGTAAATCACAAGGTGACCCTCCTCAAAGGATTTTAATATACCATTGTAATGATGTTCTCAGCAGAGTGTCTACAGAGTGACACTTAACTGAGGACCTTATAAATCCTGATTATTGATGGTGACAAAGATGAAGGTGACACTATTCATATATTTTCACTGACATCACTTTTGGGTTAGGATTTAGACCTTATGTTCATTAGCAGAGGCCTGAAGAGTGACTCTTGGGCCTCACAAACAGTTGTCAGTGTTATATTGCCACTGACTTAAGGTATAAATGAAACAGCCTAGCCACCCCATTTTTCATCCACTACAACTGGATGAGAAGGTTAAATAAAACAACAAAGGGCTGTGCTCGAAGCTCAAACACATCTCCTGCCCAGTTACGGAACAGATCTTCTAAGAGTGACTCATCACAGTTCCTGCCTGCGAGGAACAGAGGAGAAACACTTCCAGAGCAGTGTGAGGCAATGAACTATTTGGCACAAAGCAATCAAGGAGCAGGGTCCTCCTTCCAGACTCAGTGATGAACAGCAGTGGAGTTCTCAGTGGTCAGAGAAGCAGAACCCCAGTTACATCATGTTCTCAGGAAACCAAAGGGCAGGCTCCTTACATACAAAAATAGTCCTCCGGGCTACTGCACCTTTAATTTATACAAAGGGATTGCTGCTGCTGCTGCGTTCCTCTACCAAGTTGTATGTTCAGAAGGCTACTTAAGGAGTCATTATTTCAAAAAAATACGTATATATACACATACACTCTAATTATATACTCCTTGTCTCTTGGAAGTGTTAGAGCAGGCAGATAGCTAGATATGAGCAGAGAAAGGGGAATGCAGGCTAAATGGCAGGAATTGGGCAGAAAGGAGGGACACAGGCCAAATGCAGGAAACCAGACATCATGTAAGCACCAGGGGTCCCTGGCAGAGAAAGAAAAGCAGGAACCTCTGGGCTGATAAGAGGTCGCACCTTTCAAGGTGCTCAGTGGCCTGGAGGCCAACAAAGAAAGGTGGGAAAAGGCAGGAATCTCCAGTGTCTGAATGTAACCTTTTGCTCATTATAGCCTCATTTCAATAAAATTCGCCTTGCAGATTAAAAGTAACCCATCCTGCACCGACTCCATGACACTTCCAATCCAGACTAAATAAGGACAATAATCCTTTCTCCCTTCAGGAAGGTGGAGTTGGGATGAAAATCAGGGAATACGACCCCAGAGACCCTTCTCTCCCTAATAAATATTACGCCCATTAATTTTTACACTCTATGTAACCAACTTACCAAAGAAACTTGGGGCAGCTGCTAACCTGAGCCTGCCCGCTCTCCCCTTGAGAGTGTACTATCCATCCTTTAATAAATTCTCACTTTACTTTCTTAACCTCCACTTCTTGTCTCTGAATTCTTTCTGGGATGGGACAAGAACCTGGACACCAGTCACATCTACCAACAACAGAAGTTCTTGCTGGAACACTTAAAATGTCCTGTTTTCAGACTGAGAATTGAGAAACTGAAATGTCACATCACACACATCAAACTTATATTTTGAGGCAGGTTTACAGGGAGACTTATTTGCCAGTCTTTTTTTTTTTTTTTTGGTAGTTTATTTTTTTTATTTCCAGAGTAATGCGTTTTTTTTTTTAATTAAAAAAGAAGAAGAAGCTATGTAGTTATTTTTAAGCAAGCATAAATGATATGATTATAAAACTACGGAGAAAATTTTTGTGACCCTCCAGTTAGTGTGGTTTGAGTGCCTTGCTTATGAAATGGGGTTTGATGGCCTCACTTTGCATCCATTCCTATTCCTCCCCCAACACTGCCTTGTTAAAGCAGGTAGCTAGCTACTATGAGCAGAGAAAAGGGGATGCACTGGGCAAAAAGGAGGGACACAGGCCAAGTGCAGGAAACCATACATCATATAAACAACAGGGGTCCCTGGAAGAGAAAGAAAAGCAGGGGTGATAAGTGGTCACACATTTTGGGGTGACAAGTGCCCTGGATGCCAACGAAGAAAGATGGGAAAAGGCAGGAATCTCCAGTGTCCGAATATAACCTTTTGCTCATTATGCCCTCATTTCAATAAAATTAGCCTTGCAGATTAGAAGTACCCATCATGCACCAATGCCATGACACTTCTGATCCAAACTAAATAAGGACAAAAATCCCTCCTCCCTTCGGGAAGGTGGAGTTGGGGTGGAAAATCAGTGAATATGACACCAAACCCTTCCCTCCCCAGTGAATATTCCGCCCATTCATTTTTACACCCTATGTAGCTAGCTAACTTGCCAAAGAAACTCAGGGCAGCTGCTCACCTGAGCCTGCCCGCTCTCCCCTTGAGAGTGTACTATCTCACTTTAATTTCTTCACCTCTGCATCTTGTCTCTGAATCCTTTCTGCGACGAGACAAGAACCTCATCACCTGCAACACTTTTTCACTCTGATTCTTCCATTACCTTTTCTCCCTGTGCCCTGTACATATTCAGCCCCCACGTTTTCCTTTTAGATCTGATCATCTTTGGTGAGAAAGACGAAAAAAATATGAAGTTGACATGTGACTCTGAAAACTTTTCATGTTGCATGAAAGAAAAATACACTTTTAGTATCATTACAATTTGCTGTTTACCCTCCAAAGAAAACAGAAAATAGGAACACCTCTAACTTCAAACTGAAAGTGCTTTTGAAGAATTCCACTGTAGCGATGTTTAATGCCTACATTACAGTTGGAGCCAGATAAAGCTATAAAACGAATTAGGATGTAACTGTCCCATTCTGACACCATCATTATGCTTCAGAGAGAATCTGAATGAAGGTGATTTCAGAGTATCAAGCCATTTTTTAAGAGTCCAAGACTGATGAAAACAAAACAAAATGTCACTTCCTGACTTGCTACACTCTTTCCCTGGAGCACTTTACTCCCTTCCTATTTAAACCCAGTCATCTTAATTGAAATACAATTCACTTGTTTCTGCTTCATTTACATTCATTTCACCAAATTGTTTTGCAAGAAACATTTGATGTCTCACAAGTTTTATTCTCCCTTCCTCAAAAATAGGATATTCTTTCAACAGAAGTAAACATGTGCCATCTCACACATCGAATCTTCAAGGAATTCAGAGTTCACAGAATAACAACTTGATTCCATTCCTAAAAAAAATCATCTGTATGGTAAAAAGCAAGTTGTTTGCTAAAGTAGCAGTTCATTTATGCAGAAAATTGTGGAAGGCTCATCCTCATCTTTTCATTCTCAGTTGATGGGAAATGGAAAATATTGAAATTGAAAATACATGAGATGGAAGATATTTGATGCTATTACAAAAGTAATATGCACAGTAGTTCTTTATTTGAATGGGACCACAGTAAAATTCTCACAATTTTTTCAGAGGGAAGAGAGAAAAAATATTAGAAGATATGTAGTTTTACTGTGTCTTAATGTATCTTCTAACTGGATTGAAATAGAAGTGATAAAGGCAGAAAAAGTGTGCAGGAATTTTTTTTTTTAATGGAAGGTTACTGTTAATGTGAACTTGTACTTGGAATGGAATGAATCCCAAACATATTAAGATAAATTTTGACAAAAAGTAAACCTCAATAATTAAAATACAGGGTTATATGACACAGCTTCTAGTATGGTTATGGAACTCTGGCTCCAATAAACAGCCTTTATAAATGAATAAAATCAAGAATGGATGAGACAGGTTGACTGAAACAGGTTTTAGGGAAAGCCAGTGATATTTGAGGGCACACCTTGTCTTCCGAAATCAGTGTCCCCCAGGATGGATCTAGTCAGCCATAAAGTTTCCCTGTGTGTAACCATTAGCAAGAAAAAAAACATAGAACTTGAGAAAATACGGATCTGATCCATTAATAGCAATTCTCGTGCTTTCAGCCTAACGCATTATTTTTCAGTAAGGAGCTTTAAACTCAAGTAGGAGGGCTCTGCAGCTTGCTACTGGGTTTTCCTACATTAACCCCTTTACCTTGTCTGGAAGTGGTATCACAGTAGGCGAGGGAGGGAGGGAGGGAGACAGACAAAGAAAAGCACATGGTTAAAGTAGTTAGAGAGGATCTTGAAGGAGTGATGACTTGTGGCAATTAACAGACCGCTGGAGGGAAATTACACACATTAATAGAAGTGCCATTCAGAAACTTTCCCAAAGGCTTTTGGCCTCCAAAGGCTGTTTCTAGTCCCATTTGATGATGATTTTGTGACAAACAAAAAGTATATTTGAGTACCTTAGTCTAAGTTTCTACTTAACAAAAGTAGTAATATGCTTCCCTGGTACTTATTTTATAAATGGATAAGAAGACTGACTTTATAAACCTGCTATGAAAATTATTAACAGTATATTTTTATGGCCCTTCATTTACTTGATTTTAGGTGAACAGTATGAGGAACAGTGACAGTCTGTGTGGAAGACTGAAAGTCAAGTGAAAGAATTAGGGAGAGACCTTATATACACCTGTTCTGTACTAAAACGTTCCAGAACTGCATGAGAAATTCAGTTGCCTGAGCATCCAGGAACACTCGCCTTCGTGAAGAATCATTCATGACTTAGCCTCAGTCACACTTAGGAGATGAATTCATTTGAGACACCTAATAATAGCACATGATGGGTCATAAATTAAGAAAGTATGAGAGCGGTCCGTGATCAGGCCAAAAAAAGCAAAGAAGTTTTGCCCAACTCCCTTTCTAGGCTAAAAATACAGTGGTTCCCATAAATAGCAGTGCTACTTAGCATTACCACCATGCCATGGGCTAAAAAAAGAGTGAACACATTGGACACAGCTTGAAAATAATGTCTATCAGAAAAAAGCATTTCTTTTTTAGTATATAGGGTTTTTTTTTTTAAGCCCATTTACTATATGCAATTCTGGAATCATTATTTAAAATTTTAGCAGTGAAGTAAAGACAGGTTAAGTAATTTCGGCAAGTGAGTTGTATGTGCTCAGCCACAGAAAACTTGGGGATTCAGAGCTCTGCGCTGGCTTTCAGGCCTCCCTGTGAGATGTCACGACTCAGAGCATTTAATGACGATGGTTTAATGCACACACAGAGGAGGTGTTTGAATGACCTACGTGCTGAATTTAGAGATCAGAAAAATAAACTTGGCCACTTCTCTTTCTAGAAGCCTCTAAATACCAACAGCATGTCCTGCTGCAGCTGTTGGAAAAACAGAAAACTGGCAGAAAACACTGACAAGACTGTAAACAACATTTTCTCATTCCATCTTTTTGACAACAGTTTTATGTCCACTTCAACTCAGTGTAATCAGTTATAAGCAAAATCTCATCACGCAAGTAATAAATAATATTCTAATGAACAAAATAAAATGTTACTGCATCTTATCTGAATCAACTGAAACTTTTTTCCAATTAGTCTAAAAACTGCAGGGAGAAAAGTCTTGTTAAATCAAGACTTAGATGTAGGGTTGTATTTATTCTTATTTTTCAATTACTGCTCATCCCTTAAGGAACCGCCAGTTCACCGATGAAGTAACTAAATGAGGAAAACTGTTTCAGGTATCTCAGTAGCACTGACAGTTTAGTAGACCTTTGTCCACAACTAAAACCTTAGATTAACTCCCCACTTTTCAAAACAATGACATTGTTCCTGTTAATGATGAGGGGAGAAAAAGAAGAAACATCACAGAGTGTTCATGTGGGCTAGCCACCCATCCGGATTCTTGCAAGACCGTCCTAGTTTTGTTGTTGTTGTTTTAATTGGGACAATCCTTTGTCCCCGCAAGCACTGTTTATAACAATCTCGGAAGTTTTCTGGAGCCAGAAAAACGTCATCAGCTGGGCAGGCAGAAGAAAGCCTGCAAGGGACAACCCAGCTGTGGGAATACAAAACATTTGAGGTCAGTGGATAGAGGGAGGTAGCGGCACAGGGCAGGGGACTGGAACACGTCTGGGGTCTCCAAGAGTGCACAGCCAAGTGTTGGCAGTTACATTTGGGAAACCAGATCAGACTGGCTTCCTCTAGGTCCTTCAAGAAAAGATTAATTTCCCTCGTCCTGACATTTCATGATAGATCTCTTTTTCAGTGAGCAGGCAAAATATGCTACCCTTTGAGGTGGTCATTTCAAAATCAAACCCTAAAATTCCAACTGCAGGAGACGCAGGGAACTATTAACTCAATCTGGCTAATGTGCAGTTGTACGCTTCAGGCCAAAGCCTGTGCAATCTGATCTTTTCCTTTGTCCACAATTACCTCTAGGGGATAGGGGTTTACTAGATGCATCTTTGAGGATTCCTGAACCTGAGGCCAGGAGGATTGAGCTATATTAAATTTGAGGGGAAATTTTCAGATATCTCATGATGTTCTGGATGTGTGCCATAGATTCTTAAGGCAGCTGCTTGAATATTCATTCAGTATTCAATAATTATTTGTTCAGCATTTATTAATTGAACACCAACTATGATCCATACAGTCACAAATAGTTCAGTGATCTACAAATGTCTTGCCTATGTTATCCCTAAAATAATTTTGAAAAAACATATATCTTCTCATATTTGTTACAGCATAAGTTTAAGTTTGTTTTGTTAATATGATTACACCAAAAATTTTATAAGATGAAGTTCACAGTAATCTGACAAGATTCAATAAAATAGCTTTTTACCTACTTTATTGGTCAATGCATACCAATGCTAAAATAAATCATAACATTTACTGATAAATACTTTTCCTTGAAAAAGTTAGAAAACATTAAGTTAAATTTCAAAACACACAAGTCATCACAACTATTTTGAATGTTCTATATCCAGAACTTTCCAACTGGGGCCAAGATTCACTTTTAAAAAATTAATAAGAGAAGGAAAGAAAGTAACTTTGTATGTTTGGGATGCACTGATCAACTATTAAGAATATCTTTGTTAAAACAAATATGCCAAATTCTACGTTAGTTTGTCATCCAAAAATGTTTTACCTCTGGCGAATGCAGTATATCAAGATTTGGAATGCGTGACAGTTTTGCCTTTTCCCCCCATAAAACAGCAAAATACTTACTGTAAACATAGGCATATTCCCAGACAATTGTAAGAAAAAGAACCATGGAAGTTGAGGATCTGGAAATTGATTCCCCAAAACAGTTCATGCTGTGCACACCATGGAAAACTTTTGAGAACCTTTTATACACATTCATTTCAAGGCTAAGTTTGTTAGACATTTAATTTTTGATATAAAAGTCCAGAATTGAGAGCTTGTCTACTAATACTGCCTGGATTATAAATTATGATGGATTTCCACCAGGGTTCCATTAACCTCCCCAATGTATTCAGAGAACCTCACTTAAATCCTAAAAAGCAATAATTCTATGAAATAAAGACAGGGTCCTTTGCAACTTCGGTTCCTCCACCCTGTTCTCTGTATGTCATTAAGCGGAAAGGAGATTCCGGGGAATGCTCTACTTTGAACATAGACCACATCCTCAACTGTAACATGTCCATTACTGCTATTGATCATGGGTTGAATGAGGAGAGCTAACCCTTCCCATATGGTCTCAGCACCTAGACAAATGTAAACCGTATTACTTACCTGGCTTTTTATTTTTGCTTGTTTTTAACCATTTCCCCTTCACTTGTAATATATAGGACAGAGAGCTTCTATCCCATGTTCAGAATGCAGTCAAGCCTCCATGGGGCTTTCACACCATAGTTGGAGCCCTTTAAGCTTCGTATATAAGTTATAAAGTCCTTTATAATTCTATGATTGGTTCAGTATAATTGTCCTATGCAAAACCGAGGAAGAAAGTACACAATTTCAAGTGCTCTTCCAAATTCAGGATCAAATGCTTGTAATATAAAATTTTCATTGCAGCCCCACAAGTTTGCCTGACCTCATGACCAGCAGCAAGGTAACATGGTAAGAAGAATTTTGGAGTTACACTGCAATTTAAGTTATACCCCCACAATTAATTTATTGTTACAAGTTACTTAACTGAGTCTCAGTTTCCTCCTTGATAAGATGGATATAATTCCTCCCTTCAGCAGCATTTCCTTTCTTAACTAACCTTAAACATCTCATGGGGTTTCTTTAAAAACTACTTATTAAGAGACTCCTCATAGAGACCCTAATTCTGTAGGACTGGACGTCATCCATGAATCTATATTTTTAATGAATACTGTCCTGGTGATTCTGTGGCAAGGTAAGACAGGAACACTGGATTACACAGGATTGTTGCAAAGATTAAAGATGCTTTTTGTACATGTGTTATACAGTGTCTGGACTACAGGAGATACGACTCAACCATATCTCCCAGATGGACGTAAGTCTAAGTGGGGCTGGTTCCCTGACACCAACATGAGTCTAAGCAAGAGACTCACTGACAACAACAACTATTTCCAGGCAGGTTCCTCTTCACTCCTAGTGCTTAGCCACTGTGCTTAGGGGTGAGCTTGAGAATTTCTAAAACTATATAAAAAGGTAAAGTTACACATAACAAACACACCAGTGCACTTTGGGAGCAACACTGTGGGGACTCAGAGCTGTCAACACACCCATCACGGCTGGCTTGTTTCACACCCTCATGTGGTGTACACCTGCGTCGTTGGCAGTGCACAGCTTTGCAGTTTTCTTTGCATCATGTGTCCTGTTGGTCTTTACAAAACAAGTACTCTTCTTCCCCACATCAAGTATGATAAATAGATGATGTATGTTTTCATTATTTTCTATTCTTTGTATAGCATCAAATTTTCCTTTCCATTGAAAATCCAAGTATCAATGTCCAGGTGGATAGGAAAACAACATCCTTTCAAACTGCTGTTTAGAAAAGACCTTCTTTATGATTATAGAATAGGTCCATGTTGGTAAAGATTGCTGTGCCCAAATGTAAACCCTTGTGAATTTGAAATATTTCATGAGTTGAAGTCATTTTCACTTATAATATCATGAGTTTCCAAATGGGAATATGAGAATTCAGTGAAGATGTGTGTGGGTTTGTTTGTGTGTGTGCTAAGTTAGGTTGTGTTCTCTAAGTATAGTGAAGAAATAAATAACAAAATTTACCCATGGGAAGGTGAACATGGTTATTGAGAACAGAGAAAGGAGGAACATTTAGTTTCCAAGTAAATCTTTTTAAACATTTAATAATCTTCAATAGGTGCATTTATGATGTATCAAAATTAATAGTTTTAAAAGAACTACAGTAGACTCTCCATATCCACAGACGTGGAACCCACGGATACAGAGGGTCAACAGTACTAAGCCATTTCATATAAGGGACTTGAACATCTTTGGATTTTGGCACCTGTGGGGTGTCCTGGAACCAGTCCCCTGCGGATACTGAGGGATAACTGTAATATTATGAGATTCAAAGTGAAATTTCTTATTCCTTGCTAATTTATGCCTCATGGTTTTCATATTAGGAATGCTTGGAAGAACTTGGGTTTCCTGGAGCTGGGGCTTCATGCAAGAGTATCAAGAACACAGACTGAAATTTCCTTGCAAATCAAAGCTACAATGAGGTATCACCTCACACCAGTCAGAATGGCCATCATTCAAAAGTCCACAAATGACACATGCTGGAGAGGCTGTGGAGAAAAGGGAACCCTCCTCCACTGCTGGTGGGAATACAGTTTGGTGCAGCCACTGTGGAAAATAGTATGGAGATTCCTCAAAAGACTAGGAATAGGCTTACCATATGACCCAGGAATCCTGCTCCTGGGCATATATCCAGAAGGAACCCTACTTCAAAATGACACCTGCACCCCAACGTTCATAGCAGCAGTATACACAATAGCCAAGACATGGAAACAGCCTAAATGTCCATCAAAAGATGACTGGATAAAGAAGAGATGGTATATTCATACCATGGAATACTATTCAGCCATAAAAACTGACAACATAACGCCATTTGCAGCAACATGGATGTTACTGGAGAATGTCATTCTAAGTGAAATATGCCAGAAAGTGGAAAAAAAAATACCATGTAAGATCACTCATATGTGGAATCTAAAATATATATAAAACAGAAACAGGCTCATAGAATACAAACTTGTGGTTGCCAAGGGGGTGGTGGGTGGGAAGGGACAGACTGGGATTTCAAAATGTAGAATAGATAAACAAGATTATACTGTACAGCACAGGGAAGTATATACAAGATCTTGTGGTAGCTCACAGCAAAAAAAAAAAGTGACAATGAATATATGTATGTTCATGTATAACTGAAAAATTGTGCTCTACACTGGAATTTGACACAATATTGTAAAATGACTATTACTCTATAAAAATGTTAAAAAAATACAGACTGAAATTTCATGATTAAAAATTTTCTCACTTTATTAGCAGAATCAGACTGTCAATGCAACATCCAAATTTTGTTTTATATATGTATTATATATACATATATATAATATATATAAAATAATCCATTGTTCTAACAATTATTTAATTGAGCTAATGTTTCTTGTCTTGGCTGATTTTACTATAGAACATGCAAACTTTATGCTTCTCTAGTCTCATTTAATTCTCTTTCTTCTAGGAATTAGGCTAGACTAATAGTCAAATGGCCACTCACCATATTCTGTTCTGATTTTCAGGAAACAGTTGATGGAAGCTGGTGAAATTGAAAATAGTGCCCTTTTATTGTTGGGAAGATGGGAAAAAAGCACAGCAAAATGTAATCCTCAATATTTAGTTGCAGTGAAAAGGCTCTTAATTTCTGTGTAAGAAAGAACTACTTCAAGCCCTGTGTAAATATTGCTTGAAAATATAAACGGTTAATTTAAATTTAGAGTCAGAAACAGGAAGTCAGGCAGCATTTTATCCTCCACGTGGGCTAGAAGGAGAAGCAATCATTGGAGAAGCAGCATGTTCCCACATGATCACCCAGAGGAGCGGAACAAGAGGTTTACTCAGTAGCAACAGCCACAGAGAGTGAAGCTTTGTGATTAATAAAGTAGGACGAAGAGATGGTTCACAGTTTCAGCACAGAAATATGCCTCCTTAACTCACCTATGTCTGCCTTTGCCCTCTGGAGGAAAGTCCGTGAAGAGTCTCAGACTAGATCATTATGATATTATACACTCCTGAGATATGGAGGGACTGCAATGCAAGTTATATGTGTGATGGGATGAAGAGCTTCGACTCCTGAGAGGTAAGTTCGGATGTTACTAAGCTGGTCTGTTACTAAGAGAAAGGAATGAAGAGGGATCTCATATAATCAGTGATTTTGCCCTCTTTATTCTTTCCCATTTCCCAATCTGATTCCTTCTCTAGGTATCCTAAATTGATATTTTTATAACCTATAAAATGGCTAAGGCTCTGTGCTTCGTGCCCATGTTTCATTTTCATTTATTTGGAATGTTCAGTTGATAAGGTAGACCTCACATAGAAGTCCTTCATGCAAGGAGCATGCTCAGGACATGTATATTGTCATTTCTGGGTTCCAAAGATCAGGACAGGTTCCAAAGATCAGGTTCCAAAGATCTCAAATGATGTTTGAGAGAGTTTGAACCAGTCTCGAAGACTCTTAACATAATCATAGGGTTAAAGCATCCAGGGGAATTACTGCCTGACTTCCTGACAAATGAAATTACAATATCCAAGGTTTCTCATTTATTTCAGACATTCACAAGACCATTAGGTTGGAAAGCCCCAGCTTGGAGAGTATTTATATTTTTAGCATCAGATGACATTGATTATATGACTATATGTTGTTTATTAAAATAATACTTCTGAAAAATAATCAATATCTCAATACACACATGGTCTTACTTCTTAGCCTCCTACTCCCATGAACCAATTTACATTCTTTTTACGTGGAAAAAGGAAGGTCAGCGCACAAGACAAAGGAAATTTATGTCTAGCGAATAACACATCATAGAGAAGGACATCATTCATTGGCTTATAATCTACTTATATCAAAAAGTCCTATTTAAATGCTTTGCCAGAAGATTGGAAAGGGGGGAAATTCTGAGCCAAATGACAGATCCTTTGGTTTGTGTGACCCTAGTGTTCAAATCTCAGCCTTAGAAATGTGGTACATCTAGCGATGACATACTCAATGTGTTAGTCATCTCAAAGAAAACACATAAGACTTTGGTCTCCCACACCACCCACATCCCAGTACATCTGCTTGGTGTGGTGACTGGGACACTCCCAATAGTGCAGGAGAGGTCAGATGATTTGTTACCAGATGAAAAAAAAAAAATGAAATCATGTCTCCAGGCTCAAGTCACTTCCCCTTCATCCCACTGGCCCTTCCAGACTATGCAAAGAGTATGCTCCTCTGTATTTCTGCTGCTTCTTTTCTTGGCCCTTGTTCATCACTAAGGATCCCCAGATGTACTGGCATTGGACTCTTTTTAACACCCCTGTGTCTGGCCTCACATTCCAGCAGAAATTTGCAGCAAATATGGGGCTTTAAAATGTGAGCTGGGGGAGGGAGAAGAGGAAAGGGGAGTTCAGCTAAGAGAGCAAGGCTTCCCCCCGGGACTGGGGTAGATACGTCCTGCCTCAAGACAACGCGAGTGCTCTTTTGGTCAATAGGAAGTCTAGGCAAACCGATCGAACAAAATTCATTAGCTGAAGGGTTAATAGAGTTTTTCATACCACTTTACTAGGGTCAATCTGAAATCCTATACTTTTTTCAAAAATTCTTCCCTCACATCCAACGGTAAGGTGTTTCTAGAACTATGTTTGGGATGCAATTGAAAATCTGTCCCATCTGTTTTTGTTTGTTTTAACTGAGGAAGGCAGCTGTGTTGCAATAAAGATGAGCAGAACAGTTTTGTTCTTAGCATGGCACATGCCCCCTGCCCACCTCCCCAGCACTGCCTCAGACACACCAGCTCCACAGGGCTGCCTGCATGGCCCTGAGTTAGCCGCACGCCCTTGTGACTGTGCATTTACAAACGTTTTTCCTCTGTGAACAATAGCTTTCCTTCAGCCACTTCATCATCAGAATAATCCCAACTCATCATTCAGAGATTATATCAAGTAACTTCACTTTCCTGAAACGTTCTGGGCTGGCTCTTCACTCCAGCTGATTTGGGTGCCCCCTTCAAGCCATATTCTGCTAACACTTCACGCTTATCTGTACCATGATATGCATCATGCTCTGTTAAATACTTCCTCTTATTTATACTCTGATTATGGACATCGTCTTTCATCTCTGTATCCCCAGTGGTCACATGATGCCTGGAATAGCTTGGCAGCCCACATTTTGCCCAGAAATGAATTAATGAATGAGATTTTGTTGCAACCGGGGTTAGAAATTTGTACCATTGAATTAACAAAAATGCTCATACAAGTACCCATCAGAAGATGTAAAAAGAAAGAACTTGAAGATCAAGAGAGAATTTTGTATAATTTTGAAACAGATTTTTTAAAGATCAGTGAAGTGCTACATAAACCTTTGTAACCTACAACTGTTAACTAAGGACGTCGTATGTGTTTAAAAAGAAGGAAAACTGGTTGATGAGCAACTCTCCAGCCAGCAACCTGGCTGCAAGTATTTCATGCTGAGCCTCAGATTCACATTCTCCAGTGCTGTCATCAGCTCCTTCACGTTACATTCCTAGAGCTGATGTGATTTTTCGCGTATAAATTATCTAAAGTGAAATGTAGGCTCTTTCCTTTCTAAGTGGTTATCGCTGGTCTCTACCACAGCAATAAGGCTGTCCTCGTAGCAGTGAAATCCACAGTTCACCTTTTCCCTAACTGCCCTCAGGAAATTGTTAAAACCTCTTGGTGGGTGGGGGCTGTGACACTGGATACTTCTGAGGATCGGATGAAGCTGGTGACACACCATCCTAAATGCTTCTAACTTCTCTTTGCCTTTGTCTCTCAATATTTTTCTCATCGGCAGGTCATATCTTATAGCACTCCTAGTTAACCTCCACCACTAAGAGGTGTTCGTAAAAAAGCAAAAAGGTGAGAAACTTACGATGGCTTCCTTTAAACATCCTAGAGGTACACAGATGGAATACTTGGAGGATTCAGTATCTTGATACACCAGCCACAGCAATAGAGCACCTGGCACATAACTACTACAGTGCTTTTTCCAAATGTCTGTGTCACGGACTGCCACCACCAAAACATTTATTTGGTGTCTAACTTGTTTATGATTCTGAACAAATTGAGTTAAAGTTTTCACCATGTTAAATTAGTTAAGTCACATTGACATGTCAGTTTTCATCCCCAAATTTAGAC
Source organism: Camelus bactrianus (assembly GCF_048773025.1). Classification (NCBI taxonomy): domain Eukaryota; kingdom Metazoa; phylum Chordata; class Mammalia; order Artiodactyla; family Camelidae; genus Camelus; species Camelus bactrianus. The sequence continues at coordinate 61,037,967 of NC_133540.1, read as the reverse complement.
AGTGCTTCTAGGATTGGAACCAAATTCATTTCAAATCATGTCTGCGATTTTTGTACACACCATCAACCCCCCTCATGATGCCCACACATCAGAATTTTAAAGACACCCATATTTTTTTTCAGGCCCTGCTCCCAAGTTTCAGAACTTACAGAAATTTTGCAGAAGACTTCACTCAGCCTTGTCTAGGTTCATATTAGGTATTTGTGGAAGATGATATGAGCCTATTGCCTGGTCGAAGAGGCAAGAAATAAAAACTTTACCTTTCAGATCAGATTTCCTAAGTTACATGTTTGCTACATGTTTTGAGTCTAGGCAGGGATGTCACTGTGTGTTTGAAAAGGTTAAGTCTCTGTAAGACTCTTTCCAGTGTAGCTGGAAGACTAGAGCGATTGGGTTCCCTTGTTCTGTAGGAAGAGGAGAGACACAGCCACACCTGGGCACAGCAGGTATCAGACAGGATGGATTACGGTCTGACTCTAACACTTCCTGGGTTTAAATGAGATCACCAGAACTTTACTCACCCAAACAAATCAAGTTGTTCCCACATTCACGTTGGATGAAGTGATTTTTATTACAAAACCCAGTACTCATCAGGCTCTTTTCTGAGGGCAGATCAAAAGCAAAAGGATCAGGTCATGTGCTTTTCATCTCCCCTCCTGGAGCACAGCACTGTAATATACGCTGATCAAATTCTGCCTGTGATTTTGAACAGGATGGTTTGGAAAAGCCAAGAACGAGCTCTTAAAATAATACTGCTCAGCCCCTTGTAACGAGAATTGGAGCCGGACTTTTATAAATGGCACACTGAAAACTGTTTACAACTTGCAAATGATGATTCCAAGAAACATCAGAATGACTTTCTTATAGAGAGACATTAATAAATAACAGCAAACTTGCGAAATAAAAAGTCCAGTCCTGCTTTCTGGGAAACTTCCAAAAAGAGATCACAGGCACTTAGAACCCAGTTTCACAGAGTAAATCAGCTGAAAGAGTAATCAGCCAGTTACTGATTATATCATAAGAATTATTACTAAAAATTTACCAGCAACTGTGCATAGAGCTATTTGTCTTCAAAGCAGTTGAACTTAAGGATTAACAAATTAATCTCCATCGCAACTGCCTGAGAGCTCTAGGGAGAACTTCATTTAACATTCGTGCACTCTGTCCCGGTAACGTCTGCGAGGGATCTTTCCATTGTTAGATAAACACGCTTGGGCGTACAGATGGGTAACAGCACACACCCATGTCCTGCTGGCTGGCTGGCTCACTGCTGAGTCCTCAACCAATACCCAATCAAAGGCAAAAATGTGTTTCTAGTGATAGAGCAGGATGGTTTTCATTGAGGACAGACTTTTCCGAACATACAAAAATTGTCTGGGAATTTGGGTGCATAACCTGGGTGTGGTGAGGATGAGACTTTCACATTTCTCACTGGAGTTCAGTACTCTCCACATAACCTCAGCCCAGCGTGGATCCTTAAATTCACCATCTCACCAGCCAAAAGGACTCCTTCTGCTAACAGATGCCACAGTTGCTACAGCTTCTCTACAAACCGCACATATTTTCATGAGACCCTGAAAAGAACAGACTCCTGGAAACTACAGATATTTTGCAGATGCGCTTTTTACAAAATGATTTCACAATTTGCCTAGGCCCTTTATCAATGCGTCACTTTACAGATGAATAAAGATCAACCACTGGTCTTTATTACAGGTCACACATTTTCATTGTAATTGCCTTTCCTTGATAATTTCCCAAATTATAAGCAAGAATTCTACTTATTGGGTATTTAATGATATTAAGGAATTATTATTAACTCTTAAGTTTTGATAATAATATTGCAGGTATTTTTTAGTTTTTCTAAAGAAACTGAAATATTTGTAAAGGAAATAACATGATGTGCCGGATTTATTTTTAAAATACACTGCAGAAAGTGAGGATGAGTTGGGGAATGTGGATAAAGCAAGGTAAGCCATGAGTTAAAAATTGCTGAAGCTATGGAATGGGCCCAGGGGGCTTCACTCATACTATTTTCTCTAGTTTTCTGTATGTATAAAAAGTTTCCATTAAAAAAACACAAAAGAATTCCTACAATGTAGGCAGAACTCTAAAAGTAATCTCTAAGGAGCAGCCAACCCAAGACATAATCTGAAATCACTCGGTTCTACACACACAGCACAGGCAGCATCTGACAACATGGAATCAAAATCCTGTCCATCCTCACCTTGGAGAAGCTGACAAGACAGCCTCTGATAAGCCTGTATCACACTGATCAGCCCTCTGACCATGTGAGTAATCTTCTGAGCTTCTATAAACTGGATTATTCACAATCTACTGCGAGGAGGTAGCCATGAGTTCACTGGATTTATAAATTAGTGCTTCAGCCTCTGGTCTTCAAATCTCTGTAGTGAAAATTATCCTGGAGCCCACAGGAATGTCAAGCCATTGCTACCTATTGACTATTTACTGAAGGGTTACTAATGCAGGCATCTTAGGGCTGGTAAAGGTGCATAAGACATGGTCAGTGCCCTCAAGAGATTCACATTATGTGGGACAGAAAAAAGCCATTGCTTTTGAGGGTCCCCAAAACCCAGGTGGTGGCAGTCCACATACTCTCAACTCCTCTTTTCAGGGAGTACACAGGAACTCCATTAACTTGGGATGGGCAAACAAAGAGAAAGAGAATTGATATCAGACTGAATGAAAAGTTTCTAAATACGTGGAGTCTCTTAACTGTTGGTTTTTTTTTTTTTTTTTTTTTTGGTTTTGGAATAACTGGGGTACATGGATGACCTGGGGCTGCAGAGTTGTACCTGTTGATACAACCACATCAGCTGCAGCTGGTGTTCCCCTCTGCCCACCCCAGATCCACTCCTTGACAGCTGCTTGAAAGGTACTATAAAGATAAAATGTTTTCTTTAGAATGCCACACTGGCAAAGCTTGCTAAATGTCTGTCTGAGTGAAGTGACAGGGGTCTCTGCTTCTCAGGAAAAATAGAAGTAGCAAAGGAAAGTTACTCTGAATAGCTTTCTCACAAGCCCTGTCTATACCGCACCTTCCGGTTGGCAAAGAGCCTTCAGGCATATTCTCCCATTCAACTGGGAAGTGAATTGGGTAGGCTTTTTTTTTTTTTTTTTTAATTTATTGATGTGAAATTCATGTAACATAAAAGTAAACATTTTTGAAGTGTAAAATTCAGTGGCATTCAATTATTCACAATATTATGTGAATAATTACACCACTACTTCTGTCTAGTTCTAAAATATTTCCGTCACTCCAAAATACCCCTCCTGCTGCCCCCACCCCCTGGGTAGGCGTCCTTAACTTCAGCTCTGCAGATCAAGAAGCCTAATCAGCAGCTGTCGAGTGATGCACAGTTAGTAAGTCTAGTGACAGAAACAGAACCCCGTTCTCTTTACCAGACCAGTGGTTCTCAGACTTCAGCCTGCATGGGACCACCTGGAGGACACGGTAAAACACAGACTGCAGAGCTCCAGCCTCAAAGTTTCTGGTTAGGTCTGGAGTCGAGCCTGAGAGACTGCATTTCTAATAAACTCCCAATGACACTGCTGTTGCCGGTCTCACACTCTGAGAACCACTGTGCTATGCTGAGTTGCCTAGTCTTCTACTTTCTAATTATACATTTTGCTAATCCAACTTAGTAACATTATGTATTTAAGCATTTAAGCACAGTGAGCTTATAGAAGGTGTCTGCTTTCTCTACATCGTAGGTTTATTGTCTGGGTCAACATTAAAATGAAAACATGTAGGTGAAAGCACTATGTCGGCTTAAAATTGATCATGTAAGTTAGCATCGTGTTCTGTGCTGAAGCTAGGCCTTCTAAAGTAGCTGAGCTTATTAACTCTTCCAGCATGTCTGAGTAAACTACTAAACGGTGTACTTCCAGCATGCCAGAACCGGAGGTATCTCCTACCGTGGGTCTGACAGTACCTGGCAAAGAGCAGTCATTAATGTTGGATGAGTTTGTTTACTTAACAGTCAAAGCTAAAAGGGCATCTTTTAGTATTACTTGAGGCACTTCTAAATATATAGCTGCAAGCAACCTAGCTGGTCGACATAATGGACAGAGCTTTACATACACAGCAATGCTTACCCATCAGGTTTCCTGTCAGTGTCCTTGTCTATGTGCACTAAAAGGTCTTAAAAGCACTGATCAGGGCATTCACTCCTCGCCTGCATCTCTGCAGGAGTTGATGCCCGTGTTTTAGCATCACCCTCGAACCACTTTCCTTGCCCTGCCCCCATGTATGTACATGTGTATAGATGAAAACTGGTAATACAGCCAACATATATTCCACCATCTGCCTACCAGATCTGGGCACGCTCTCCTGATCACTTTGCTCTGCGTTGGGTATGGAAGAGCATTGCTGAGGAGTAAACGGTAGAGCTGACAATGTCTTGTTTCTAAAGTGCTGGGATCCTTTAATCTTCTTTTCTCCTTTGATGTCTGAGATTTCCTTCTTGATGCAGTGACACTGGGACTAAATGAAACACCAGGAAACCATTTACCAGCAAAGGGTGTGTGTTACAAACACCTGCAGAGCCCATGGTACCAGGTGACTTGAATTACTCACACATTTCTGAGCTCTGCGCTGTGGGTGGGTGGCTATTTGGACTCTTTTTTACTTTGGGTGAAAAGATGACAGCTCTGGTCACATTTTTATGACTTCTACTTATTTTCTGTCCATACACCCAACAGAGGCACAAGCAATGGTGGCGGGGGGGTGAGGAATGCTTTTCGGCTCTGATGACTATAAAAGCGGTTACTTTAAAACACTTAGAACCTTTGTACCAATGGTTTTTGGATTCAAACAAAAGAGATACAAAAGGGATAATATTCTTGTGGTCCCAGTAGCTGAGAACCAGGAGAGGAAATTCTGGGTTCAGCTCCTGACTCTGCTGTATCAGTTTGTAAACTTTGCCCATATCACTTACCATCTATGGGCTTCTGGTTCTTTCTCTGCAGAATGAGGGAAATCACCTTTAAAAAGATTTGTTTTGGTTTTTAAGAAGCTATCTGTTGCAACCAATTTTTACAAATTTGCCTGTTTCCTAGGGGCTGTCATTAACTTGCTTTTCTTCAGCATTACAGAAATAATATGATAGTACCTCCTTTTATTGTTTGTTTCCATCTCGTAGAACAAACTAGAGATCTGGACAGAACATTTGATAAATAGGAAGTAGCAGCAGCACTGTTAACACAGCCTGGCCCAACAAAAAATTCTAATAATAGAGTATTAATTGAGTGTTTACTATGGACCATGCTCTGTGCTCCACGCTTTACAAGAACTGTGTGTGAGGCTCCCACACAGTGTAAAACATGTCTTGAATTGCAAAGCTTCAATTCCAAATTAGGATGTCAAAAAGGCCCCTGTAGATAATATGCTTTGTGAAAATCCATATAGGTAGGGACGATCCTTTGGAGATCTCGGGAAAAAAAAAAATCACAAATGCTATTCTGTTTCTTTTTCACAGCCGTCTCCCGCGTCTCAGGACATGGCAAGTCTATAACGGCAGCTGCATTCCTCTCTTTCACTCCATTCAGCTCTATCCTTAAAGTGTTTTTGGAATCCAACCTCATCACATCATCTGCACTGCTCCTCTCCGCTCCTCCATCCTGGAACTCCCCTGCGCCATTTCATTCTCAACCCGGGCGGCCCTCGAGGGCCTGGGGAAATGCGAAGCCCAAGCCGATCCTGTCAGTTACTTGCTGAAAACTTTCCACTGGCTTTGCATCTCACTCAGCACAAAATCCTGAGCCCCTTCTGTTTGATGGGAGCAGCCGCCGTGCTTCTTTCTCACCGCTTGGCTCACCTGCCCCGGCAGCGCTGCTCTCTGGCTATGATCCCTGCACGCCGCCGCGCATCTTCAGGCTCGGCCCCCACCAGCCCTTCTCGCTGCCTGGAAGGTTCGTCCCCAGAGAGCCACGTGGCCTACTCTCTCCTCTCCTTCCAGTCTCTGCTCAGATGTCACTTTCTTATTGAGGACTTCCTGACACCCCACTCTCAGCTCCCTTGCCTCCCTTACCGCTTTATTTTTCTCTATTTCTAGCATTTCTCACCACCCGATGTGTTGTATATTTTAATCGTTTACTTGCTTATTGTTTCCCCTCACTTAAGTATAAGCACCTCTGAGGGCAGGGATTTTTTAAATTTGCTTTGTTTATAACTATCTCCAACATCTAGAACTGTGCCTGACATAAAATAGATGCTTTAAAATGAGTAGATATATTTCATAAACATCTAGAATTTTTTGCACATCTAGCATTAATGAGGTCACTTTCCTCTCTACCTCTCTTTTAGGCTCCACAGATTCTACCAGCATATTTTCGTTCCCTTCCAAAATTCTCCTATTAAAAACAAAATCTCTAGGCTTATTCTGTCTTTCGTGGGTAAATTTCTTGAAAGAGTTAGGTTACACATGTAGTCTCCTCTTTGTGGCTGCTAACCTATTCCTTAATTCACCATTTAACCTGAGCTCTGGTGCTACCAATGTGCCGAACAAAACTCATCACTCACTCCTGGTCATACTTCATCTTCTAAGAACTCCAGTCAAAGGGTTCTTCTTGCCCATGTTTCTTACTCCTTCTAAGGAAATAAGTGTCCTTTATGGACAATGCTTTTCTCCTTAGCTTCCAGCACTCATCATTCCTGGTTCTTTCCCGTATCCTAAACGGGTCCTCATCATTCTTTCAGCTTTCTAACATCATAATTCTGAACAAAGCTCTGGCCTCAGATTTTTAAACTTTTTGTAGAATCTTTCAGTCCAGAATTCTATATACTTCTCTGGCTTTGTCTAGCACGGATGGCATTTGAAACAATAATAACTAACACTGGCCCTTGCCGCTCTAGACATTTCCCATTCACTGCCTAACACCTTCTGGGTCTCTTCTGGCATCCTGAACGTTGCATATTTACATCTGCACTAAGATTCAATCAAAAGCATCTCTTCCTCATGATTTCCCTATTCCTCTTTAAATGTCCTCTAAAACGTGAAAATTTGGAATGGTTCAAAAGATTTAAAGGGAGACCAAAAAAACCTTGTGTCTAAGGAGGTAGGGGATGTGATTGTAGAGGGAGGGAAGGGAGGCAGTGTTCAGGGCATCCTTGACGATAAAGTTAAATCTGTTGAACTCTAACATTTTAGTTTTTAATCAAATATGGAAAAATATCAGAAGCTCTTAATTCTGGGTGGTGGCAGTCCAGGGACTTAATTCTTCTTTTAAATTATTAGTGTTTTAAAATTTTCTCCAAAAATATGGCTCTTAAGAAAAACAATTGATATGTCTATACCCTTTGGAAAAACACTGCATTGAATGGAAAACAGTAAGTCAATTATTTGCTTATCTTTTCTAAATGACATTAAACAAAAATGCATGTTTGGGAATAACTACATGTTTGGTGTGGCATTGACTAAACAACAAGAAAACTAAATCTTAGGTTTGGATGTGAGCATAGCAGTCGTTTAACTCTACATGAATCTTCTATTCAGGATCTTTGACAAGTGGCCATCCAGCCTTGGCTCCAGTGAGGACATTATGACCTCGAGGGGCTGTCTGTTCTATTTTGGAAAAATTCCTAAACTCTTCTTCTCTATATCAAGTAAAAGTCTAATTCCTATCCAGTTTTTCTGGCTCTGCCTATTTTAAATCTACTCAGAAAAAGTTTTACACTCTTATTAGTCCAATAAGTCCAAGTTTAACTTTCTATGATTGTATTTTAAAGTACAAGCAAACCTCTGCTTAGCTTTGGTCAGTTTCCTTATAGGAAAGGACCTATTTCTATTTCAAATTCTGATTATCACCTAGTATGAGAGTATGTCTAGCAGGAATTTTTTTTAACTGTATGAATTGGGAATTTAGTGAACTTTCCAACTTCAGAGATGAAGGAGAAGAACTATCACTGTAACTCTCTGTTAACAACTTTTTTATGTAAATAATCAGATCCTGTGCCCTTCAAAATGAAGACTAATATCGATGCCAAAGTTCTTCATCTTGGTTAAAATTTAAAATGAGTACTACAATGTCAATATGTATTCAGTGAGTCCATAAGGTAAAAACAATCTCCTTAAAAATAAAAATAGCCCCCAATTTTTCAAATATAATAATAATAATATGTGTAATTCCATGAATAAAAATGAGAAAGTAAAAGCTACTGATCAATCACTTTGGGGCAAAGTCCAGAGTATTTTCTAATTTCAAACACTTTGCTATGTCAACCATTCTCCAGAGGTTTAACTACACATATAATCATGGTTGCCACTTCTGTTAGGATTTGTAGAGACTCCAAAAACTAGTCTGTTAGTCCAAATTCTTCAAAATTTAACCTCAATCTTTCATCTTCCCAACACGTTGGTCAATTTGCTTATAAAACTAATGCAAACCTTAAAACCCACAATCTTCATCTTATTTTATTTTTTTCAGGACATCATGATCTTTTATCCATTTTTTAATCCCTGATATATTTCTCTCTGCCTTTTGCAAGTTGCATCTAATTTCCTGCTTCAGCTTAGTTATTTCTTGGTATTCCTCCTAGGTAACCACTTTTATTTTATGGTATTCCCATTTGTGTTTCAACTCCTTGTTCAAATTTTTCTGTAGACAACCAGCTGTTAAGCTTAAGAACACCAGATGTTAGTGTAAGATTTGAGATGCTGTTACCAGGACAACCAGCACTGAGTGCCGGCCATCCCATCACTGTGTTCACTGCTCCAAAGGGGGGATTGAGCTGCACCTTTCTCTATGGAAATAAAACAGACAGAAACACATTTGTAACACTAATTTAAAGAGGTGTCTAGAACACCCTTCTGCTGTAAATTCTGTTCATACCTTCCCAGTGGTTTTTCTCCATTTAAAGAAACAAAGTAACAAGTGTTTAATAAAGAAAAATGTGAGACAAAGACGGCTTTAACCAATACCACTTGGAGGATAAATTACATTTTGATGATTTTCAAGGTTATAGATGAGTTGCCTCATTCAGTAGATAAAAGAGAAAGCTTTGAGTTTTCCATCCTTCCTTCCCTTCCCTCAGAAGCTCAGCGGTTACTAAGATTTTTTTTTCCTGTGTTCATATGAGACAGTCCCTCACATAAAAAGGGAAATCCTACATTTAAGTCATGACATGGCCCAGTGAAGAGTTGAGTGAGAGACTTGAGTGTTCCCTGCAGAAAGGGGAAGACTGTAGCCTCCTTCTAACATTCCAGAATCAGAGAATCATGAGACATGGAACTTACGATAATGCAGCACAATCCTATCACTTACAGGTAAAGAAATAAAATGTTTTAAACATCAAACCTGTACTCATTCACTTTACGTTTCTTGTCAATTTATCTTAAGCACTTGACGTCTAGTTTTCCTAGGGTGTCAAAGTCCTGCTGTGCAGTTTGGTGAGGCAAATCCAAGTTATGGGCAGAGTGTGAGTACTGTCTCTTGCAGATTAACAGCCAAGCCTCAGTTTCCACAAATACACAATAAGTATAATAACAACTGCTATTCTACCTACTACACCATTGAGTGGTCAAATGAGATAACATGTTATACTTAAAAGTACACTGTAAATATTATAAAAGTGTTATTATTCTCACTGAGTTACATAAAATCTCTAAAAAAGATTCATCAACCTGCATGATGAAAAGTTGTCTCCTCTCCAATTAGCCAAGGTCACCACTGTGCCAGCAAAAATTTCAGACACAAGACTTAGACGTAAGCTGTTACCTAAAAGTCCTAGGACTACGCATATGAATTTTGAAGTTTCAGGTTGTTTTGTTTGTTGCTTCATTTTGTCTGACCTAAGAGTAGTAGCATCATTTTCTTGTATTTTCTATCTGGATTACCTAAAAGTGTATTTTTAGCACAGGGAAGTAAGGGAGGAGAAGGGATGACTGCTGTAACTACATTTTAATCAAGGCAAGATACATTCTTTAATATGCCACTCCATTATTTTAAATGACAGCCTAAATCAGATTTGAGAAATGCTTATTTTTATGTGACCGAAAAAAGTAGGTCTTTGGAGGTTTATGGTATAGAGAAGCCACCATCAGTGTTAGACAGCCATGTCTTTAGAGACTGGAATGGAAACACTTCTGGACAATGTGGAAAGATTTCCCCATTTTGGAATATGACCCCATAAGTTCTTAATTTATAATACTGCTTTGTTTCCATTGGAGAACATTGGGAAATTGCACAGTGAGGCAACTTTACTTCCAATGGAGCTTCTTAGTGAAAATATTTTTATTCATAAATCAAATACTAATGAACAAGAGACAGTGTGCTAGATTTTGATGTTAATTATCTCTTAAAATAACAACTTACTGGAAATGTAATGGATTTTATTTTCTCTTTTAATGTTATACTCCCTCAAACTGAAGGCTGAGTGGCTTTTTTTTGGTCCTCTTTCTTACCCATATTTCCTACCCATTTTTCTTAAGTCAGAGACATCAGGTTTCTCTATAACTGAAACTCTTTGAAAGCCAATGTAAGGTGAACACATTTCTAAAATAGACTCATTGCTGGCTCCTACTTACTCTACCAGAGCATGACATCTGGGGAGGTTTTGTAGGACTGGCAAAGGAACCACCACACCAGTGTCTATGAGATAACTGTTTTCCCTCCAGTGGAATCACACCCAGTAGGTGTCAACACACAGCCCATGAATTCACCACCACTCATCTTTTCACTCCTAACAGTACAACAGAAGAAGCAAATTGTTACTTTTTTCCTATAAAGCTCAACAAATAGTTGACATACCATGGAAAACTTTGGTGGGATTGCATCTAAACCTAGATATGCCAAATGGTTTTATTTACCATACTCAGAAATACAAAGAAAGCAAATGAAAAACACTGCTTGGTAGTAAGCTGCTATTAACTACTGAATATTGATAAAAAGAGAAATCCTACATTAAGTTGCAACATAGCCTAGTGAACAGGTTTAGCTGATTATTATCCCTCTGGGGGAGCCCTCTCCATGCCCTCCTCTTGCACTCCAACCCCAGAAACAGAACTCCCACCCCGGCTCCCAGTAACACTCATTTCCCTCTATTGCAGCGTTTATTACACTCTACTATGGTTATTTAGAAGTTTTCCCTTAGAGCAGGAACGGTGTTTAGCTCATCCCTCTGTTCGAGTTCACAACACAGTGTCTGGTACATAGAAGAGGGTCAATGAATAATTATTGAACACAGGAATTCCAACTCCAGAGATAATTTAATCTAGTGAGTAAGAATGTAGTCTAGTTTTGTTAAGATGATAATTTACTAGCATTTTAAAAAAGAACAAGAATGTGTCACAAAATTTAGCTGACCACTTCTACTGAAGTAAAAGAACTGAGGATTCGGAACTGTCTGCCTTGCAAAACTTTGTTTGCAATTTCTATGACCCAGGATAGAAATGACTGATGAAATGATAATGTATATTTAAAAGATACATTAGAGATATAAGTTATATATAGATTATATTACAGGGTCCTTGGAATGGACTGTTTCACTTTTATCTTTGTTGAGAGCTTTTCTTAACAAAATACTCATTATTCCCAGGCTCCAGTATGAATACTAATCACAATCCTTTTAAAAGGATCAATCAAAAATAGATACAAACCTGAGATCTATGAGAATATGCCTGGATTACACACTACTTAAACTTTACAAGATTTGCACCTGTAGTCAAGTAACAAGGGAGATATTGTTACTCTTAATCTCCCATTTATGTTATACCTCCCCCAAACCACACATATAAACTGAGAAAAAAAAAGTTCTACTGTACTGAATGCATGGTAGGCATTGTGAATGAAGTCTAAATTCATGGATGCATGCCTAGCATCATTTTTAAAGGATGTAGTTGGGCAAAACTTTAAGCAAAGAAGGCAAAAATTATGCACTTGAACACAGCTGCTTCTAATTTATAGTATCCAGTTCAACCAATTACCCTCCTGCCTAATAGACTCGATTTTCCCCATGTTCACCCCATCCCTTAAGTAAGACAAAATGAACCAGAGAGGTTATTATTAAAAATTTAAGAGATTAAAAAAAATGACATCAAATCCAAACATGTGCTTACATTTCTTTTCTTTATAGTTAATCATATCAAGCAGACAATATTTTGGAAAGCCAAAAAATATGCCCAATTACTCCATCTGACTTTCTAAAATCACAAAATGTCTAAAAAAAGATTTTATTTGCCTGTGTGGAAAAATATTCCAAATATATAAAAGGATTTTCCCAGTGGATAGAAGTTGTCCACACCACAAAAATTCACTATATTAAGTTGCTTTTTATGAGCACCGGATTGCCTCCCAAAAGCTTATATTCTTGACTGAGCTCACTGTTCTTTCTTAGGGAGTCTAGAAAATTGGTCTTCCATACCATTAAGCGATAGTCGGCTTATAGTGCTCAACAGTACTCAATGCAAAGAAACTACCCCTTTCCCTTTTGTGTAAATATCTTCAGTTATTTGAAAAGTCTACTTGATTCTTTATGCCTATTTTTCCAAAACTTTCTTAAGAGGATACAAAGATTAAGTGAGACCTAGACCCACAATTTGTAAAGTTCCCATAAGTAACTTCATTCTGAACAGAATGGTCAGAATGTAATGGGAATTTCAGAAAAACTTTTAAAATATGGAATATGTTTAATAAGGAATAACACAAAATATGAGCAAATTCATAACAATAATAGTCTGTAAAAGTGAAGACTATTGAAAAGGTTACTGTTGGCAGAAGCTCACTCCTCTTTCACTCACTCATTCATTTAACAGATATTCTTGCCCTTTGTGAAACCAATTTGCCCTTCCTACCAGAGTGTATAGATACTCAATTAAGCTCATAAACAATGAAGCTCAATTTTTAAAATATGACTTCTCAGTTTGCCCCAGATGTCATCGATTTATTAAACAATTTGTTCCCTGTCATAAAAACTGAACTGAGGGGGTGAAAACTTAGACAAAAAAGATAAAACTAATTATGCATAGGAAGAAGAACTTGCATGTCTAGAGATTCACTGTAAATTCATAGACAGTGATTTATGTCTTAATAAATGGTCAACTAGCCTTAAGACACCACTCGAAGTGTCAGGATGTTTCATATTAGCATTCATATTGTTATAAAATATGCAAACTTTTCTTCACATTAGTTATAAATTATAATTAGAAAAATACATATAACTAATTAAATTCTCTTTTTCTATTGAGTCTTAATAGTAATGTTTAATTAAACTATAAAGGAACAATGAAGTGGACAGGTTTATATTTTTCCTATTTTCTTCTGTCCTATTGGTTTGTTAATTCTATTGTCATACGCTTGCTCCACCTGAGGAAAACGGCTTAATAATACACTCGTTGATATTTATTATTCATTGTAAGTATGCATATTTGGGGGATCCAAGCATCTGATTTTTCCCTTTTATCAAATTTTTCTCTTTTGCCAAGGTAATATGTGAAGAGGTTAATTCCATTTAAATAATTCATCTATTTGTTAGAAGCTTACTATTTTGATAAAGGAGGAGGTTTGTATTAATATTAAATACTAAGTTTGTCTTGATACTGTGAATCCTCATGCCATCTTACCTCCTCTTTCTCTGGAAAATCAAGAGTTGGCTAAATTTCTGTGTGTTCTAAAAATAGTAATCCTAACTTCATTAAATCTTACAGAAAAAAGTGTTTTGACCCTTTTGGAAAGTTGGTACATGCTGTGGGTTGCCTCTTTTGCAAAATTTTAGAGTTGAAAAATACTTCATGTTTAGTTATAGTAGCCATTATTTTAACAGCATCTTAATTTTCCTAAATTTTTAATCTTATTAAAACTTCTAAGACCTTGACATTTTCACAACAAAGCAGTTCTAGAATTCCAGCAGAGCCAAACAAGCATACAATAGTAAATTTTAAAATGTTTTAACCTTTTAAAGAAATTTCAGACTCAACTTTTGCAACCACCAACAGCTTGTACTTAAAAAAAAATCTGGTAATAGTTAACAGTCACAGACTTTCTTTGTAAGCGTGAGTTTTCTCTTTCTTGTGCTTCTGACATTAACAATTTAGCTTCAACAATTTATAAATTAGATAGACAATAATATACTCCTTATGAAAATGTATGGAAATTTAAAATATTTCATGCCTTTTCCTACTGAAAAAAAAAAAAGAAGTCTCACATAATCCTGCCCTTCCAAATTTACCACAAAACTCAAGTCAAATACAAAGAAACCAGCTGTTGTTACATAGAACAATAGTTAAAAGACCATGATGGACTTGGCTCCATCCCTTGTAAAACTGTGTGCCTTGAGACAAGTTACTTCACCTCTCTGTGCATCTGTAAAATCTTACCTCATGGAGTTTTTCTAAGAATGAGGTGACGAGTCATATTTAAAGCATGTAGAACAATGTCTGACTTAATAATTGCTGTATTTAGCTACTGCTGTTATTATTCTTGTCATCAGGACAAAGCTTGAGAAATTAAATCCATAGATAATCTCTAAGTCTCAGTTAGACAAACCATCTTTTTTTCTCTTTTCTCATCAAACAGTGGACCAGTTCTTACCAGAAGTCTCTGAACTTTGTTGGAAAAACATGACATCTTTATTTTCACTAACTTCTAACTCCATGTCCTTCAATTGTGAATGTACCTGATGGATCACAGTGGTGTTAGCAGTATCTGTGACTTTGTCAACAATAGAAATCATAGATCTCTTCATATCACATTACAGTTATTTCTAGATCTCAAAATACTGTTTCCACTCATCACCATTTAAAAATTATGGTACCTATTAAACCTACAGCTAGGTCTTATTATTTAATATATAAATCAACACATATATTATTACATCACAAATTTGGTTAATCATATTTCAATATAAATAGTGTTCCTTTTAGTTCTACTATTTTATTTAAACATTGTTCTGAAAAGGTTCCCCAATTTTCACCAAACTGCCAAAGGAGTCTTGTGTACTTGACCTACTGATTAAGTACACGGATGGATAGAGGGAGCTTTATTTACTCTCCTCTTTCTGATTCCCGGACGAATGTACCAATATTCAGCAAAATGATTAAGCATGAACAACTGAAAGAAGAAAGGATAATTACCACAAGTACCAGCAGTTTAAATTAAGAGTATGAACTGAATTGCCAGCAAGGGGCAGCTAAGAAAGCTAGAGATCAGTCAGCAACCTGGTGCTGTGATTGCTTGCTTTATGTTGTCAGCGTTGGCAGGCTAACGTACTGAGTTATTTAATCAAACACTGACTTTTCTGGATGCTGTGTGCAGGTATGTTGTAGATTATGTGGTTAACACCTACAATCAGTTGACTTTAAGTAAGGGAGACTACCCTTGGTAACGTGGCAGGGCCTCATCCGATCAGTTGAAAGGCCTTAAGAGCAAAACCTGAGGTTTCCCAGAGAAGAAATTCTGCCAGAAAACTGCAAGGTTTCATGAGTTTCCAGCCCACAGATTTCTGACCTTCCAGTCCCACAATCATGTGAGTCAATTTCCTTTAAAATATAGATAGGTAGATAGGATAGATTAAGTAGGTAGGTAGGTAGAGAGAAGCAGATATAGATATGCAGACATACAGATCTATATTCTACCTATATTTACAAATATATTATGGGTCTCTCTTATTGGTTCTGTTTCTTTGGAAAACCCTGACTAAAACTGTATCACTCAACCTACTTGATTTCAAATAGAATAAAAGTAAAAGAGGAACTTTTTTTCCTTCCACATTTTTCTTATATTTAAGTCCTATTTCCTTTATGTCTTATAAATTTTGTTTCTTGACATTTAAATACCACTAAGGAAGCAATTTTCAAAACAAAATAGAACTATACCTTCATTTTGTCAATATCCAGATAATTAAAACTTCTTTCTTATTTCTTGGAATAGCTAATATCAGCCATTGTGTCAAAACTTCGGCGACATAACTTTTTGTGAGCCTAATGAGTTATTTCTAAGTTTGACAGGAATAGGTTTCCCAAGAATGTCAAAGTCAAGAGTTATATAGGTCTTCTCAATTAGAAAGCAATAAAAACTGTTTGGAGCATCTCACCAAAAATAAAATCTAATACATGTAACCTACTTGACTTGTTTTTAATTGTTTATATAATTCTTTCCATTCTCTTTCAAAAAATATTTATACCACAGAGAAGTTGTTGAAGTCCAGTGAAGAATCCAGTGATAAATACAGTAATTTAGGATTTAAAATAATTTTGGAAAATGTAAAGGCTTTTAAGTGCATAGTTTCAAATGAACTTAGGTTTAGATGTTTGTAATAAGTCATAGATAATTTATACTGTAAGGTTGTTGGAATTATGAGATAAAGACCAAGCAGTAATTTAACACAATAAATTGCCAACAAAAAAAAACCTGGCTATCATACTGTCTCTAGTAAAAGTTGCCTTTTGTGACATAATATCAGACTCTGAGTTTAAAGAAAAGCATGCAATCCATTCATTTTTATCACACACTTTTCACACAATGGAATTTATATGGAAATATACATTATAGGCCAAAATTTATATAGCATTACTCTCAACTCCAGTCACAAATTCTGCAACTGAGTACCAACTTAATTAATTTCCTGGGAGGGTATTCTCATTAGTAGCTAACTCTCCACCCCTTCTAAATTTTCAACCATTCCAATTTTCCCAAGAATGTATGTGTGTTTTTTATTTAAATCTCATCTGTTAACGGAAGTAAATGAAATGTCTTGACCATTGTTCACAAATAGTCCTGTTTGAAAAAGCATATTGTAAGCCTCTGCGTTCTTTCTTTAAACAATATGCATTTTAATGAAGAGCCTGGAAGTCATAATTCTCCGGAGGCTGTCTCAGAACTACCAGGCTTTTCAGCTGCAGGTTTCCGGTTAATAATAGATTTCAAGTAGAAGAAATGTCACAATAAGATACTGTCTTCAAAGAATTATCTTCATTTCATTAGTGTAGTCTATTTGTATATTAGAAAAGTACACTTTTTTTTTTAATTGTAAAGGAGGACTGCTTTATGGAAGCTTTACAATAACTGATAAGGACAAGAATTGATGACAATGAATTTTCTCAGTGGATTCATTCATTTATTCAATCACTCATTCATTCAAATAATAAATATTGGGCCCTTATCAGGGACTGTGGGAGGCGCTGGCTTCAGTGGTGGACAGTGTTTGCTCTCATGGAGCTGGCTGCTTGATGGAGTAGAGATTAACCAATTACTAGGATCAACTTAGATAAATGAATGCGGCAAGGTGTGGCAGGACACAGCAAAAGAACCTCATCCAGAGAAAGCTTTTCCAAACAAGTGACATTTGAGCTGAGATCTGAAGGGTACCCAGGAGTTATCTAGTTGAAGGGAGAACCAGGCTGAAGAAAAGTTCCAGAAAGTGGAAACGGTTTGTGTGAAATCCCTGTTGCAGGAGATTTTGTTACATACCTTGAACACAATGCTTGGCACTTAATAAAGTTGATAAATACATGTTGAAAGAAAGAAGAAATAGAAGGAGGAGGGAGGAAAGAGAGGGAAGGAAACCTCAGAGAGAGAGACATAGTGGAGGTACAAGATTTGGAGATACCTAAGTCAAATAGAGCCCCCATCCATGGCTGAGGCGCCTCAACTTTTTCTGGACTCATTTTGGTTGCTTTTGTCATTTTTACAGATGGGGATTAACAAAGCCTTAACAGTTAAGCAACTTGCTTAAAGTGACCCAACCATATCAGCTCTTCCTCTAGCACAGTAGTGTGTGTGCATGCACACACACACACAAATCATTTTCTTTTCTCTCTCCACTGAGGAGGTCTTGATTGTGATTAAGATTTAAAGCAGGTGTCTACATGATGGGACGTTGCTTCATAGTCTTAACATTATTGCAAATATTACATTTACTTTTAATTAAAGTTGCTGTGAAACACAGCGTGCCCAAGAGACAGTGGAAATACGTGTAATGCATAAAATGGGCTGCATAGTGAGATCACTGAGTCTTCATTTTCCATATGGCTTTTGGGGCAGTTTGGCTTTGAATGTGTTGGCAAGATTCCTGAGCTCTTGTCACACATGGGGTTTACAGAAAATTGAAGAGCTGGCTCTGGTTGTAGTTCCTTCAGGTTAAGAGGAAAGGAGTTAGTATTATAGACTCCCCCACCGAAGAGAAGATAAAAAGACACTCCCTCAAGATATACGGTCCTATTCTTCCTCCCTTTCGCACATTGCCAATGTGAATTTCACAGAAGCGTGACTGGTCAACTTAGAGATACTCCCAGAGTAAAACAGAAGTACTCAAGAAGAAATTTTAGCCTTTGACCTAAAACAAATCCCAGTTCCTTTCTGGAATTAGGTTGAGTGCTAGGTTCCTGGAGGATAAGGCTGATTTATGCTTTTTGTTCTTCTTTTTTCTTAAGTTAAGAAATCAATTACCACTGTGAACGAAAACCATTTCAGTAAACAAAGAATGCTGAAGCCATCAAGTCATCAGCGGCTGCCACCACCCCCAGTGAAGACAAGCCTGCAGCCCAGCCTCTGCAGCCACTCACAAGGGTGCACTCTGAGGGGACTCAGAATAAGAAAGGACAGGATACTGGCCCTAGATAGCTAGATGCTCGTCAAAGGAATGAATTCAAAGAGCCCAAATGTTTCCTTCCTCCCGTTTATAGAAAAGTGCTAAATTCTTTAACTTGAGATGTCTGGTTTTCTTTAGATAACAGGTAATCTTTTAATGTTCCAACTACCTGGTCTGTATTGTAAAGCTCCTATATATCCTAGCTCCTCTCCTACCTCTTCGCAATCCCCCAGAGCAATCTGAGAGGCTGTCATCCTGGGCTGGGTCCTCAGAATGGTCCACCGAGTAAAACGTTACTCTCAACTTTTAGGCTGTGCATTTATTTCAGTCAACATCACAAAGAAGCAGTTTCATGATCTTTGCTGAAAACTGAAGCCTGGCTTCCCTCACTTTGCCTTTGCTCAAACCATTAGGCTCCGGTTTGGGATGCCTCTTCCCCACCTTATCTCCCAGAGCCATCCCACATGCTCCCACTTCTCCTTCTCCAGGACAGTTTTCCTGGGCTCCCCTGCTTCCAGGACCTACTCTCTCCGTAGTGCTAAGGCCTCTTCTGTCCCTCATCTATCTGCTCCCATGTTTCCTAGCTCTCTCCCCAGATATACAACCCCCTGCTGACTCCAGAATTACAACCCCCAAAAAGCTTTATTCTGAAAATCAATTACATAACTTGGACCAATTGTAATGTTTAAATGGGGGATGGGACAGAGGGTGGGGTAGGGAGGGGAGGACAGTTTAAAAAAAAAAAGAGGGATGTATTTCCCTTCTGATATACTCTCAATCTTTCTGGGGACTTTTGGTCCCTGGCAATAGAAATTTTGAAAGTTTTTGATGAAGTTTGAGTGCTTGCTTTAAGTGTGAGATACAGTCTATCACTTTCTGAACTAAAGAATATAGGAGAGAGAAAAAAACTTGGAACTTACTGGTGGTAGTAAAGGAAAAGGCCAACCAAAGGAAGACACAGAGTCCTCAAGAGCACAGAAGTACCCCCAGGAGTTTAAACTGGTCAGAAATCCCCTCCACCCACATCATTCCAATCTTCCTCTCAAATCCACTATGTGGAACCCCCACCCCAGAGGCATAAGACCTGGAGAACTTCCTATTTCTACTCCAGAGCTGGACACAGAAGGAAGGAGGGAGATGCCTAACATGGTGTCAGGGATATTGAGTTGGACAGAACTTTATGAAAACCCAACCGCTGTCATTTTTTCCTCAGAGCACGTGTTTTTGAGTTTGGGTCACACTTAAGCGTGCTTGAGCCGGGTGGCTGGGGTTTGAATCCCAGTTCTAACCACTTTTGAGATGCATGACCTTCAACAGTGTATTTAACTTCAATTTTCATATTATGAAATAGGGACAGTATTGCTACCTACTTCATAGGGCTATTGTGAGGACTGAGTGAGTTAATCATGTAGAGAAATGAGAACATTGTCTGGCACTATATGGGACTGTTAAGAGTATAAATAAACATTTTAGAAGCTGTATGAATACTACAGGCATGCAACTGTAGTCCGTTTAGAAAAGAGTAATAGTCATCTATTTTTGCCATTATCATTGTAAATATCCGGTGAGACAATGTATGTAAGATTCTTAGAAAAGTGCTTGGCACAGAGCAAGTACTCAACAGTAGCTGTTACTATCACCATTCCTATCATCATCATCAGCGGCGGCATGGATTATCATCACAGCTCCACCTCCTTTACCCATGGCACCCATCAAGAGTATCTCAACTGGCAGTCCCTCTTGCTATTATAGAACCAAATGACTGACTCAACAAATATTCACTGCTTTTGGTCAAAACTCAAGCTTATTTTTATTGCTCTGGTCTAGTTTTTCAACTGCTGTATCTGCAGAGGGCCTAATGAACCCACAGAATGTTAGGACTGGCAAAACTGGCAATGCTGATCATCATCAGAAAAATCTTTCAATTCAGACGGAGCAGTTCCAAAATTGCAAGCCAACTCCAAATACCACATGGCTACCTTGTACCTAAGGCAGGAGAAACTGGTGGCCACAATTTACATCGGACAGTGTTTCTGCTATAAAATCTTGCTGTAAAATGCAATGGACCTCTCCTTTGAGAAGGACCAGAAAGGTAAAATTTCTGAAATGTTTACCCAACTATTTGGAAACAGAAGAAAAAAAAAAGAATCAAATAACTGTTGTTATATTTCAAACTTTTAAAATACCCAATTAGGTTTTGTTTTGTTTTGCTTTGCTTTACAGAAGTAAACATTTGTTTGGGTGGCCATTTTAGAATCTGTTCTAGCACTGACTTTTGTCACAGCGTGCAAACATTTTCTGGCTTTGTGTTTTCTCTGAGTAAACATACAGAGAATGTGATTTTCCATATGTACCCTGTCATTTGCATTGCTTTGGGGGATTTGATTAGTTTGAGATACACAAGATCCCTGAGCCAGGATAAACCCCGCCACTAACTTTCTAAGTGATATTGAGCTATTCCCTCTAGACATGCAAATTCTTTGTATTACAGGTTTATCTCTTCAAAAGAAAGAAAACATGATGTTTCTCCTCGTGCTTTCTATATTACTAAAGCAATAGTAGCTGTAAATTCAATTTAATATATTTCAAAAATAATTATTAAATAACTTATATCTGTACTTGGCTTAGTGCTGCAGGAGCCAAGGACCAGAAGATGAGTGGTGCAAACTGATGAGACAGAGCAGAGAAACCCCTGCTCTCAAGATCATTAAAACCAAAGACATGTACTGTACACAACTACCTATAATGTAGGCCAGACCACATAAATGGTAAGCAATGCTTTAAAGTCTTCTGAAAAATAATGCCTTAACAAAATCGTCTTAAATCCAGAGTATGAACGATGCTGTTACTGCTTATTTCTACTGTCTTCTGTCTATTTTATGGCGTGCTTTGATCCATTCTTTGCATTCTTGTCTGAAAGTAATATTCTTGATATGTTTAATAAAGGGACCCCCTCCTTTGTTCCTAAATGCCTTGGCTCCTGATCAACAAAAGCCATTGAAAGACTTAATCCTCTAAGCTTGGCACCACATCAGTCTGGAAGTAGTTTACATGCAGAGTCCTTTGGAGTAAATACTCATTAGAGGTTCCGTTGGCTTATTTGGTCACCCACATTTTGCAGTGGGTGGCCCGGTTGGTATCCTCATTATTTTATTTTCCACCCCTGAAAATAGTCCAGACGTAGCAACCTGACACAATTTCCTTTGATGTTCTAAACCCATTGTAATGGAGCACCCACTCATTGGTGACGCTAGCATAGGTCTAGAGGAGCAGGGGTTCCAGGCTGGAGATGCTGTGAGAAATTTTATTGCTGATAGACCTTTTTCAAGGCAACCCCTGAAATGCACTACGAGTATTTCAAGGCTAGTTCACTAGTAATTTCTCACACCTGAGGACCTGGAGAATTGTGTCACCCTCCTTCCTCTGCCACCTCTATTTCTTCATGTCTGCCCCACCCCCACACCCCATCTTTACATAAATGAACAAACCAGATCATAAAAGCAACATTTATCAAGGTTAGTCACAAATTACAGAGCCAAACTCTTGCTTTTTCACTAACTACCTAGAGCTTGATTTGTACTTGGATCAGAAAAACAGTCTCTCTACGCTGTCATCTTCCTGGGTTTAGCAATGAAAATTCTCAAGGAAAAACAGAATCAGTGAATGTTTCTTGGCTACCTATTAAGTACAGAGCAAACGTTAAAATACAAGGAAGGTAAATGTCTTCTTGCCAAGCTTGCATTCTTGTAATAAGGCCAATATAAGGAAGTTGGTACTTTTACCTCATGATTATTATAAGCACCTGCCAAATGCTTATAATAATATCTACCAGATAGGGTATTTATTAACGTATGGGTTAAAATCATAACATATATAAAGTTCGAACAGTTGCTGGCTTTTTCTTACAGGTACCAGTATCTGAGAAGCTATCACATTCTTCCTGTGTGAATTAGCATCAATTTCCAGTAGAAAAATATTCAAAGTTTTTACTTTGAGAATTTATAAAACTCAAAGAGTCTTTTCTAATTTCCCCTTGGATGATAGGAAATGGTGAAGAGATTTGGGATTGGAAGAGAGTGTATCTAATAGATAGTGGGCATTATATTGTATATTTGCATCCATTATCTCATTTAATACTGAAAATGATCATATAAGGTACATACATAAAATTCTGTCTGTTCTGCAGAAAACTAAAACATTGGCCAACAAAAATTAATACAGAGCCACAGGATTTGAAGGCAAGTTCGTCTGGCTCAAAAACTCACATTTTCCCCCATTTCTTGAGTTCTGATTAGATTACTTAATACCGTTTTTCAAAGACAGGAAGAGGGTAGGAAGCATCCTGTCATATTGTGCAAAGTCATCGAGTATCTTGGATTTTAACTGCTGCTAAGATTTAATAACTGTGGAAAAAACGACCAGCAAGGTAGCCTCCTGTGTGCCATAAATAGGACACTCCATGGTAAATTACATGCTCGTGACTTATCCTAGGAGGAGCTCCACATCACTGTTAGACGGTGTTGCTGACCACAACCACGAGGGCTTGCACATGCTCAGGATCTGCTCTGCTAAGTGTGTAACACACTCAGCGGATGCTGTGTTATTCTCAGACTTACTACTGACTTACTCAAATTCGCTGCACTCATGCACAGATGCAGTTTCTGTCTTTTCTCATCACAGTAGCCAGGTGTTGGTTTATTTGTTAAACCTGGACATTTAACCACATAAGACTTATATAAATGGTCAAGGAGATTCATAAGGGGACAATCATAAAACTAGTCACTTTACTACCATAAGTCTTAAATTATTCATAATTATTCATCCACAAACCTACACATAAAATTCCATTTTGGCATATGCATTACAGTTTCTGCTACACCAGTCTGTATCACAGAATCTTTATTTTTCCATGTAGGATGCTGTAAGAGCTCTGGAATAAAGTTTTAATTTTAACAAGACAATTGCTGGGTAGCTGTACATGTTTATTTTGTTTCACTATCATTGTGATTTGAAACTCATGTATATATCTATCCATATGTTATCAAAAAATTAGCTTAAATGTTTAGGCTCAAACCTTTTAAACTTAAACTTCTTGATGATTCTGCATTTTATATGCTGACTACTATATCATGTATCATGTCTGCTTAAATATAAAATGAAGCCAGTGGAATTTATGTAATTGGACTTTTATTCAGCATTACACACAAAATTCTATGAATTTTGGGTTTGTTTTATATATATTTTTTGATACAAGTAACATGACTTTTCTATTCTGAATGACTTACTGTGATCAAATAGGATAATTACATGCTAAATTATTTGCAAATAAGTTCATAAAACATTTATTTATCAACAAGTGTCTTACTCAGATTCTATGTGTACAAATAAATGCACCGTGGTATTGCTGCTATGCTCAGTAATGCTCTGAGAGCAACCAGGTGCTACATGCCGGGCACGTGGAAGATGTAAGACACGTGGGGGTAATCTAAGCCACTATGAAGTTCGTTATCTCATAACACTAAATTAGGGCTCCGCCAATTTTAAAAATTCACATACGTGGTTTCATTTTATCCTTATCACAAGATGCAGTAAACATTATTATTAAAGTGACATGAGCAAGGGTTCAATGCAGGTCAGGACTCTTAACTCGCGAACATGCTGCCCAATTGAGAAGACAATGGGGTAGAAAGGATCTGCTGGTAATTTTGCTGATGCAGCATATAACAGCTTAGGAATTATTTCAGGTGTTGACTGACTGCTCTTAGTAGAGGCCCAGCCAATACTGGAAAAATGGATGCAATCAGAGTAAAGCAAAATGGTGCCCTGTGGATTCATAACGGAACGGTCTGAATTTTTTTTTTTTAAGTGAACTGAATTAGCAAATTACTGTAATTTCATGTTGCCACATTATGCAAATATTTCTAGCCTTTAATTGGGAAAATAGAAATTTCTCTTAGAAAACCATTTTACCCGTTCCTCACTTGGAAAACTTAAAAAGCTATCACAGGAATGAAAACATTCTTCCATCTGATCCAAAGCCTGAACCTTTGAGTTCTTTTAGAAGCTGTTGCGAGCATAGGGTCTAGGTATAAATAAGCATCTTTCCACGAGCATCCAAAATGCATTCCCATGCGTTTGTTCCCCTGCTATTTGGATCTCCTACTTTTTAAACTGTGATGTCAGACTGGTCTTTCTATCATTATTGACCCAGAGGAGTCATGTTCTCTCTCCATGCTGAGCCTTTCTTAGGGCCTTCACTTCATTGTCCTTTGCCTCCTCCATGGTCTTTGATTATTTGAAACCCTGTCTCCTCTTTAAGGTTGGTTGCAAAGCCCATCTTTATGATGTTGCTCAGTGATGCATTTCCATGATTATTCCTAAGGCAAGGGACTTTTCTCCTCACTGGCCTATTTTTGGTTTTTCACCTTTTTTATTATTTATTCTCTTTATATGACATATCTTTAAATGTTTGTGTGTTTATGTATATTCGTATCTTTTCAGCTAAATTATAAAATCTTGGAAATCAAAATTTATGCAATTCTTTTCTTTAGGAATAGAGCAGCAACTAGGACTGTTGTTATACTCAGTAAATATGGGGCCAGTCAACACAATGTCATCACTGAATTCAGCACTAACATAACTCCAGTGACACATTCTGTAATTCTATTATAATTAACACAACTAATATTCGAAGATTTGGAGTATTTCAATGTATGATGCTGATCAAACTTCATGAAATGGCATTTATCCTCATCTGTGATTATTTCATTTAATTACTTATTTTCTTCCTCCTTCACTAAAAAAAAAAAACCTCTGTGAAAGCAAAGACCTGTTTACTCAGTGCAACATATTACTCCCAGGTATTTATTAACTATTTGTAGAAGGACAAGGGAGGGAGGGAGGGAGGGAAGAAGGAATGGATGGGACCTGTTTGCATAAGTGACTGCTCTCATCACTTTTCCTAACTAGAAAATCACTTGTGCTTCCTGAGTTCCTGGTGCTCCTAATACGAAGAGAGCAGAAATAAACCCCCATGAACTGAGGCTGCTGACACTGAGTATGTCAGTACATAGTACAACAAAGAGGACTGAAATGTTTTACCTGTCTCCACCTCTTCCGCTTATTAATTAACATGACAATTATGAAAGTACAAAGATGCCGATTTAGCTGTTTTGTAAATACATAAGAAAATATAAATTTGTGCCTTCCACAGATGTGTTAATCATCAAACCTCATAGTGCAAAGGTGCTGAAACCTCTGTTTACAGGAAGAAAACCAGCCATGGTAAAGACGCTGGACATTATGTAAAAGAGCAGCAGAAGAGAAAGGAGAAGGGAAGGAGTGAGGGAAGGAGGAAGAAAGAGGTATTATTTTAGGGTAATTAAAAAAAATTGATGGAGCAAGGATAGTCTTTCCAACAAGTGGTGCAAAAGCAACTGGATATCCATAGGGAAAATAATAATAATCTGGACCTAAACCTTTTTTTTTTTTTTGAGCTTCTAGAGTATATATATATATATATATATATATATTTTTCCCCTTAACAGAGGCACTGGGGTTTGAACCCAGGACCTTGTGCATGCCAAGCATGTGCTCTGCCACTGAGCTACACCCCCTAGCCCCCGGACCTAAATTTTACACCTTATACAAAAATTCACTCAAAATGAATCATACATTTAAATGTAAAACTATAAAATTTGGAGGGAAAAAAAGTAGTAGAAGACTTGGGGATTTAGGACTAGGCAAAGAGTTCTTAGACCTGACACCAAAACATAATCCATACACACACAAAAAAACGATAAATTGGACCTCATCAAAATTTAAAACGTTTGCTCCATGAAAGACACTGTTAAAAGACAGGTGACAGAGTAGGAGAAAATACTTGCAAACTACATCTCTGACAAAGGTCTAGTATGTAGAACATATAAAGAACTCTAAAAAGTCAACAGTCAAAAAGCAAACAATCCAGTTATAAAGTAGGCAGAAGACATGAAGAGACATTTCACTGAAGATATACAGATTAGCAAAATGCATCTGAAAAGATGTTCAACATTATTGATTATTAGGGAAATGCAAATTAGAACCACAATGCAGTATCAGTACACCTATCAGTATGGTTAAAAATTTTTGAAAAATTAGTGACAACATCAAATTTTGGTAAGGGTGCAGACAACCTGGATTGAACATTGGTGATGCAAATTAAAATGCATAGTACTCTGGAAAACAATTTGTCATTTTCTTGAAAAACAAAAATGTTACTGTCATACAACCCAGCCATTGCATTCCTGGACTTTTATCCCAGAGAAATTTAAGGCTTCTATTCATACAAAAACCTATGCACAAAGGCTTATACATACATATATATACATATATATATATATATATATATATATATATATATATATATATATAAAATTGTGCTAAAATATACATAAACATTAATTTTACCATTTTTAATGTACAACTCAGTGGCATTAAATACATTCACAATATTGTGCAACCATCACGACCATCCATCTCCAAAACTTCATCATCCCAGACAGAAATTTCAGACTCAGTAAATAATAACTTCCCATTTCCATCTCTCCTTCAGCCCCTGGTAACCTCTATTCTACTTTCTGTCTCTGTGAATTTGCTTAGTCTAGGTAATTCAGGTAAGTGGAATCACACACCTTTTGTGTCTGGCTTATTTCACTTAGCATAATGTTTTCAAGGTTCACCCATGTTGTAGTATGTATAGTATTTCATTTCTTTTTAAGGCTGAATAATATTCTATGCCAATGTATATACCATGTTTTGTTTATCCATTTATCAGTGAAAGTACATTTGGGTTGTTTCTACCTTTTAGTTATTGCGAATAATGCTGCTATGCACATTGACATGCAAGCATCTAGAGCAGATTTATTAACAGACAAAAACTGGAAACAAACCAGATGTCTGTTAATAGGTGAACAGTAAAACAAACTGGCATATCCATACCATGGAATACTACTTAGCAATTAAAAAAAAAAAAAAAAAAAGAATGAACTGAACTACTGATACATTCAACAACCTGAATGAAGTTCCAGAGAATTATGCTGGGTGAGAAAAGCCAGTCTCAAAGATTATATCCTGTGTGATTCCATTTATGATATATTCTTGAAATGACAGAATGAGGGCTAGAGAGAAGTGGATGTGATGTAAAAGGCAACGTATTAGATCCCTGTGGAACGGAAGTGTTCTACACCTTGACCTGTACCAATGTCAAAGTCCTGGTTGTGATCCTGCACTATAGTTTTGCAAGACACTACCACTGGGGGAAGCTGGACAAAGGGTACAGCAAATCCCTCTGTTATTTATTCCAGCTGCTTGTGAATCTATAATTATCATGAAACAAAACATCTAACTAAAGAAAGGAAGGGAGAAAGCGGGAGAGGGAGGGAGGCAGGGAGGGAGAGAAGGAGGAAGGAAAGGAATCGCACTCATACACAATATGGCATCAACCTGAGTCTTTGATCACAGCTCAGTTTAGATCCCAGCAACAGTGGATCAGGGAATGGCCAAGATGATGGATTAAAATGACCCTGAGCTCACCTCCTCTCACAAGCGCACCAAAATCACAACTTCTGCAGAATACCCATCAGTGAAAAAAACTGGAACCTACCATTTCTAAAGAAAGAACCACATTTCTAAAAAATGAACCACAGAAGACAGACAGGAGCAGCAGGCTCATGATGCAATTAGATCTCATACCCTCCAGGTGGGCGACCCACAGACTGAAGAATAATTACACTGCAGAGGCCTGCCTGCAGGACTGAAAGTTCTGAGCACCATGTCAGGCTCCCCAGCCTGGGGGTCGGGCACAGGGACGACAAGCCCCCAGAGCATTTGGGTTTGAAGGCCAACAGGGTTTAATTGCCAGACCCCCACAGGACTGGGGGAAACAGGACTTCACTCTTAAAAGGCACACACAAAATCTCATGCTCACCGGGACCCAGCGCAAAAGCAGTAATTTGGTAGAAGCTGCAACCAGACCTACCTGCTGGTCTTGGAGAGTCTCCTGGACAGGCGGAGGGACGGCTGCGGCTCACCCTGGGAACATGGACACTAGTAGCAGGTACACGGGGGAACATCCAAACGAATGAAAGATCCTGGCGACTGCAACCTTGTCTTATCAGCTCTGGAACCTGGCCCCACCCCACAGCCGCTCCAGTACTGGGAAGCCATAGGCCAACCAACTAACTGGGCGGGCACAACAGCCCTACCCAGCAGCAGAGAGGCTGCCTGAAGACTAAAGAGCCCACAGCTGCTTCTAGGCACGCCCCTAGACATGGCCTAGTCCACCTGCGGGCCAAGACCCGGCCCACCCACCAGGGCCGGCACCAGCCCCTCCCACCAGGAAACCTGCATGAGCCTCTAGATCAGCCTCACCTGCCAGGGTGCAGGCACCAGAAGCAAAAAAAGTAGGACCCTACAACAACGCACACCAGGCCCTACTCTGGGACCAGCTGGACTCTGGCCGTGCCCACTAGCAGGCCAAGACAACCTTCGGGATACCCTTGAACCCATATTCAACTGTGTCCAGAACCGCCCCTTGCCCCCACCAATAATTGAAACAAGCTCTGGGATTCCTGGGCCCTGCAGCCAGACTCCAGGAACCAGCTCTGCCTGCCGGTCATCGGCACCAATCCCAGCATCAGGCTTCACCAGCCAGTGAGTGGGCAACAGCCCCAGAGTCTTCAGGACCCTGACTCTGCCCACTGGGGCCCCTAGGACCCCACGACCAGCTGCCTCATGACCAGACCTGGATAAACAGCAGCCAGCGGCATCTGCACAAGGCAGGGCCTGGCGACCAACCAGGCTAGGGGCCAGCCAAGCTGCCAGATCACCCTCATAGTCACCCCAGCACCACAGAAAGACCCACACACCCCCTCTCAGGGGGAACCCCTGGAGCATATAGCTTGGGCGACAAGAGGGGGGTACTCTGCTGGGGTGTACAGGATGCCTCCTAAAGAGGGCCACTTCCCCAAAGTCGAGAAATGTAACTAACCCTACCACATACATCAAAATACAAATAGCAAGTTAGACCAAATGAGGCGGCAGAGGGATATGTTAGAGACAAAAGAACAAGATACAGCCCCAGAAGAACAACTAAGTGAGGTGGATGGAGATAGGCAGTCTACCTGAGAAAGAGTTCAGAGTAATGATCGTAAAGATGATCAAAGGACTCAAGAGGAGAACAGATGCACAGAGCTTGAAGTTAGAAGCTTTTAACAAAGAGACAGAAAATATAAAGAACTGCCAACCAGAGATGAAGAATACAGTAACTGAAATGAAAAATAAACTAGAAGGAATCAGGAGATCCCTGCTGGCCATGCTTCCTCCACATCGCCCCCTAATGGTAGCTCAGAGGCACTGTGTCAATATTAAGACATTCCCAGAATGTTATGGGTGGTGACTCAGATCCATTTCAATATCCACAGGGTAGTGCACACAGTACAGTTATAAAATGGCAGAATTTAAAATTTCCTTCAACCCATATTTATTTACAAAATTCCCTGAAAAGATCTGACACGCACTGTATCTTGACTCTGCATAGCCGCCGTCAGTGCAGGAGTTTCTCTTTCTGGAGATGTGTTGTGGAAGCAGAAGGCACACTCTGGTTCCTCTTCATATTGTCTAAACATTCTGCTTTCTACTAAAGATTCCCAATGAGGGAAATAACTCTGAGTCTTACGTTAATTGTTGGAGGCCTTGCTTTGAGAGTGCTAATCATTTAGTTTTAATGGGAGACATTACTGTAAAATGAAAGAAGTTAAAAATAAAATAGAGTTGCTTCCTTTTAAATTCCTGGTGTTGTCATTCAGTCCATAAGCAATTTCAGGCCAAGTGTAAATAGACTCTCTTAATATTCTTTTAAAAGTTGCAAATTTCAGTGTAGACTGCAGTTTTAGTGTGGGATAGCAGTTTACCACAGAATATTATTCGTCCGTAAGCTAGTAGTTCAGGGAAGCATTCTAGATTTTCTGTTTGCACATAACTGGAAAGATTTATTCACACACACACCACACACACCATCATTGAACCCATGTCAGAAGAGTTTACAGTTTCTCTAATTTGAAGCAGCTGGTGCATTCTAAATATGGTGAGCTCAGGCTTCTAGAATCATCAGTACCATCATTAAGAATCAGAATCCTTGATTTAAGTTTTCTTTATTATTCTCTTTGTAGGGGGATTTATCTCATATAGCTGTTAGCTCATCCCCTATTGTTCCCAGACTGTCATGCATAAATGTCAACAAGAGTTTATTTCATGCATACTCTAAAATTAAATCCTTTATCCCACAATTAGCCATAATCATGACAACATACGACTATGATTTACCATAACTAAAATAGACGGCATGGGATTTATTGTTGGCTTATGTTTGAAATAGCAAAGGCAGATTTTTAAATTAAATAATTGCATGCTAACTATTTGGGACACAATTACAACTTTTGTTTTCCGAAGTATCTCCATCTAGTTAGATAGCAAATTGTTAAAATGTCCCTTTTAGTAAAATCTAAGAGACTGCTGTGTGTGTTTAAAATGCACTCTTTGAGAACATAATCACTCTTAGTAGAGAAGAATAAACTGAATTATGAACTCTTTCCTAATGATAGTTTTTTAAAATTATCTTCATTGACAATCTATATGTATTGTTAACTGTGTGTACTGATGTCAGTGATCTCATTTAAATGGCATGATGACTTTATATAAGTCATGAGAATGTAAAATACTTCATTTCTTTTGTTTGCCCAATACCCATATCCCCTTCCTTGGTTAATGCCACCCTGACGTTTTATTTAAGAACTCAGCCTCCCTCACTTACTGCAGCTTGTCAGTCAGGACCCCTTACTTTCTCCTGCCCTCCCTGCATCAAGGAAAGGAAAGCAGGACCCCATCTAGTCCACTCAGACTCTTCCTGGGAATTTGCATCTTGAGTAGAAAGGCCAAAGGATGAAATTTGATTAGAGGTCTTTCATTTAGGCTGCGGTGCCCTAATAACATCCCAAAGGTCTTGTTTGCTAGACCCTGGAGCTCCGTAGGTTCATACTCCTCTGAGGCCCAGTTCTTCCTTTCACTTGATCCTCTCAGCTCTCTCATATCCTCACAACAAATTTCTTTTTGTAAAAAAATTTCATATAGGTCGCTTAAGAATTGATTTCTTCTGCTTACACCTGAAGAAGCCTAACCGCTCTGTGGTTCCCTCCCCTTGCAGAGGAGGGAACTGAGGTGAAGGAACTAGTCCACAGTCACGGCATCTAGACAACACAGCTGAGCTCAGGGCTGCCTGACTCCAAGCTCTGCTTTTCATCCCCAAGTAACATTGCCTCTGTTTTCAGTTTCAGAAGAGTTGAGATGAGAGGATATCTAGGTGGTCACCCAGTCATATTAGATCAGACCAAAAATATAAAATGGATCAAGGAGGAAGCATCCCTTTCTTCACTACAGGTAGTCAGATAGTCACTGTTTATTATGCACCGAAAGGATTCCTTGCACTAAACAAGGAGTGCAAAACCATGACCAATTTTGCAGTGATCTTGGAGGTTCCTGTAATTCCCTTTTTAGTGGTTAATGTCCCGCAGCTGTGCACAATTCCAGAATTACCATGGGCTCAAGTACAGTCCCTACCTGCATTTAAAAACACATTTTTATTTCACACCCATTTAGCAAGGGAGGATACGTGAAGTCCAAAGCAACAAGTGCTAACATGTGTGTAAACAGCACTTTAAAACTCCCATAAAGAGTTACGTTGTAAGTCAGAGTCAAATGCAGGAGGATCAAATTATGCATAGATTGAAAGTAAGAATGGGAGGCAGCACTACAGTGTCTCCAACCCCAAGGACCTGAGTTCCTTTTGTGATTTGGGTACAGCTGACATCTGAGCCCCTGTTTACATCCTTCCCCAGTTGTTACACAGAAGCACAACTGTCTCGTGGTCCCCATGCAGTGACTAAGGGTAGGGTGAGACCGCGGCTGGGCGTGAGGCTGGGCTCAGCAGAATGCAGCCTGCCTGCCCAGACTAGCCTGATTTATTCCACCAAACCTCTGTCTCTCCCTTCTTGCAAGTGACCCAACAAGCCTCCCAAGAAGCAACTTTTCATGGAAGTTTTGTGAGCTCTGGTCTTTTCTAGGTCTGCTTGAAAGCAGTGACCCTGGGGGCCGTGGAAGGGGAATGTGGTCTGAGAGATTGGGTGGGCGGGAAAAGCAAGCAGTGCTCCAGACCACCTACATTGCAACGAAAGTTTTAAAATCGATATCTAGTAAAATCAACAAACTTCTCCCCTAAATTTTGTTTAAAATGCCTTAGAGTAAGGAATATTTATTGTTTGGTGTGCTAGAATGAGCCTGAGCTATAAAGTCAAGCAAGTCTGGGCTTAATTTTGTCCTCTCTGCTTACCAGCTGTGTGACCTTGAGCAAGCAACCTCTCTGTGCCTCAGTTTCCTGGTCTGTAAAATGAAGGCCTCTCAAAACAGCCTGCCTCTCAGGATTATTGGGAGACAACTCTAGGTCTGTGGTTACTCACAGGGCCATGGAAGAAGTCGAATGTGGTCTGAGAGACTGGATAGATTGGACAAGCTATCAAAAAATTGTCTGGCTTACGATAACTACTTAATATTAATCCTTCCTTCCACACAGGCCCAAATTTGCCACAGAACTTCCATTTTTGATCATTGTCCCACTAGAGCATACTGTAAAAATTGTTTGGGAAACATCATTAGAATCTAAGTGTCACCCTGCTAATACTGCCCTCTTTCTTTTCTCTTTAAAAACAGAGTAGTAATTTAGCTCACAGATTTTTTTTTTTTTTGGTTGTGGTGGAATCAGTTAGGGTCCCACCAGTGAGGAACTGATGGCATATTTAAGCGGTGAATTTAAAGAGTATAAAGGGTCTATTTACAGCAGTGCGGGCAAGATTTACAACAGGAATGTCCATTAGTGGGAGCCGCATAGTAATTTAGAATTTTCTAATAACCACATTAAAAAAGTGAAAAGAAACAGGTAAAATTAATCTTAATAATATGCTTAGTTTAACCCAACCTATCCAAAATATTAATATGTAATAAATATAAAAAAGTTATTAGTAAGATATTTTTCCTTTTTTTCATATTAAGTCATTGAAATCTGGTGTATATTTTACATTTACAGCCCATCTCAGTTTAAATAATAAATTCTCAAGTGAAATGTGGTCCTACCAAAATAATAAAGTGGTGTTAAATGGAAAAATGTGTTATACTATTTCTGGCTTTTAAATTTAAATTTAATTAATTCTAACTAAATAAAATTAAAAATTCAAATCATCAGTTTCACTATTATGATAACCACATCATCGAGTGTCAGTAGCTGCATGTGGCTAGTGGCTACCATGTTGGATGGTGCAGGTTTACAGACACAAAAGAGATGGTGCAGTAGTCTGAGGTGAGTAGGGCAGGAAAACATGATCTCTTTTAAGCCTGAAGAGGAGGCAGTGATTGCAGAAACCTGAATAGTGCTGCTCTGTGGAAATAGCCCCCTCTATATATATCTTTGGTTGAGGTACACACCTAACCTAGATGGCCACATACATAGGGAACAAAAGGTGTAACTACCTGGAACCACACTCCTCTAGAAGCATGCTGTTACCCTGACTTTCCAGAAATGGAAGCCCTGATTTGTAACATTTGTTCATTTCCATGGTATAAATTTTGCAGTCATGGCTGATTGAAAACTAACAACATGATGTCACCGAAGGCAGAGTCAGGGGGCTGGGATCTCTTCTGATGACCAAACTCAACTGGGAACCAGAAGCAAGGGTGCCCCTGATACATTCTTGGGACACTTAAAGGTTGGGAAAGGATCAGAAAGGGTAACTGGGAAACATACTCAGTGCTCAAAATAAAGACCTGCCTATCTTTTCCTCTTTTCCTTCTGCACATATAGAAGAAAATGAGGACAGTAAGGAAGCTGAGATCTATAGCACCATCTTTGAAGGTAAGATGTTAAATAAAATAGGCATCAGATTATTTCTTTTTCAGATTAAAAAGTTTCGTTTTCTGTGAGTATAGAATTTATGCAGAGGAAGAATGCCCTTCCAGTACCAATCTATGGTGGACACCACTTGGGGAAAACTGTTAAGACATAACCTCACAAATTCTGAGCACATTTCTTTTTTTTTTGCAATGGGTTAGGAAAAATTTTTGTGAAAGTAATTTTACAGACAATTATTAAAAGGTTACTTTTTTGGTATGAAACAGTGTGTTTATTTATACTAATAATATAATTTTCAGTGTATTGACAAAAATGATGTGCTGCATAGATAAACTATGGCTCCCCATTTTAGGAATCACCCAGGCTTGTACACCTGTATTCTACTGCTGTCTTCACCCTTTTACCCCAGTAATCCTTCCAATCCTTTCTTCTGGTTCCATTCCATTGCAGCAGGAATCCAAGTCTTCACACACTGCACTCCAGGGCTCTGCCCAAACCACCCAGCCTATCATCCCCACCTGATTCTTCCTAAGACGCCACTTTTTATGTCATCCCACTGCTCAAGAACCTTCAGGGCTCTTTTGCCTACAGAAACAAGTCCAAATTCTTGGCCTGGCCTTCAAAGAACTCCATAACTTGAATTTAATCTGCATTTCTAAAGTTTCATCTGAGGACGTGCATGTCGCCAGATCAAGCTCTTACAACCTTCAGAACACAGGCCTAATTTGCCACAGAATTTTCTTGCATACTGACTCCTTATTTTCTCCAGTGCTCCAACACACACACACACAGACACACACACACAGATGCATGTACACACAGGTACACATCAGAATACTACTTTTCTTCATCTGTAAATTTCCAAATCCCACCCAGCAGTGAGGCTCCTTGTTGGTTTCAAGCTTTTTGAAACCTTCATAATCGTTCAGCCTCCATCCTCAGCTCCAAACCCGGAACTCCAGTACAGTTCATTCCCTCACTCATTCTGCCACTCGGATCCTCTAACTTGAGTTGTTTCCATGACCCATCTTGCATCGCTCTCTTTTAGTCTCCATCCTAACATTAAACTCTAAACATGATCCCATGAAGCCAGAAAGGCGACCAGATTTTGAATCCAAATCACGGGCTAAACTTTCCTCAGAGTCCTGAGATGAGCAGCAGGCTGTGAAATGCCAACAGCTTTCACAAACAACTGTAACAAGATTAGCTCTGCTTGCACAAATCTATCCTATTATCGTCAGTGACAAAGAGGGGGCTGGTGTGCCCTAAGCCCTGGAATCACTGGGTTACTTGATGAAAGATTTGATTAAGAAATAGCAGAAATGCTAAAGGTTTGGGTTAAGTGCCAACCTGTAGTTAAGTGTCACACTTTCCCCCTACGTCTTTCTGCATTGGCAAACAACTTTCTGATTGGCACGGGGAATGCAGCTTGGTTCACCTGAGCCCAGTGTCTCTGGTGTGGTCTCTAGAATTGC
The DNA here is from genome assembly GCF_048773025.1 of Camelus bactrianus. NCBI lineage: Eukaryota > Metazoa > Chordata > Mammalia > Artiodactyla > Camelidae > Camelus > Camelus bactrianus. Next base: position 61,001,960 of record NC_133540.1, on the reverse strand, counting down.
TGCAGTAACATCCCTCCCCACCTGCTGCCCCTTCTCCACCTCTCAGCCATTAAAGATTTGCCCCGAGGGTTTGCTTTTGAATTCAGGCTATTACTGAAGATCTGGAACAGCGATCCTCAACCTGTGCTCCAAGATATGCTAATGGATGTCAGTGCAGATGGAAGTGTATATTAAAGTAAATTTGGGATATGCTGGCTAGAACAAAGGTAAATTTCTTTACTGCAGGAATTCTCAGAGCCTTTACTAGGCTAATGTGAATTGTGAATTAGTAGTAGGTAGCACTGACACATATTTGAATAGAAAAATCTCCTCCCCACCTCCGCCTAAACTCTGGCCTCAGAACATGAGACCGTATCTCATAGGGTTGCTGCGAACATGGAGCTGAGTTATTGCGTGGAAAGCACTTAGAACAGTGCCTGGCAGAAGATGAAAGCTCTTTGCATGTATTGCTCTCCTTGTCGTAACATAAATGCGTAAATGAGACCTCACCAGGTGTTCCTGTGTCCTCGGAGAAAGAGCGAGTTGTGTGTGAATTGGGGGGGGGGGGGTCTTCACTGAAAGAAGGATCTTCACTATGAAGATCCCCGGATACTGCCCAGAACCAGTATGGCGCTCTCTTTGAGTCAGAAAACAGTTTAAATGCAGAAAAGTTTATTCTTTTCCATTTTTCCTAAAGCCTGGCTAACCAGGGTTCAATCAAATAACGTGGAGGAATGGTTCAGAGCATAGCCTTCAGAGTCTGGCTTAAATCTTGACTTTTTCACTGGTGCCCATATGCCCATGGGCAAATTGGTTAAAGGAACTATGCCCAAAATTTGTAAAATTTTTAAAATAATATTGATCTCTCTGGGTTGTTGTCAGTAACTCAAGAGAGCAGTTTATGAAGTACTGGTAAAATGATCAATGAATTGGAAGTTCCTAGTAGCTCAGTAATAGACTCACTTCTCTAGTTTATTTGAACTGTGGAAGACTAGCTAGCTTTGCCCATGCAGTCATTGCCACAGTATCTGTAAGGATCAATTTGCCTCACACTAATATTTAGTAAATATATTGGCCCTCGTGTTGCTGTCTGATTGGATTGTTGAATTAGGCCCATGAGGGTAACTCCACGCTGTTAGGACTTGAGGGGGGGATGCCATGCAAGCTGTCAGTGACCACTGCTCTGAGCAGACAAAACAGGCTAATTAGATTTCCCAAGATCCAAAAGCAATCTCTGAAGCAACTCTGGTACTCCTTAATTTTTTAAAACCGATAAACAATTTCTAATATTATAAAGACATTTAGTTCCTAGGTAAAATAAAAAGTAATCACAAGTTCATTGCTTTGAATAGGAAAGTTGTGAATAATATGGAAGTTATTCAGCATCCAGTGGTGGGAAGCTATGGAAAGAATCATTTTAATTTTGGATATTTCACGCAACCCTGCTAACGTTATCTATCCTGTCTGGGCAGGGAGAAAACTGGCAAGCATTGTGAGATGGGGAACTTCTGTGAGTTAATGGACATGTTGCAGCTGACCAACAAAGAAACTTCTTCAGCCAAAATCAAAACAAAGATATTAACTTGGAAGGGGGAAAAAAGCCTGCAGCATCACGGTATCATGCATTGAAACCTTATCTAGTGGTTGAAGTAACTGGGTTTGAAGAACTCAAAGAGCATGTTGTGGTTTATGGAAGTAGCCGGCAGACACTGTATTTAGCAGCCTCTCCACTACTAAGTTCACATACCATCCTCTCCTCTCACCAACTGGTGCCATTTAGCCTTCTTTATCTCTGGATTGCTATCATCTGAAGAGCTCTTAAGGACAAAAGCCAAGCTTTCTGAGCTTCCAGTGAAATGCTCATGCATTGCAAGCTGTTTCCAAAGACCAGTGTGGCCCCCACACATCTGATGATTTGCTTACATTCACTTAAGATAACTTTTCAGAGTTCACTTACACGATTTCGGTCCAGGATTTAAACACATCCATCCCTCTTTCTTCCAGAAAGAAGTCTTCCAAAACAATCACACACACTTACTCACAAATAATCCTCATTACAAGTTCCCAGGTAAAGTTTATAACACCTATAATGGAAAAGAAGCTGAAAAAGAATCTTTTTCTATAACTGAATCATTTTGCTGTACACCCGAAACATTGCAAATCAACATTACTTCAATTTAAAAAAATTGAAGTTTATAATAATTCTGAATTAAATAATTCAAAGAGTAGGTTACCCTGAGTTAAACCAGCTATTGCAGAAACAAAATAATTTGAGGGTTAGAGACCAATTCTCTTTTTCTCTTTTATAATTCAGCGCCATGACTTACTTTGTGTGAAGAACAGGAGAGTCCCCAGGGAAGAATAAGGAGCCTTGCTGAGGAACTTACCAAGTTAACCCTTTCATGGCCACCACTGGCCCCATCCATCCAGCCCCAGCTGCTCCCCTTTCAAGTCCTGCTACTCCTCTGAGGACTGTCTTGCACACCTGACACCAGAGCAAGCACCGCAAGGCTCTTGTCTGACCAGCACATGGGCGCTTAACTGCTCACACAGCTGCAGGGAGACCGTAGGACTTACTCCATCATTCATTTTTCTAGTAAAATATGCTGTTATTCTACCACAGAAAGTTTCTCAAGACTGGTATATTATTTTATTAAAAATGTTGGCCTCATTTGTTATAGATAATATTTTTAATGCCATGAACAGTACTAGTTATATATAAACTGGACTATACCTAAAATACATTCTAAATATATACCTAAAATATTAATTTCCTATAACCCAATTTGTTTCCTTTTTTGTTTCCAGAATGTAATAATATTAAATATTATATTAAGACATTATAGTCCTAATGTCATTTTCTAAGACAATATTTTTGAGAATTAATGAGACAGAAATTAAAATGTATAGTATTTTTGTTAATCTCTTTATTTTTATTTAGCTTATAGACAGTATTGTAAATATGTTGATTAGAGTTCTAAAATTCTTTTTCCCACTTAAACTATTTTATATAAGAATTTATGTTAAAATTAAACTTTATCTCAGAAATTTCACCCATGGCCCACTTACTGACTTTTTTTTCATTTTAGATTAGATAAAAGCCTCAATGGATATTCTATTATTTCTCATGAAAAAGATACACAGAATGAATTCATTTTGCTCTTGCTTATTCACTTTTTGCTGAAGAAATCTTTAAAAAATAAATTCACCAATATGAATTCTCATAACCTATATATAATGTAGGAGGGAAAACAAATCATTCTCATGTGCAGAATGAGGTCACTGAGGAACAGGATTTTATGTATTTAAGTACTGTTTCACCATGAGAAATCCAAAAGAAATTTTAATTTCCTATTTTCACTTATTCAGCCATGTGAATATTTGTCCCAAACTCTTAATTTGTGATATTGAGAGATCCTTAAAGTGGAGGAAAAGTTCTGAAGAATTAAAAACCAAATAAGTCTACTTTGGAAATCTTTCATTTGTGATGAAAATCAAATAGACAAAGTATATTTGTCATTCCAGATCTTCATAGTCACAGACTGTCTTAAATGGTAAGTGTTTGGATACAAATCTGGCCCCACCTAGAATAATTTGTAGATCAGATTTTTAAAATATTCTGATTCAATTTATGGAAGACACAGAATATTCAACTACAAGGAAAAAAGCGTAAACTTAGAGATTTCTTATTTCAAGTGTTCTGATCAGGATTCTATTCTATTTCTAGGAAAGGTAACTGGACACCTCTCATTGTGAGTTTATAGGATTGTAAATTTAATATGCTACCAAGAAAGGATTTTGAATGCAGTTCTGTTGAGCCCAGAGTTCTACAGTAAACTAGGAAATCACGTGGATGTTGAAGTTGACAGGTCTTAGAGGCCACAACTACCCTCACGCTCAAAGACATCAAAGAAAGGGCAACGTCTGGTGATTAACCTCACACGTAAGATTACTGGGCCGATGGAGACAGGTTTTCATAGTCCCTTTGGTGGCCTGTTTTGCTAGCCTAAAAACCAGCGAGGCAAGGAAAAATCGCTGCACAAGACTGGCCCTCTCCTTTCTAAGGCAGTTGTGGCAGAAATACAGCATGTGGGTCTGTTTCCTGCTTCTCCGAAAAGTGTCTGTCTGACGCCTAGTTTAGCCTTTTTCAGTAGGCCAAGATTAACGCTGAGTTAACAATAAATTACATACAATTTTAAAAAGAAATCATTGAGTTGAGATGAAGTGTAGGAGGTTTTCACCATATTAAATATAGATGAATATATTAAACATTCCCTCTAAATTGACACACAATTGCCTTTAGAACTCTCCTAGAGAATTCTATAACACAAAAGAGCCCAATTTACTTTTATGAAATCTCTGACTTTAGAAATTTTTGCCTTAGTCAAAATTCTGGTTTAATCTCTGTGATGCCTGCCCGTTAGTCCTAGTTCTTTCTTCCATGTACAAAGAATAACTGTTTCCATCTGACGAGCTTGATGCAAGAGTGCTTCCTGTATCCTCAGCACCTAGCACAGGCCCTAATAGTGCTACGTCATAGGCTTTCAATAAAAACGTTTATTAAACAATTGAGTGAATGAATGAATAATTACTCCATATCAACACTTAAAATATTGCTTGATATTCTTTCCAGGTTAAAAAGTTTCAGTTGTTTTATTTGTTCATCCTATGAAACAGTTTTCAGATTTTTTTCTTTAATCAGCCAAGTACTACTTGTTTTGGTGGGAACATATAGATCACATTTATGCATATAATGTCAATATGCAAATAGATTCATTTCCTTCTGTAATATATAAGAAACTACCAAGAGTATCAGTAAGATTATCTGGGGCCAATCAGCTATCCAGGCACTCAAGAGACATATTTCTTAAATTCCTTAGAGTTCAGTTCTTCCTTTACCATGCCAATGGAAAAACTTCCTCACAATTTCATCCAAAGAAAGTTATTGGACGACAGGAGCTTAGCAAGTTCATAAACCAAAACATCCATGATAAAGGTCCTGGTAGCTTAAATACTGATTTTTCTTCTCAAAAATTATCAAGACTTAGGTGTATTGAAATAAATATTCAGGTCTGCAATTATGCGTGCATGTGTTATCAGTTCCTCAGGCACTTTTTCGTGGGCGTTATACTTGCCCTTCTCATTTTAAATAGTTCCTTCTTTATCCCTTGTAGGTCTACCAAATTACATCTGACTAAATGTACATATTTTTCAAAAATGGATTGCATCAGAGTGTAATCTTATCCAACTATTGTTTTCTTCTGGAGGAGATAATGGGGAGCATGTGCAGCCACTTAATATCAGGCTCCTGTTTCTAGCATTACAGTCTTAAAGCTGTCGGGACTATTCAAGAACAAGGATGGTCTGGAGATCGTTCGGCATATGAAACACCCTGTTTGTGAACATTTACGCAGGTGAGGCAGGAGAATGCTAAACAACTTGCATAGAGAACTTGAAACATCCAAGCAAAGGATGTGGGTCATTTGTTTCCTTCTCTGTTGTCAAGACATTCTGTTTTTCCACAAAATAAATGAATCATATTTTCTAATCTATTTTGAATGTATTTTCTAGCCCATTCTGTTTCAATCTCACAATGTGGGAGCCCTCCATCTGGCCACAAACAAGTTATTTTGCTTACATTTCTTCTGGAAGAAGAGTACCTAAAGTGTACCCACATTTTTCTGTCAAATTGCTGCAGTCACTTTGGTTATGTAAGGGCAGAAAGGTGTATTTACATCTCTTCCTTTACTCCACTAAAGGCAACCAGTCAATGTTCCTTCCAAAAGCATTCTTTGAAATAGAGGCCAACAAGCAGTTTACAATAAATCTCATTTAACTTAGTAGCTCTAGTCAAAAAAGAATAGTGATTTAATTTTAAAAAAAAATCTTCAATGTATTCTCCTATAAAGGAAGTAGTTCTATACAATATTAATAATACCTTTCACAAGTGTATGTTTAATAAATTTGTTGGCAAATTTTCTCAAAATCAGTCATATACAAATAGCCATAGCTAATCAGAAAAATTGCCCTATGTCTTGTTTAGGGAGGGAAATCTGTTTATTTATGCTAATTACAGGAAGCACCAAATAGTACTTCTTGCTGATGACCATATTAGAAAGCTTATATATGAGGCAGTAAAATCCCAAGTAATCACATAAATGGATCATAGTATAAGAACACGATTTTTCACCTAATAAAAATGACTTCCTGAATACTATGTGAAAAAAACTTTCAGAGGAACAACTGAGGCATTAAAAATGGGGGTCACTGACTTAACCAAGATGCAGTGAAGTAGCTCCTTAGAGTCATCCATTTTACATTTTGTTAGGGAAAAAGGCAGGAATTGGCTTCAGAGAAAGCATACAAATTCTGGAATCAGAAAGACCTGGATTAGTATCCTGACCTCAGAGTTTAGATTTTGTGTCCTTCGGCAAGTTACTTTGCTTTCCACCTACCTTCTAGAGCTGCTGTGGGAATCACAACTGAATTATGTAAATCACCTAGCACAAGGCCTGGCTCACTGTATGTTGCAGGGTTTTAAGAATGCATTAGATGTGACCCTACTTGCTAGAGAAAATCTTTAAAATATGTGTGTGTGTGAACATACATATATATGTATACATTTTTAAGGGGATTTATTTTTCTAATTAAACCTTTATTTCTTTAGTTAGCAAGGATATGGCTATATAAAAAAACAAAAGGCCTACTAAAGATTCTAAGTCTAATTTTTAAATTTTTTCATCTCTTTACTTCAATATCCTGTAGACTACATGTATAACGTAAATTTTAAGTATAAACTGCAGTATTTTAAATTGGTAAGATTTCAACTCTTCAAATAATTCTGATGGAAAGAACTGTGCCTGTGAAAGGAAGGGGAATGTTTTGAAACCTTACTGCTATGAAAATGTTATAATAAACGTGATAATGAAATATGTAACGTGAAAAGAAGTACATAAAGAGGTGATAAGAGCAGACCTATTGGAGAAAAGGAAAGTGTGTAAAGGGTGATAAAATGAAAATACAGACATCAACAGGCCAAACATTTTAAAACAATGCATAGTTTTATAAATATAAAAACCTGCTAAAATTATTGGACTGTAGATTTGCTATATATCTAATAAATTCTTACTTTTAAGAAGAATTGTCTTTGATTGATGGCAAATTTGCTTTTACTGTGGATTTTTCTTTGCTAGTGTTACACAGACTGAAAAACCACAGTTCAGTAATTTTGAAATGATGTTAATGGCTAGAGATTAAATTACAGTGTTTCTGTTTAATTCATCAAAAATGTAGCACTCATTTCGATTAGAATAAAGAATGTCTTTTACAACATTTAGACAAAATGATTATGGGATTTTCAATCTAAGTAAAACTTGCACCATCCATTTTACAGCACTGGACACTAAACTGTTTTAGCACCTGAAAGTTGACTCAGAGTGGAAGCTTCTGTTCAAGAAGACAAAGGGCAGTTTAAATCTGCAGAACTCAACTTGTTATTTGGTAACTTCAATTTCTTTCTGTCCTGGTACACGCTAATCTTTTTTCATCTTACTGTTTTTCCTATTCTGTATGCTCACAGAGGGAGCCTTGTACCATCTTTCCTAAATTGTGACCCTTTGAGATACAGTGCACCCACGTAAGTCATAGAACAAGGAGAACAAAATGACTACGGTCCATTTTCACGTGCCAGACATGATACCAGACTCTTTATACTGTCTCGTAAAATCCTCCTGCTATGCGTATTATCTCCGTTTCACAGATGAGGAGGTTGAAATTTGAATTCAGTCCCTTGTCCACGGCTGTACAGCCAGGTAGTTTAGCTATCACTACCTTCAAAATCTGTGAGCGTTGAGGTAGTAGTTATTCTCAGTTCCACAACTACCTGCACTGTGCTAGCTGCAGCTGGGTGTGAGGTCAGAGATTTGAAGCTTCCTGGGGAGGAAAACCCAGGTACGACTGGTCTGAGATGGACCTCCCTTCACTTTTCTCTGTATCATATGGACAGGGCTCTTCTCTCTCCTGAAAACAAACAAAATACCTACCCTCTGTTTAGAAATATAAAGCCTCAATGAGACCGGGCTTTACAACTGTCCAGCATCATAAATCTGTACAACACACAAAGCTAAGGGATGCCAACGATTGCCAAAAACCATCAGAAGAGGCAAGAAAGAACCCTTCCCTCAAGCCTTCAAAGGGAGACTGTTTCTGCCAACACCTTGATTTCAGGCTTCTCCCCTCCAGACTTGTGAGAGAGTAAACTGTTGTTTTAAGCCACCCAATCTGGCAAACTTTGTTTTAAAGCAGCCCTAGGAAATTAACAGAGATCTTGGTAACCCTAAAGGCTTTCCTTTTCTAAGAATTTTCTAAATAAATAACTCCTATATTGACGATATTCATACTTTCAGGACTAAATTAAGGAAATAGCTTTTTTGAGGCAACAGAGCTGGGGTTTAAATCAACTGGTACTGATTGTTGTGAAGATTAAATAAATATTTAAATTTCTTGGCCCCAAATCTGGGAGGTATTTCTTGCTAGGTAAGAAACAATACATTCTCTTTCTTTTTCTTCCCTCTTATCCCAGATTATCTGCAGGTTTTAAGGTCCTGGAGGGCGGAGATCATGGCATGCCACTTCTCACACCATAATGTACAGTATGCTGTATTTACAAAAGAATGGACTGCTATTTTTTTTAAACTAAAGGAATGAAAAGTCCTCTGTTTTCCATAAGGAAAGGCATACAACAGTGCATTACAGATATTTTCTTGAATAATTAGGAAAAATAAACATTTTGAATTCACAACAGAGAAAAATCATTGTCCTTTGGAAAGTGGAAGCCTTATCATTACTTCATTGCCTCCACTTGACTACTGCAGACCTCAGCCCTGGAGAACCCTCTGGTCTTTGTGGACAAGAAATACACTCACCCAATCAAAGACAAGCAGGAAGTGAAATGTTACCCACCATGAAAATCTTACTCTGCACCTAATTTTTTGCACTTGGTACATAATGACTTTTCCATCTTCCTTCAAAGAAAAAAAATCTTCGATTTCAAAACCATGTGTTGGAAGGGGAAAAAAAAAAAATCTGTCCTAAATTATATCATTCTGAACTAGCTACAAGACATTGTTTCTTCACAACGCCTGATTCCACAGCGCACAGATACCCAAACAAATTGTTCAAATCTTTTAAGTCCACATTTTTGTCTTCTGGAACTCTGAGCATCACTGTGTGGCAGTATCGTTAGAAGACCTACTGGTTCTCCCTGCCTTTTACTTGCTTTTTCCATAAGCAGAAGCTGGATCTAATTTCCAAATGAAAGACCTCTTCACCAAAAATTTATTTTTATGAAGGAATGGCTTTACAGTGTTTGCCATTTGGGTTCTTTTATTTGGCTTTTTTATTCTCTTCAAAATGTGAATGGAAAATGTTTATCTGCTGGAGGGCTTCACATGCTTCTGCTTTGCTGGCTCCATGGTTTCTACTGCCAAAAAGGAAAAGAAGAGAAAAAAAAAGAAAGAAAAAGGAAGAGAAAACCACTAGTTGTTGAACAAATGTTGAGTCGAAAGCAAATTTGGCATCCCCAAAAATGGTATAAAAAATTAAAAATCAGTCTCCTTCTAATATTCTAACTTCTCGACCTGGGGTTCTGGGTCTACTCCCTGTTAAACTAGTTACCCTAGTATAGTGATTAAAATTCCAGGTTCTGTAATAACATAGATGTGTTTGAATTTCAACTGTGCCACTTACAAGATTACTATGTAATCTTGGACAAATCATTTGACTTTTCTCAGCTTTTGCTTCCTTCCCTGTAAAATGGGGATAATACCCATCTCTTGGCACCACTGTGAGGATTAAATTAGATAACATAAATAAAATGTTTAGTATAGTGGCAGATAAGTCATCATATTCCATAAATGATTAATAATAAATAATTCATGGCACCGACTGCAGGATTATGGAGAGATCGAAAAGTGAGATCTTTCCTAGCTCAAGTCCACTAAAAACTTGTTACTTCACAAGTGGTGAACAAGGTGGAGGGTGGTCAGTTCCTTCTGAGCGTGCTGAGGGAGGATTTGTTTCCCGTCTATTCCGGTCATTGTTGGCAGTCTTTAGTGGTCCTTGGCTTGTCAGTTTCTGCCTTCCTCTTCCCATGGTGTTCTCTGTGTGTGTCTGCTTTCCTGATGGAAACTTGAAGGGGAACTAGCTACTGGCTGGCTGAGTCTTTCTCCCCTATACCTGGGTCAGAAGAAGGATCTGTGAAGGACCTCTGTGGAACTCCACCAGAGATCCCTCAGGCTTCATTCTACCCAGGCATAGTTCACCATCACTCCAGTCCTAACAGACGTGCTCCTGTTCCCAGTGTGCCCTTGGCCAACTGGAAAGGCCCAACTCAGAGAGCAACCCCACCAGCCTTCATCATCATTGAGCCAACAGCTGTAAGAGACTCAAGGCTCGGTGGCACTGCCCTAAAATTCTGCCTTGGCAGAGTTCTGACTTAGATGCAAATGCATTCAGTGATAACTCCACAGACAGTAGCTTGGCCCTTTTTTGTCTTCTCAGCCAAGCATATACACCAAATGCCTGAACCAGTAGTTTCCTTTCCTAGTGGGGCGGAGGGGTGGTTACCATGGCAACAACAAATCACCAGTAGGGCACAACTAACCTGTTTCAGGCTAGGTCCATCTTCATCACATCCCCTGGGAACTTATTAAGATGCAAAATATTAGGCTCCACCCCAGACCTGCTAAATCAGAATTTGCTTTCTAGTAAGATCCCCAGGAAATCTGTATGCACATTATAACTTGAGAAGCCTGCTCTAAGAAGTTGTATAAGTGTTGCATTCCAAACTGAACTGTGAGATGGGGGTAAAAACACATAGGGATGGAATTCATATTCCCTTTTGTTTTACTTATTTCTTTTCTTATGAGGGATGGTTAAAACTAGAATGGATGAAGCAACACAGTTCAGCAGAACTCATATTCGTAATACTTTGTGGACTGAGAGAGAGAAAGAGAGCAAGAATCTATAAAATAGAGTGCAAGAGAGAGAACAATTTAAATTAAACCCACCCTTCCAAACTGTATAACCAGAGTGAGTGAGGGATCAGGTGTATGAATATGCTACTGAATTACTCAGTCTCAAAGTGCTTCTCACATTGTGATACCGTGGTGTGACTGTGATTCAGGTGTTTAGAGATATGCATTTCTCATCTACTAACTACTGCATCTAATGCTCAGGCAGATCACAATTCTAGTGATGCTTTCCAGTAGTGCAGAAAAAATGGACTGTATTGGTTATTATTGATTGGATTCACAATGATATCTTCGTAAGAAACGTTCAAGGGTGATTTAGACTTAAGTCCCAATTCAGAATCTATCAACATCTATTCTATGATTAACCACAAATCATCTGCAGTTGCCAAAATATTCTGCTAAAGTTTTAAATTTTTTCTCACTATGTAATTCTATAATTTAATAAAATTATAGAAGATGTGGTATACAAAATAACTGCCTAAAGCTCACACATGTTATAGTAGGCAGGATAATGTCCCCCAGTGATGTCCACATTATACTCCCTGGAACTTGGGAATATATTACTTCACATGACAAAGAGACTTCACAGATATTAAAGATTTGGGGATGGGAAGATTATTCTGGAATACCTGGGCAGGCCCAATCCAGTTACTTAGGTCTTAAAACTGGGGAATTTCCCAGAGAGATGCAATGTGAAATGATTCAAAAGTCTGTTTCTAGCTTTGAAGATACAAGAAGGGGGTTCAATGAGCTAAGGAATATAGGAAACCTCTAGAAACTGGGAAAGTCCAGGAAATAGGTTCTCTCCTGAAGCTCTTGAAAGGAACTCAGGCCTGTGGACACCAGTGTTGAACTTCTGACACATAGATCTGTAAAATAATTCATTTGTGTTGCTTTAAGCCACCAAGTTTGTGGTAATTTGTTATGGCAGCATGAGAAAATAGAAAAATTTTTAAATGTGAAACAGTAGCAAGACCTAGAAGATCTGTTTCTCCCTTCTTGATACCTTTAACACAGTTCTCCCAAAATATATGGAGATATTCTGATGATGCTCTAACACCACTGCATTCTTTCTTATATGGTATTTGATGTGTACCATTCTCTTAATTCACCTTGACATCTCTTGAAACCCATCTGCATTGTTATTCTGAACTTGGAATCAGAGGTAGAAGCTGTTTTCAAGTATTTTTGTAAGTGGGAAGATAAAATTTTTATTTTATATTGTATTTTGGTTTTAGTTTCCAATGGACTCATACACTCTCCATTAGACAAATTACATTATGATCATACAATTATCAGTAGAGTTTCACTCATTATGCTACATGAGTTAACAAGAAGTTTTTCAATCTCATTTAATAAATGCTTTTGTTTCTAAAGCAGTGAGTTCCCAAATCTGGCAGCTTACAAGAATCTCTGGAAAAGCTCCTGAGGGAAGACTATGGTCTCCTGTTTTAAAACAGCGTAACAATACAGAAAGTGTAATCATAGTGCCAATGGAAGTTTAAAATAAAATAACTTCTAAGTAAAACCCAGTCATAGCTTCCAAGACCAATTCCAACACTTAAGAAAATGTTGGAAATAAAACCTAAAGAGCTAAGAAGGCAGTTGTAGCTAATGAGTGAGAAGGTAAATGTCCAAATGTCGGAAAAAAAATTAAAGGGCTGGAAGGTAATGGTTTGAGGGCTCACATTAAAATAACTTTGAAAAAAAAGCAGTTTTTTTTCTGTGTTATTAATGATAATCATGCTTGAATATATAATTTTGGTAATGTGGGTAGGGTGTGACAGCATGATTCAGAAGGAAGAATTCCAACATCTCAACGACAATTTCAAAGCAGTGCATTTTTCTATATACCTAACTAAACCCAAGGGAGGGAGGTCCTCCCTGGTCTCAGCTCCTCTTACCATGTCTAGCAGCACCTGGTTGTGGGAAAAAGTATACCTTTGGCAAACAATCTTTTCGTAACCAAGGTTTGTTTGTCTGGGTCGAATTTCTAGGATCTGGTTGAAATCTTTAGTGACTCCAAGATCATGTTAAATGCACGGTATTTGTCAAGTGTTAAGTTCTATGTGATTCATATGATGGCTGAATTGAGTGCAGGTGGTTTCCCCTTTTCCTTTGACTCTCTGTCACCCCCTCCCCTACACTCACATGCCATACCTCCCATTTGACTTAAGTGAAAGAAGTAAAAAGGCAGGTGACAGTCTCTGGTTTATGTCCTGTTTCTGTAGAAAGCAAATCAAATGAAAATTAAGGAAACATGGAGCCTATTAAATTGAAATCTTTTGGCAAAAAAATATTGTCCTCAAATTTTGATTGGGAAGTACAGCATTTTGAGAGTAAATTGAAATGAAATGTAAACGTTCCTCGGTTGTAAGTAAAATGCAGCTATTTTGGAGAAAGTGAAGGGAAATAATAAGGAGTGTTAATGTGACAAATACGTCAAACATTGATGGACTGAAAACTTTTCAAAGGGACAGTGTTTTAGATGTTACAAAGAAAAGGAATTCTTTAAAAGAGAACTTCATTTCAAATTTTCAGAGCTAATGGATGAAAGAAATGTGTGCATATATCATGAAAGAGCAACTCTCATAGTAATTTTTCTTTTCTGGGTTAGTGATTTTTTTTTCCCCAATAGAATGATCCTGAATTCATTTTTAAAAATAGGAGATTTATTCATTCTTTTTTAAGTTTGTGCTCAAAAATAAGCTCTTGCATGGGACTTTAATATCCCCTTGGGATATCACTGTCCTTGGACTCAAGAGTAAGGGAGGCTGTGTTTTCTCTTTATATGGTCATGAAAAATTTAAGTTCCTTTTTCAGCATGGGCTTATGAAAGGTGGCAGTAAGGAAACACATTATTTTATCATAGGTATTGCCTTTTCTGGCCAAAGCAGCCATTTATTTCAGCACTCCTGAAAAGAATTAGAGTGACTCCATTAGTACTTTTAAATATAGTTTTAAATTATACCACTACAAAATAAAGAGTGTTTTGAGAAGAAATCAAATACTTGAAGTGTGAAGCTGCTATGTCACAGTGGGAAGTGGTTTTCTAACCCAGAGATGGCTTCCTTGAGTGTGCTCTTGGAGTCTAACAGGATTCCAAATCAACAGCTCTGTCATTATCTTCAAGTGTGGTGGATGGCTGCACGCTGTAATCACCTGAAGGACTTTAAAAACCTAACATGCCTGGATTTTACAGCAGGAGATTTGATTTAGTGATTCTGAGGTACCGCCTGGGCATCTGGTGACTTCAGTGTGCAGCTAGGTTTAGCAGCTGGTATACCAGTGGATGAAGTCATGCTATAGAGCAAAGATAGCAAAATGACATACTTGATATTGCTAAGGCTCATGGTAACCAGTGGGATGCAATGGCATGTCATTATCCAGGTTTGCTGATTCCTTGGGGAACATCAACTCTCAGAATGAGAAACTCTCTTAACTAGACCTCCATCTCACCTCCTGACCCATACTTCTTTCCTGGCTGCACCTTGTTTGATTTAATTCCAATGCTCTCTACCAGTAATGTCCCCATTTATTTTTCAGCCCCTGATAAAACAGGTATTCTCTAATCACTACCTTTAAAAACTAAGTGGACCATATAAAAAGCAACAGAGAATCACATTTCAGGTTTGAGAAGAACTTTAAAAGATGTATAATTCAAAAGCTATTCATCCATTCAAGTAATATTTATTTACTGAACATCTATTCTGTGTCTGTCATTGTGCTAGATGCTGGGTATACAATGGTGAAAAACATGATCTTCCATTTGGGTGGAAATGAGGACTGAGGGATAATACTGACCAAAACTATTCAGAATAGCAACAAATACAATGAGAGTAAGTACAGGGTGCTGTTGGAATGCCTAGGAATCTTATTTTGTCTTGAGAAGTTCTGGAAAGACTGTAGCATGAGCAAGAGTTAACCAAGTAAAATGTGTCATGAGAAAAAGAAGCAGCATCCTGTGTTAGGCAAAGACAAGCACTCTTGTAAGTCATGGACATGTAAGTCTTGTTAAGACAGTTAGATTTCTCTTAACCAGGAGGAACACCATCAGGTCTGCAATTGTGAAAGATCACTCCAGCCACAACGTGGAAGAGCAAAGAGAGAGGCCAAAGTTCCCTTAATGTCTCAAGCACACAACAATATCTTAGACACACACACGCACACACACGCAAATTGAACATTCTCTACACTTCAGGTTGTTTATTTAGTGTCAAATTAGACTTATACTTGTTTCCCAGTTTTAGGGTTTAATAGTCTAAGAAAGTTACGTCAAATAAAATTACGTTAATAGTAGTAACAACATAGAAGGGTTTCCTAGACTTGATATTTTACTAAGCTGAAAATGAAAACTCTTGAAATTGTCAAGAGTTTTAGAAAGATGATGAATAAATCTAATCAAAACTGGATTGTATAACAAAAATATCAATTCATTACTCTATGATCAGGAATATTTGATTATTTGTAATGTCTTTTCATAAAGTGCCAAATAACAGAATTTTCTGTTTGCAATCTGAGAAATATATGGAAACAAACATGAACCTCAAGGATTATCAAAGTAGAACCAAGCATATGTTCTCAATGACTGAAATGCTTTCATATACTTCATGTTTTTAATATAAAGGAATTATAGATTATCTATTAAAGGATTGGTTCAAGAGGTAGGATGTGTATCATCTTCGAGCATAGAAAAAAAAATTCCTTAGTTTCAATGCTAAAAAATCATAACATGCCCTTTCTTGGCTAATGCTCATTTAGTCATGTGTTCAGGACTGAAGAATTCAAAATTAAATAAAAATAGTGGAATTAAAAAGTAATGATGCAACTGAGGAAGGGCCTGGGCTAATCTCCACTGGGCAAGAATCAGAACCACTGAGAATCAGGACAACATTGTGGGTTTGGAAAGAGGTACCAGAGAATCCGAACTTGTTCTGTATTTATGAAATATTACTACAAACAAAAAGCTGAAAAAACCATGAAAGGGCTAGAAATCTGCATCTGGGAGGGTAGAGGGGAAAAGATGAGTTCGTATTTTAAACATATGTATTAATTATTGCACACAGCAGGGTAGGAGTTTGCAGCTGGAAGGGGCAGAGCAAAGGAAAAAAGACATTTTATTTCGGAATAAATTTATGAAATCATGCTTCAACAAGGAAACTTGCAGCTGGGGGAGGGCAAAGGGACAGCAATATTTTTCAAGTAAGTCACTTAAATAAAATATGCAAGCCCTCACTTTGACAGCATTGGAAGGGACGTTCTTGAATCAGTATCAAAGTGGACTAAGGCATTTTGTTATGCAAAAAACAGTTTTAGGCTCCTTGGCTAATGGAGATTTTTCTTTAAATGAGTACTTGCTAACCAGTTTCTAAATCTCTGTAATTCTGTGGGAATTCTTCTCGAATTACAGGGAATACGATTTTGGCCCCAAGTGACTGTTCCTCAATTCTTCAAGTTTGTACTTCAAAAGGATTTATTTTTCTCTAAGGATCCCAAAGCATTTTGCCATCTGTGAAGCCTACCATCACTTAATGGCCTTAAATGAGCTATTTTTTAACACTGAAAAAACAAGGACAACAAAAAACTAAACAAAAAAGCCCTGTAGGTTTTATTCTTTCCATTTAAATGACCTGATTTACCTGTAAGTAGGCTGCTTTCCCACAAGGTAGGAAACCAGTAATGATATGACATCTATACTCCCGTGGGTGCCGTGGGTTAGATTATAGCCAAGAGTCTCAATCAAAGCCCCATCAACTAAAAACTATAAACTATCCAATGATTCTCTTTCAAAGTATAAGTTAACCCTGTATTAAGACACCTAAACATGAAAGTCATTAGGCAATAAAAATAGATAATAATTCTATTCTTATTTTTTAAATGGAAATCCTTTACTAATTGTAAAGGGATGAATAAAATGGAGCCAGGAGGCCACTGGGGGAGCGAACCTACGCATGTCTCCACCCAGATGGAACGTGAACTTTGAGCTGAGCCACGATACCCTGAAAGCGCACTTACACGGCGGACTCTTGAATAATAGCACCCTTAGCCACCAATCAAGTATAGACCAAAGTGGTTCCCATCTGCCCGCACCAGTCATAATTCTTGCAATACAACTCATGTGAGATTCCTCCTTTTCCTTTTAAAAACCCTTTGGTCTTCAGTCTCCTCAGAGTACATTTGGGTTTCTACCTGATTCTGTGTCTGCAGAACTGCAGGTCCTAAGACTGAAATAAGGGCTGTCATTGCCTCACAGCCACGGTCTTATTTTTTGGTTGACAAAATACACATCAGTACTTTCACACAATCTTTCACTGTTATCAATTTAAGCTAAACCCCATGTCTATTTTAAATATCCTTCCTAAGAGAAGGCAGGGGCCTTTGTCTTTTTTCTATATTCCCAGTTCTAGGACAATACCTGTCACATAAAAGGTTCTCAATAAATATTGGTTAAGAGAATAAATGTGGGGCTCAACTTTAGTAACAGGTGTTAAGTCTCAGAACGTAGAACGTTAAACTAAAGAGAACGGATCAACTTGCCTTTCTAGTTCCCCTGTTAAGTTCTAAACTTCCTGAAAGTTTTCTTTTCACTTTGTTCCTAACCACCAGAAGAGAAAGACCAAGAATTTGCATGAGAAAGTTTTTCCTCAAACTTTCGAGTCTAAGGCCCAACCCTATTAGAGTCTTAAAAACTACTGAGGCCCCCCCCCAAAGCTTTTGTGTTTGTGGTATCTATCCATAATGACCATATTAGCAGTTTAAAAAATTTAAAATATAATATTTATTAGTTCTTTAAAAAGTAACAACCTAACCCCATTATGTGCTTATGAAAAATAACTATATTTTTAAAAACAGAAGAAAATGTAGTGAGAAGCATAGAATTGTTTTACATTTTTGAAAATATCTTTAATGTCTGACTTAGAAGACAGCTGGATTCTCTTATCTGCTTTTGCACTTAATCTCTTGTGATATGTTGTTTTGACTGAAATAGATAAAGAAAATCTAGCTTTACACAGATATGCAGTGTGAAAGGGAGGAGTATTTGAACAGCTTTTTCATATAATTGTGAACATTCTTCTTTGACTACTACACCAAAACTTGACAGATCATAGTTTTTTAGAGGTTAGTTGCAATATGGAATCTGAAACCGTATCAACGAACTTTTTATACTTTATCCCATTAAAATCCTTTGGTCAACTTTGCACTGTGATTTTGCAGCCTCACTCATTACTCAGTTGGTTTGTAGAGTCATGCGGACCTTGAAAACTCAAATATTATGGCAACAAATACCACGAACTGTTTCCCTTGAACTAACAGGCTCACTGTGTTTATTTCTGACTGAGAAAATACTTGCTAAGTCTGAATAACTACAGCTTGTTTTTCAATCATTCTTTGAGGTTAGAAAAAAATGCTGTTCCTGAAAAAAAGCTAGTTCAACATATATTGCCGTAAGTGTTGCAGTCATATTATGAGATGCAGCAAAATTGCTTTATGAATACTTCGTTTCACCATGCAGAATATTTAGAAGTACTCAAAGGTCGAGATGTAATAAATTAATTAACTTTTACTGCTCCATCAAGGACATTCTAAGGGAAAAGTGGCATACATAGATAGGTATGCATGTATGTATAATTTTATTATGAGTGTGTCGGTGAAGAATATAATGGCTACTAGCAGTTTGGTATCACTACCTTGATTCATGCTAAGGCACCAGCAATTTTACTTATCATTGGTTTTGCACCATCGATAACATGTCAACATAGTGAAAAAAAAGGCAAATAACATCTTAGTGTTATTATGAAGAGTTTTGTTTAGATTTCTTACAAGGGTACTGAACATACCCAAGAGTCCATAGACCAAACTTTAGGAACCACTGGCATAAGGCAATTTTCCATGCCAATAAATTAGAAAAAGTAAATTTCTCTTTTGCTCTTAAAGAGTTACAGCACCCACCCCTATCATCTTTAGAACAGGAAGTTGCTAACCATTAACTATAACTTACCATTTAAATAATAAAAATCATTTTAACCACACTCTCCAAATGTAACAAGCAAAATGCATCTAAAGCTGAACTGCTGAAATATCTCATATCCCATGTAAATAATATTGCTGAAGGGAAAGTTTAAACACAGATTTTAAAGATATTTCAACCTGTTTTACTACAGTTTAAGAATTATCACCTACTTTACTTTACAAGAAAGGAGTTCAAGAAGCAAATAGACTTAATAAAGTTCCCAGTAGAACAATTCAGCAACAATTTTTTGCAAATGTGATTCACATAAATTAATCCTGTATTTATGTCAGCTTCAGTATTGAGATTTTAAAACTATTATTCTCTTCATTCATTATAAGCAATTTCATCCCGTCCAATCTCCTAGGATGTTACAATAATAAGATAGAGACACGTTTTGCAGAAAGTGTTGCTTATTGAAGCCATGAACGCTTTTCTAAAAGAAAAAAAAAATGTTTCTAGATTAGGTAGGAATGTGTGAGAGTGGGAAAGAAGTTCATCAGTGGCTGGGGAAGAAACTCATAAAGCTTTATCTACATTCTCTAAGGTCTGCGTCCTACTTTCACTCAACTTTCCCTAATACTATTTATCATACTGTCAACATATGATCTCTAAAAATTACTTTTAAAACGATAACACAGAAAATGTGCTCAGAGATACTTACCTCTCTCTCAACTCCATTCTGCAGATATCACACCTGAGTTGATCCCCAAGTTAGACAAAGATTCTCAGCTCTTTCTTATGTATTACCTTTTAATATTTTTTTATTTTTAAGTATCTTAAAATATATTTGAAACATGTAAAATATATTTAAATATTTTTGTCAAGTACAACTGTGAAACTGCCATCCAACCCATGAACTAGAATATCAATAACCTGCCTCTATTTAGTCTGCCTTCTGTATCCCAACCCTTTGACTCCCTCCAAAATTAACACTGGCCTCCATATTATTTATATTTTCTTTCTGGCACTAACCATTATATTTCAAAGCTTCATTTGTGCTCACTTCTAGCTATAGTTCATTTATTTATTGTCACTGCTCCATTACGCTCCATAGTACTAATCTACCATGGTTTCTATATATATTCATTTGTTGATGAACTAGGGTTGTTTCCTGTTTGTTTATACTATATGCTGCCATGCTGCTCTGGCCCTTTTTAAACATACCTTCTGGTGCATGTAAACAAACATTTCTCTGCGTTATAGTCCAAGGAGTAGAATTGCTAGGTCATAGAATACAGGAATGTTCAGAATCACAAGGTATTGTCAAGTGGTTGTAGTGATTACACTCCCATGAGCAATGTATTAAAATTCCACATATTCTCTCGTATTCTCTTATACACTTGGTATTATCAAGCTCTTAATTTTTGATCATACAGTGTGTATAAAATGGAAAGTTGATGTCTTAATTTGCTTTCTCTTTATCACTAATAAGACTGAGGCACTATTCAGATTTTTCTTGGCCATTTTATCACTCTTCTGTCAAATGCCTGTTCATGTATTTTTCCTATTTTTATAGGTTGTCTACTTCAGTTTTAATTTCTTGTTGATTCACAGGAATGTGTTGAATATTCTGGACACTAGTCCATAGCCATACAAGGTTTGGCTTGGCTATATATAATACATACATCTCCCAGTTAGTGATCTGTTTTCTGCTTTCTTTATGGTGTCATAGGGTAGGCCAGTATCCTTACTTTTAATGTAGTCAAATTTATTATTTATTTTCCAGTTGGTACCTTGCTTGAAAAATCTTTTCTTTCCCAATATTTGAAAAATATTTATCATATATTCTTCTAAATGTTTTGCATTTTTTATTTTTGCATAAAAACACTAATCCATTTAGAATTGATTTTTGTATGCAGTAAGGTTGTGTTACAATATCCGTTTTTTCCATAAGGATACTCAATTTTTCCAGCATCAATTTTTCAATAGCCCATCCTTCTCTTAATGATCTACATTTCAATCTTTTTCTTAATTCTCTAGACTGTTTCATTAGTTAATTTGTCAATATCACAGCATTAATCAATATAGCTTTGTATTTTTCATCTCTCTTGAGACACAAATACTAGTTCTTATAAATAGGGTTACAGAATAACCTAAAGTTTTGCAAAATAAGATATTCTTAGTGGCTAAGATGAAATACAATTTTCCCTCAAATGTCCATGTACCAGTATGACGAATAAATCATATTGGTAATATGAGTGAATACTAAAAGAGAGAAACACTTATGATAAAAATTGAGACTATAATAAATGGTATAGTAACAATATCATGATACCTTCTGTGTGAATTTGGAAGTCTGAGTTTAGGTAACTAAGTCATATCCCAATATGACTATTAGAGAACATATTAGCCAATCTAAGAAATCATTCTCCTTGTCTGCTTAGAATCCACTGCTAGCTGTATGTGTACCATAACATAGAGAAAAACAAAAAAAAATTTTTTTTTTAGTTAAAAAAGAAGAATAACCAAAAAAGCAAATAAAAAAATGAGGAAGGTATCAAGAAAACACAGCTAATACATGATTTTGGTGTTGTCTAGTCACTAAAAAAATGATTGAGGAATCCAATCTAACAAACAACTTTTAGAATGTTTTTCAAAATGTTTTTCATTTGGATGGGGTAGGTTAATAAATGCTACTTGAGTAATTTTTCCTTCTCTGCCAATGGCAGACTTGATGACTGACTTGATTTTTAGGATACCAACTTTTTTTTAATGCTCTGAATGTATACAGATAAAACACCACCTAGACTATAAAATAAGTATGTTTCTCACAATTTGTGAAGGTGTTTTCTGAGGGAAGTCTACTCTGCCCTGTGTGTATCTTGTCCAGCCTAACTTAAATTCTTAAGTCATTTTTCTGTGAAGTACAGCTAACTCATACCTCTGAAGAGGTGTCTATTTTGATCTACAGCTATGCTTTGAAGATGGAGCTAAGAGGCTGTTCTGATGGGCTGAATGGGAGTGTAAGGGAAAGAGAGAAATCCAAGGCTTTTTGTTTGAGCAATTAGAAAAGCAGATTTACCATCAATGAGATGAGGAGGTCCAAGCCTGCAGCAGGTTTGGAAAAGGGAAGATGGTTTTGATATGACCGGTATGAACTATCTACTAGCGGAAATGTTAGGTTGACATTTACTATTCTTATTATTCTGAAGTTTCAAGAAAGAGGTCTTGCTGAGAGATATAAACATGGGAGTCAATAGTATATAGTGGTATTTAAAGCCAATAGATCATTAAATCGCAAAGGAAATGGTTATAAATGGCAAGGACTAAGCATTATACTGGTAACAGACCAGTTCCCATGTTCAAGAAAAGATAAAATTCATTTGTCACGATTTATTCTAAGTAAACCTGTGTTGTTTCTTGGGTATATCTATTTTCCTAAGTACTTAATTTTATAATCTGCTTTGTAATGTAGTCCACAATCAATATCAAACTCATAATTCTGTAGAAGAAATCTTCACTTTTTGAAAACCAGAATATCTCTTCCATATTATATTATGCCTTACAGACCCATGACAACAGTTGAATTATCTTAGGACAGTGGGATAAAAATCACTTCTGGGATAATAAACTTTTAGTTCGTTCTGGAGCTGAGTAATTATGTCTGTTTATCTAAAGGCATAGCCAATTTAGTTTGTAAGGCATACTTGAGTGAAGATGAATAGTTTTTAATAAATAAACATTATTTTCAAAATTTATGTTTTGTGAGAGAGAATCAGAGGCAGGGCAGTAACACAATCTACAGCTCTAAATTGTCATACCATCTACTTCTCTCATTATTTCCACTTCTGTTTTTCCTACTTAGACATGTTCATTATAAGCAGTTGTTAGAGGCAGCTGTTACTAAGATGGAAACGAATGGCAAAGTTCTTAAATACTGCTTTCTTAAAAAAAAAAAAAGCTTCAAAACATCTGGGTTCTGCACTGAGAAATATTTTTGGTGAGACTGAAATGATTATGTAAAAGATTATGCAGAAGGAACAGCAATTAATTTCTTCCTTGTTGCCTACATCTTAAAAATCTCCTTTTACTTTCACAGTAGTTTTGTCAAATGCTATGCGAAGTTTCATGAATCTGTCTAGTTTTGCTTATTTTTAAACCCTTGAAGACTACTTAACATTGGAATGTGATTGCTCAATATTTGCCCAATTATAGAAAACTACCCATTTTAGGTGCAATTTCTAGCTTTGTTTGTTTGTTTATTATGGTAGTATTTTCCTTCTCTGAGGAACTTTCCCACCCTTTTGAGATACACCTAAAATTCTAAGAGGTGAAGGGAGGCAATAGGAATGACAAAACACAATATAAAAGAGGAAATCAAAACCAAAAAGTTGGCCCAGACTCCTAGAACAAACCCTGTACCCTGAGTCCCAGCTAAATATGAATTAGAAGGTTATGCTATCACCTTAGTCGGGGCTGTTATTGTTAGGCCAGAGTATCTGCTGTCACTGGAAAACAGCACAGCCAAGTCATACTTCCCAACGGAGGAAAATGTGGTGTCAGAATTTCGAGAAGGTCCAAATCAGGACACCTGTGTGCCAGAGAGGCCCAGCTGCACATGGGGGCTGGCCAGCGCAGCAGGACACCATCTGCTCAGCACATGAGATGCCAGTTTCTTTGCTGAAGATGGGTTTGAAGGATGGGACTCTTTAAAGAGAAAGCTCACCACTCGGCTGGGACATCCTTAGCCTTTCTCACATTTTAAAATAAACAATTTTAGGAAGAGGGGATTAAAGGCTTATGTTGGGGAGATGACAAGCAGGGCATACTGCTAGCTCCAGAATTGCCTCAGAAGTTCGCTTTCAGATCGGCATTTGGCTTTTCATTCTGTTGACTGATGAAGTATGACCATAACTCTCAGAAAATTCCAGGTGTTAAGCATGTGCAAATTCCAAAAATGCTCTGTGCTCCTGTCACTGGGTTTGCAACAATCAGACCAACTCTCTCCCCTCGTCCCTCTAAGACATAAAGATACTTTTGGCCCATTCCTTGTCTTCCTGATCTTTAATGAATATCTGGTCAGAGAAAACATGGACAACCCAGAATCTACAGAATTAGTGTTAACTGGCTTCCTTCCACCAACTAAAACTGACATCTAGAAAAATAGAAACTAACACTACACTCACTTCTTTGCAATTTGAGGGGCTGAATTTCCCACAATCTGTCTTCAGGTCCCTATTTAGCAATGTTACCTTTTAGTACCATTCGTAATTATCAGATATTTAAAATGTTTATTTTTCTTTTAATGGATATTTATAATCTAATCCCCTTGAGGATTATGGCACTTTTCATTTCTTCTTCAGAGGTGAGAAAACAAGGACCTCAATAATGTTTCTAGAGTTCACAGGCACAGCTCTATAAAGTTGTTAAACTCCTAGAACAAAATTCCAATATAGGGAAATAATCTCATTCGCTTTCAGTAAAAAAAGAAAGAAAGAAAAAAAAAAAAAAACCTTGAGCGTTCTCCCCACTTAACTCATCAAGGCATAACTCTTCTACATTAAAACGGTAATCAACTCTGAGTGTGAAGCAATGCATCCTGGGACCACAGACACCAAATGTTGAGCTTGCTTGCAGTATTTATGGTCGCTTTTCCTTCCTGCCTGACTGCCTGCCTCAAATATTTACTGAGTGCTCTGCACAAAACAGAAGCTATAGGGCACTGAGAAGCTCAAGTGAAATAAATTTCTTGGCTATATTAATTGCTCCATCTTCTAGAAGCAAGGGTCCATATATTGCTCAGCTATCCAACCACTGTGACATCCACAGTAATGCCAGCCATAGGATATTGGTAGGAATGTGCTGGAGGGGTATAGTCATACCACATTTAATATCAGACTGCAGTATCCATGGATAGGCAATGATTATAATTTGGAGGTTGGCCTGTTTATCCTGCTTAATTTTGTGCTTATGTCACAAGCAGCTGTCACTTATGTTCTTGCTTTCCTTTCCATGCATCTTAGCTGCAGAATATCACTCCTCCAAATCCTAATATTAATCTCGTTATGATGATTGCTGTTGGCTCTTTGGTGAAAGTGCAATTCTTAAATCTGCTAGCATCAATTTGAAATCAATAATTTGTCCAATGCTCTGGCCATTCTGCCTTGATTCCCTAAGATATTTTAAATAGTCCTTGAAAATTAAGAACATCTCGGTCCTACCAACACAGCACTCTCTCTGTCAGACTCTGACTTCCTCAGAGGTGGACTCTTAAAAACCAGAGTTACTGGTGAGGTTAGGCTACATTTTATTTTTTTTTTTACTGATGTCTACTAAGAACCAGAATTAGATTTTTTTTTGGTCTTACTTAATTTTTCAAGTGACAAGCCATCAAATATTGTTGTTCTTTTGTGTTGAAAGCTTGTATTTTCTAACAAGAAAATTCACAGCACACACTCCAGTCCAATTTGTAATCAATCTCTGGGGTGGCTGTGGTACAAGACCTGCATGTTGGTCACTTGTGCTTTTAACAATGAGAACCAACAGAGACTAAAATTTAGTTACAATGCGGTGCAGCTGGTGTGGCCAGGACACCATTGGAAATGTAATTTCAAGAAGATTTTTCTTGTTAAAAAGCCATTTCCTTCTGAAGAGTGTTGGGAAGATAGCAGTAGGGCAAATAGGCAAGTAAGGAAATTTACAAGGATTTTCAGAGCATTTGGAAGCACTGTACTAATTTTGAACAATTGCAAAAACATTTTTTACTGAGTTAAGCTGTTTAGCCTTTTCTCTGAAATTTTAATAGGATACGTTTGCATTAAAAAAAAATAACTTTTGCCAGATTTTTTTTTTCTGGCCTCAGTGCACGCATTTTTACTAACAAGTGGCACATGAAGTAACGTGTGTCACCAGACTGGACTCTAGGGAATTGCACTGGGTATGATTTGTTCCTGCCTCTTCTTTCAGGAAAGAGTGGGTTGGGGTGGGGAACATACTACTGGTTTGCACTCATTAACTGCTTCCTGAACATTATGAGTCTCCAAGAAATGGCAACCATATTACATAAATTCTAACCAGGTTCTCCTAAAAAAGAGGACATGATTATGAGCTATGTTATAGATTTTATTTTTAAGGCTATCGACCAAACTGAGGGTATCCCACCTTAAAGCAACCAACACTGAAGTATTTACAGTTATAACCACAATACTGATTCTATGATTCAGAATGTCTTCTGGAACTTTTTGGAAGGTTTTCAGAAAGTACATCATGGTTCTTTGAATGACATCCTCACCTTCTGTGTCGTATTGGGTTTAAGGAAACAATACAAAACCACTCAGAACCAAGTATTTTGAATGTGGTGTGTTCATCAATATGATTATATTGTTTATGGTCATAAAGTTATGGCCTAAAATAAATAAGCATGTAAACTGCTTTTGAAGTTAGTTTCCAAAGGAAGGACTAAAGAACAGTATCAAAGGCATGAGTTTTCTGCAGTGACTAATTTGGAAAAACAATGTTTGAGTGTGTTTGTTTAAAAAAATCTATGACTTCATTTTACTCTTGCACCTTTGCCACATTTCTTTCTTTGATATATTTCAGCACACATTTTGTTCCTCCGCCCCACCTGCAGTTAGATCTTGTCCACTTAACACAACCCGCCACCAATCTGCTCTGAGTCCCTAGACTCCTACCCTCCTGCTAGTGCAACTTTGGTATTTCTTACCATGCTTCTAATTCCTTGTAAGTCTGCCTCTTCCCACGTATGTTTCCTTAGTGCTTCGCAAATGATAAAATTAGGATCAGACTTCCACAAGGGACAGTAAGACATTTACAAAGGGGGGAAAAAAAAACCCAAACCCCAAATTTAATTCCTTCCAAAATATTTGGAAAAGAAAAGGTAGACACTGCCTCTTTACAGTATCATCATGTCCAGCATGTCAGACTTTTCCTTGCCTGTTTATGAATATAATCTTCCAGGGCAGCCTAGCTGTCCATCTAGGGAACCAGAGAATAATGTGTGAAAAATGACTAAAGTAACTTGATTACATTTTCTGTTAATGAGAAAGGGTTTTTACACGGATTGATACCCAGCTTTGTTTTATTCATGCTTCACTTACAGCAGAAAGCAGATGTTCCCATTCTTAACATAATTAGAGTTACGATAACTAAACAACTAAGAGTTACTGCTCATCCTTAAATCTTTATAAAAAGGAAAACTTCCCAAGTTGTTCAGCTCTCATAGTGTATTGAAAAGTAGAAAAGTAGAGGCCTGAACTGGACAATGTATGGGAGACTCCTTCAACCTTAAAATTCCAACTGGATTCCTCACGTACACTACACTTGTTTTTACAGCTACTTATGCCAAGGACTGAGTGGAACATATGTGTCTAATAAATGTTTGTTGACTCTGATCATAGCACCGAACACACCTAAGAAGTAAGTAAGCAATTAGCAAGTTGCCTGGCTTACCGGAAGAATTTAATCACATCTGAATTCTGAAACATGCCAATAAAAAAGTCTGTAGCTGGATTCTCTGGCCTCCAGTTTATAGGAGGTGGCAGCATGGCATGATTAAATAGACAGGCTCAAGTAAGACTGCTTGGCTTTAAATCCCAGCTCTGCCACTCATCGGCTGTGTGGTCCCAGAGACAAAGCAAGAGAAACAAGATAATTGATGACATTGTATGCCAAGCTGATAAGTTTAGACTTCATGCTCTAGAAACAGACATTTCTAGAAGAGGCTGATCAGATTTTTACTTTAGAAAGCTCACTTTAGAAGGAGTGTAAAGGATGGTTTGGGGAAGCACAAAACTATCACAATATGTTCTGTTGAGAAATGATAGTGGTCTGAATCAAGGCAATGATAAATTGAGGTGACAATAGCACAACAAGAAAGATGAATATTAAAGAAGTAGAATCCTATAAATTGGAGAATAATTACTTAGGAGCAGGGGTAGCAAGCAGGAAGCTTGGCTGCTTTCTAGCTTGGACAAACGGTTGGGTGAGATTTCTGCACATGTAACATGAATGATTAGAGCTACTACATTGTTCACTAGGAAATGCCTACTTAGCAATACAATAATATGTTTTCAAAAGCTTTGAAAAATACCCACTTTCCTATTTGAAGAGTCTGTGGCAAATGTTCTTCATCTGTCACAGTCCATGTGGTTTCACACACATACAACTGGACTTGACAATTGGCTATTTCCCTGAACTTTATCCATTGTGAACCTTGGAACCTGCAATGTGCCCAAAATATGACACTCAAATGTCATTTCAGAGCATTAAAAATAAACTTATTTCTATTATTGGATTCTTATTATGCTTTTCCAAGATGTTTTTTAAAATACACAAACAGTAACATATCTTCTAAATAATAGAATAAAAACGCATAGGGGTCTTGAATGTCACAGGCAGGATATTCTAATAACAGACTGTCTGTAGCCTGTAATGATGATGATGATAATAACAACAATAATAATAATACCACTAAGTTTTAATCAGAAATGTGAAAGTATTACTACTGATACTGAAATTTTTGAAGAAATCCAAGAAAATCAAGACAAATAGGTAAAGAAAGGAAACAAAACGAAAAAACCACATTCCGCATTCAACCCTTCTTCCTATAAAAAAAAAAAAGGCAGTCTATCAAAACAGAAACTGACTTATGATTCCAGAATCATAAAATCCGACTAGGTTAACTCATTCTTTGCTCGATTCTGTCTAATTCAGATTTGTCTTTCATAAATTCAGAGTGGAAAGGTCTTAATTTTGTTTTTCATGAAACAGCCTCTAGTGATGTAAGTAAGCAATATTTTATACTTTACAAAGAGATAGGAAGAGACACTATTGTTACACCTACCACTTTACTGATGAGAAAACTAAGCCTTAACAGTGTTAGATGATTTCTTCAAGGTCTCACATATTGAAAACAGGCTAACCAGGTCTTCTGAGTCTGTATCATATGCTATGTCAAGTTCACTTACTGTCCTGTGTTGAAACTGTAACCATCCTCAACTGCATATTCTTAGAAGTAAAGTATGATGATACACACACGGCGTACACCCAGAAGGAAGAACGCTAATGCGGGATAACAGATTCTGATGAATAAGCCTGAAACATCCAAGTACCAAAGGCAGCACTGTTATTAGTCACCTACTCCGGGAAGTGGAGAGGCGGAGGTCAGACACATCCCAGGTGAAGAGGTCCACCAGGCCTAGGCCCGAGGCTGACATGCAGTTGCAGCTGGGAGACTGGGCGAGTTCTGAGATGACTGTGCTTCTCTCCATGAAAACCTGCCTGCCTCTGCCTTCTACCTCCCCTCACAGGGGCTGATTCCTCAAGTACTGCTGATCTCCAAGTATCGTGCGCCCTGAGTTCCCAGCAGGGGACTTATTTCAAACCACAGGGGTCAGTGGTTTTTCAAACCACAGGTTTGATCAATCAATTCTATGAGTGATGAGCAGTATTTAACAAAGTGAGAGAGAATGGAACAGAACAAGAAAGCAGTGCAGAGCAGAACAGAAGGGGAATGACTAAAAAGAAAAAAATTTCACTACATCATTAGAGTATTTATTGTTGAAACTTTTTTTTTCCAGGGATGTGTATGTGTGTACTTGATCTCAATGTAAAATATATTTCTTCGGTACAGACTCTCTCCAGCCAGGCTTCTTGCTAATCATGTCATTAAAGTGTCATAACTGAAAAAGCAAGCAAGGCCAATACAGTGAAAGCCACATTCTTTCATTCATTTTCTTTAAGTCCTACTGACACAGTTGTCATCGTGACATAGCATTCTTTGCTAATACACTTTGACATACTCAAATTTAAAGCTGAAAAAGAGCTCTATGTATAAGTTCTCCCCCACCAGCTTTTTAACCAATGGAATCAAATTCCTCTACAGAGCTTTGTTATTATTTGAAGGCTTGTGTTAGAAGTCAGATGGTCCAAGTTCCCACAGAAGCTCCTTTGTCACAGGCACCATTTGTAGTACACTGGGCAGAACATGACACATCTCCTAATTTGCTTCCCTCATATGTAAAATGAGGGAGTTAAATTAAGTGATTTCTAATGCATCTCCCAGTTCTAACTATAGCCCCTTTAGCCTGCTGTACAAGTTCTTGAAACTTGTAGATGATGAAAGGTTCTCTGGGCTCTTTTTATAAAGCTCTCCATCGTGATTAACAATGATTAAGCACATTGAAGGAATCCTCTTATTTGGTTACTAAATATTTAAGCACTATTAAGGGTCTACCAGGTTGAAAGTAAATGTTAAGGAGGTTTTTCACACTAAAAATTAACAAATAATTATTTATAAAATAGCAAGTAGCAAAAAAAATTACCCTTTAAGACATAGTTCAAGTTATAAAAACAAGCATTATATATTGATTAAAATATATATGTGCATGTAATATGTAACATTTCATGAACATGAATAATAGAAACTTGCATATTCATTGCTATAACAATAAGTGCATCGTAGAGAAACAAATTGGAGGCCATTTAAATCCCAAGCATTCAAATAAATAGCGTTCAAGAAACAAAAGCACCTATCTTGATAGGAATCTACACAGCTTTCTTTCATCACCAGTGAGTGATGAGTCAGGGCAGAGCAAAGAGTTTGGGGTGATAAGACGTAATTCTCGGGGTATGCATTCATCTAACCTGGGGCACTTTTTACCAGGCTTTCCTGAGAGCCATGAGAAATCATGAAGACTTGGTTGCCTGACTCCTGACAGTTTGAAGTTAACCATAAAAGGATTCATTTTTGATATGAAGATTTTTTTGTTTTGTTTGTTTCTAGAAGGACTTCCAGAACATCTGAGCAGGCAAAGGGGCTCAGAAGTTTAACCAAGCTCAAGGTGGATACCCACGAATGTGACAAAAGAATACCAGCCAAGAAGAGAACGTGGAAAAGAGAGGAGAGAGGACTGGGGAGAGACTGTGTGAGGACACGCCCACATTCGTGGGCAGAAGGTTGTGGAGGAATCAGTGCAAGAAGTAAAGAGGAATGAGCCAGGGAGGAAAGGAAAACATGCAATATTAACAGAAGCAAGGGCTATACAGGTACGAAGTATAGGCAACAGGCCACGGAGCACAGAGGATGGTTACCAGAAAAAAGACTTGGAGGTTTCAAGCGACAAATTAACACAATGCTTGTTGAGCCAAATTTCAAAGGGTTAAGATGAACTGAAGCCAGAATGAGCAAGTGAACACTATTATTTGAATGTTAGCTGTCATTTTAGTTGGTTTTAAATGACAATTCCCCCACTGTCCCCCCCCCACTTGGATAAAGGTTTTTAGTTCATTACCGGATAGAAACTCTTACTGGCAAACAGTTTGTTTCCAATATGTTCAGAGGAATTTATTGCAAACCCCAATGAGATGACATTCACTCTCAATTAACATTATTAAAATACTTCCAAATTACTTGAATCACGAAAAAAATAACTCACATAAAACAAAAAAGTAAAGGTAATGGAATGGGAATAATGAGACCCAAATTTCAGAGTCCTCTTAGCAGGACAGGCTGACACTCAAAGAGGGTTGTAAACCTTCCAAATTCTCAGCAAGCTCTTTGGGCTCCAGGCCCCGTGCGGAAAGTGTCAGGAAGCTTGCCTTTGCACAGGCTGTCTTACTTTGGAGAATATCAAATTAATGCTGTTGGCAGCAGACTCTAACATGTTGTTCAATTATTTTGGTTCCTGTGCTTAAATAACTAATATTGCCATGGTGTGAGGACCTCCACTCATCGTGATCGTGTTCTTAATGTCTGCTATAATCTGACTTCTGCGTAATTTCACCAATTACTCAATTACGTGCTATTTTGCTTACTTTTTTACAGCATAACCAGACTTACGATCCCTTTTAATGTTAGCACTCAATACAAGAAATGTGATTACATATGTGGGTATGTGTTTATTTTGTCTTGTTTTGTTCTATTTTACAATTCTTGGCCTTGGTGTAATTGAGTTTATTTGTTTCCTTCGTGTCCATCACACACATTGGTTTAGCTACTCCAATTCCTCTTGGTGGGAAAAAGTTAGCAGCCACTTTCCATTTTGTGCAGGAGCACTTGACCTTACTTATTTCTGTAATGGTGGTAGGAATAATGACATCAGCACAGTAACTAAATGCACTTTCCTCTTCCGGTTGCTCAGTAAGATGAATATTATTAACCATAATAGGTTGCTATTATTATTGTTATCCTGTTTTACAGATTTAAAAAAAAAGGGACCAGAGAATAAGTGGCTTTTCCAAAGACATTAAGCTAGTCAGTGGTGAGCCAGAATTTAGAAAAATTCCCTTAGGAACTCTGTTAGGAAACTGTAGTGCTGCAGGGTTGTTACAGAGCATCTGATTCTCTGAATGGTAGGTGGGGGGGGGGTCAAAAGTAAAGGAAAAACAGAAGCAACAGCAGGCTCTAAACCTGGACAATTCCCTCCTATCTGATCAGAGTGTGAAGGATGCCAGCCAAACCAAATTTAAGCGATTGAGGACAGGCCATTGAGAAGGCCTCTGCTTTGCTGATGTCAGTGGGCACATGGTGTCACTTAGGTGCAGAAAGATGAGTACCGGGGACTGTATGGCAGTTACAAAGAGAAAAGAAGAGAAAATAGGATGTATCCAACAGCGTTCCCTTCTACTTGAGGCAACACCATAATTTAATGGGAAAAAGTAGAAGAAAGAGAGGGTGTGTGAGTGTGTGTGTGTAGTTTCCTTGCTGATAGTGATCTATCCCTGGCAGGGAGGCAAGTAAAGGCAGAAATGAAAATAATGTTCTGTCATTATGTGACTGCCTTTGTATCCATGAAGTGCTAACATACTTTGGCTGCTCAGAGTAGCAGTTGGCATCAACAGAGGGTTTGGGTTCTGGTATGGTGTTTAATGTATCTAGAGTTATACCCATGCCATTAGAAAATATAAGCAGGAAGAGTAAAATGAAGGTCAATATTTCCTTTTAAATCCATATTGTACGGATATTGTATCCACATTGTATATTGTAGCGTACTGTAGCAGCACGGCCTGATAGTTAAATATGCAGGTTTTGACACCAGATGGCTTCAGTTCATATTTTGACTTTCTCTACTTACTGCTGTGTGGCTTGTACAAATTGCATAACCTCTTCACGTCTCAGGAGAATTATTGTTTTATCATTTATAAAAACAAGGATGATATTAGAACTTCCTTCAAAGGGCTGCCAAGAGAATCAAAAAAATTAACTTGAACGAAGCATTTGGAGTAGTGCCTGGCACAGAACAAATAATCAATAAATGGAACCTCTTACTATAATTTAACGTGTGCTATAACTACTTACAAGCCAGTTTAAGGAAATAAGATAATCCGAAAGATCACTCTTTTCTTCCAGTCCCCAGAAGAAAGAGCATTCTTATTCCACACTGTAAAGCATAATCTGGAGAGCTAACATTTTTAAGGAAATGTTTGGATAAATCCATACCTTTAGAAAGTTTCTCCTCCTAATTGTGAAGCTCTGTGTTGCCACGTAATGCCCTTACTCATTCATTGGTTCTATTTATTTGTTTGCTTCAGACAGGGTAGGACAGTTAAAATGTCGTGTGATAATGAAATATTGAAATTTAAGCTATTGTGTGTACTAAATGATATAAGTAGAGTCAGTTAATTAAATTAGACACTGTAATATATTTAAAATGATATCTGATGCACATTTGTCTTTTTTATCTGAGTAGGGAAAAGAGAGAAGTAACTTTTTAAAAAACATTTACTACTTTTGTGTTTTGCTGATTTTATTTCTACATTTATTATTTGGGTCACATAGATAAAGCTAAACTAGTATCAAGATCCCACAAATATAATCTATTATACAGGCTCAGTGGTTGTGGATAAATGTTAGAAAAATACTTCTGTATTTAGTGCTACATAAACTAATTGAGTTAAAATACAGCAATTTAGATCTGGTATTGAAATCCCCTCTGCCTTCAAGGTTTCTGATTTAATTTACCATTACTAAGACAAGGATCTATGGCATGAACTCTCCCTAAGGACTCTGAGTAGATATTGGTGTTATTCATGGCCTTCCTTCCTTGGTTTGAACCAAAAGAAGTGGGCACTAAACCAAAGTTGTTATCTTGAGAGACTCATTGGGAAGCCACTACTCAAAATATTTGGATGGTGACATGGTGACTTTTCTTCCTGTGGACAGATGTTCCTATCAAAAAAAAAAAAAAAAAAAAAAAGAACCCTCCCATATTTTATATCAGTTGACTTCTATGTTGGGGAGAATGATTTATATTTGCCCTAAAGAAAATAACAATTAGAGAAAAATTACTGTCATTTTCTAGTTTCTGGCAAGCGTGGCCAGAGGAAGAGAACTTAACTTCTGTTTCCCTTAAACAGCAATACTAAATTTCTGTTACACATTCCATATTTAATCCTTCCATGTAATCTTAAAGCAGTCCTACCAACACAAAAATCTATTTATTATTATTAATTTTGTTTTGGGGGGTTTTGTTTCAGATCTTATTTTAAAAATGATCTGAGAAGAGGAAAATAAATATTTAATTAACTAGGAGCAGCTTTCTCTCCTTTCTATAGATGAATACAAGGGACTAGAGTATAATGAAGTAAAATGACTTCAAAAGGCCGTCAGGGAGTCAGAGACAGAAATCAGCTTGTAGTTCACTTTGATGTTACATCAGTACCGAAGAATGAACAGCCAGAGTGATTGAGTCTAAAACAGTAAATATATTGAGTATTATAAAAGGCCTCTGTAATTTAACAGATTATTTTAGTGTCCATTTAAAATGATTGTGCAGGGGAAAGGAGGCGACAATATTCTCCTAGAACAGAATACATCAGTTACCCTTCTGTTACGTTGCTTTCTCGACTTTAAACATAAGATTTGAAACATTCCGGGAAGGAGTCTGTATCGGAGGGGAGTCCTACAGAAAGACTAGGGCAGGGCCAGAGTCACAGCCGGAGTGAATTTCAGTAACCTTGTCCCTTGCTCTCTCTCCTCAGGCAAAGAAATAAAATGATGGATGCCCATACTTAGATTATCATTAAAATAGTTTTCTTGTTATTCACGAGGTAACCTTCACTTGTATCAACCATCAGTTCTCTATTATCCACAGTGAGAGAAAAGAAACTTTAGTGTAGATTGTTTCTAATATTTTACATTTTGGAAAATTTCATTTTCAAAATGATTTTCTTTCCCAATTACGTTTAGCGTCAGTTGATGTCCAGAGGACAGAGCAAATATTTATCCTCTGGAAGGAGAAAGTTGGGCAGGGGTTTTAAAAAAAGAGTCACTGATAATTTCAGAAAGTGAAGAGATCACCTATGGAAAATACGGTCTATAGCTTATTTCAATGAGCACTTTCATGAGTGTTCGTGTGTGCAAATAGACATAGCATTTGTATTAAAAAATGCAATATGCAAATATTAGTATTCTCTAACCAACTTCCTCAAACTTCTGTTTCAATGAATTTCAAGCATTTTTCTCTCACAGCATAACTTCATCCAAACCACCGTCCTTCAAGTGTTCAAATTATATCAGAAAATAATGGAATCTGAATTTACACTAAACCAGTTTCAGATTCTTTTTAGAGACACATGCCAGGAAGCTTATCTACATTTAAAATATGATTTCCACAGTTCTCTTCATAGCTTTTAAAAAACATTTCAAAATCATACACCATTAAATTCAAATTAATCTGCTGGTCTCAAAAAGACAAAATAAGGAGTAAAGACTAAAAGAAGCAATTACAAACAGAAATCCAAATGATTTTTCATTTACAAAAAAATCACTGTTAATTGCAAGGGTAAATTGATTTTATAAATTGATTTTTTTCCCCTTTAAGGTGGCCTGTAAAAGTCAATACCTCACACTCCAGAGGTGATGTCAAGCAATGGTGCACTTAATCAGAATATATTTATCCATATGATATTAAACATTTTGTTTGGTATTACTTTTGATTTGGAAAATTTGCAAGTCTCTTTAGAAATTTAAATCTATAAATATTGACATGTTAGTAACAGTCCTGCAATCTAATTTACTGCATACACGTATACATACACACACTACCTTTTAAAACCTATAATAACAGATGCAAATGTAAAGTCAAATTAAAACATTAATGTGAATAATTCAGCAAAATCATTTCTGCTACTTCTGTATCGATCACCTGAATACTAAGACATTCAATTTTCTAGGTCAGTTTCCAGTCATAACTCATAACTGTTTCTTCGAAAGCAAACCTAAGAATGAGAATTTTAACACCTCTGGAAAACAGTGCATTTTCTGTGGGGGTTTCTAAATCTTTCCTGAAATTCAAAGGCGAGTCTTCCAGAAGTGATTTATAAATAACCCACCTTGCCAATAGGACAAGTAGAATTCCTATAAATAAGGATGTCTTCTTCATATGAAATCAGGCTATGGTGAATTAGGAAAACCCTGGGGCCCATTTAGCCTCATTTCCACTTTTGTAGATTAATGAATTTTAATTTCTTTAATAATTTATTCTGCAATCGCAATAAAAATTCTATCTTAATTCTCTATTCTGAAAGTAAATGAGAAAATAAAATTAACAATTATTCAATTTTCACTTAAGGAGAAGAAGACCAAAGACTGAGTTTCTAATATGCCTATTTGAAGTTACATCCTATAGTCTCTTGTTCCTGTATCTCTGACATACATATAGTTCAGTATCATCAACCAAAGATTGGGGAGAGAGAGAGAATCAAACTTCTTAGGCCTCAGGATGACACACATAATCAGCTAGTTTTATCAGTTGGCATTTTACTTACAAATCTTCTCAACCAATCATATTTTTCCTATTATGATCGATAAAAATACAGCTCAACTGCATTTTAATTCTAAAGTTTTTCTCCATAAAAGGGTATGGGATCTTCCCTTTCAAATAGTCTTTCTAATTTCCATTCCATTATTGAAAATAAGAGTACTAAGAATTTAAGTAACCACATAACGAGTGAAGGAAAGAAGATAAAGAGACCCATAAATATTCAAAGAATTCCTCTTCTTACTTCAAAGAAGAGAGATTTTTTTTCTGTTTATTCTTTCCTAATAGTACACATTTTAGATCACCTGCTAAACAAGCAAGAATCCAGAATATACAATAGATAATGCTCTTATTTTCCAGTTATCTTTCTGTGATTCAACTCAATCCTTTATTTTATGTTACCTTTGTCTCTGATTAGTTGCTATTTTCTCATAAACCCAGTGTCAAATTTTAAGGGTCTGGCATTGCAGTTAAGTAAATATAATGAAATAATTCCATAGAACCACTAAGTTATGGGGTGCATATAAGAAATTCAACTCAAAAAAAAAAAAAGAAATTCAACTCATTTGTAAAATAAATAAATAAATCTTCAGTTTAAGACATGCAAAGTAGAACTGCAAAGTAACCTCTTTAAGGAGCAGATATTTGAAAAGAGAAAAAAGGCGAACATCTATATGCAGATATACTGTCAAAACATAAAGGACAAGCCTGTTTCTGGGGCGCATCCTGAAGTCTAGCTGTGTAACCCTATGGCTATTGGCAGTACTGACATAACTGATAATTCAATTTAGGAACATCAGGTGTTACGGCCCAATGGTGATGGAAACAAAGTTCTTTACAGAAACTCACAGAACGTACATGGATTAGAATTAAAAGGAACCTCAAAGATCATTGGGTCCATCCCTCCGTTCTTGGCTGAACTAAACAGGTCTTTTCAACAACTGATAAGGTAGAATTTGAAGTTAGTAGCATTAGAGAAAAGTTTGATGATTAGGACTGAGAGCATCCTTTCTTTGTAATCTTTGACTCATCTAAGAGAATGTCAAGTTTATTCCTATTGAAAATAGGGTGTTTCCCAGGGAAGAGAAAAAAGGAATGAGAGTAATCTTGTAAGTGTGGAGGTATGTGCACATGCGTGAGAATATGCACAGGACATGTATGTATGTAGTGTGTGTGCAGATGTATAGTTTCTTACTTCCCTTTGAGAGCATAAAAAAAAAATCCTTTAGCTGCAGGCTTTGTATTCGTTTGAGAGGATAGCTGAAATGTTTGACATTTCAAAGCCCAGGAAGCAATCTGGAAATGCAAAAGTGTCCCCGTGAGAGGGCAGTAGGGGGCCAACCGCGGGCAAGTCTTTCCTCGTTGTGCATCCAGGACTGGCCTTGGCTGTCAACCTTCACCCTGCTGCCTACGCTGGGGGCAGGGGCAGTGGAGGACACCGGGATCGCGCACAGCGGCCGCAGCAGGCTCCTCTCATAAAACAGGGAAACCAGGGATCTGTGGGGGCAATAAGCCGCCTTCATGGGTTGACAGTTGAGCTGTACGAGGTGCCTGTGCTGTTTAGCAAGCTGGCTCCCCACAAAAGGAGCGGAAGGGGGAGTTGTAGCGGTTCCCAGTGCCCACAGGGCCCCCTCTCCTGGCCGCTGCGCGCTGGCCACAGCGGGTGCCAAGTGTGCACGATCGTGTCTCTATGTGTGTCTGTTTGTGTAACTGTTTGAGTGGCTGTCAATCTATCTGTCTGACAGAGGTGCTCGCGGAAAGTTCCCTCTGGAAAAAACACATCGGGAGTCTCCCTTGCTATGCCGCAGGCGCCCTAGCGGCCCGCACCTACAATGCTGTCACTCACTTCATTATTTTGCTTCCTCTCGGATGATTTATTTACAGTTCTTTAGGAGTGAAAAATACTCATCCATTGAGGTTTTCTCTATGTGACCTTCTTGAAAGTGAGAGAGTGGCTGGAAAGAAAGGAGAACCCGAAAAAAGGTAAATTCCCCCTTCAGATGGTAAAATATAATGGTTAAGAGCCCAGGACCTGGACTCAAAGACTGTCTGGATTTGAATCCTGGTCTGCCACTTATAGTAACTGTTGTCCTTGGGCACACAGCTTCCACTCCATGCCTCAATTTCCTCACTTGCAGGTTAGGGAGAGTAACAGCGCCTAGCTCATAGGGTTGTGAAGACTAAACACGTGTAAAACGCTTAAAACAGTGCCTGACACACAGCAGTTGCTATGTGTTAGCTACTCACATCATCTGCGGCATCGCTGTGTTAAATCTGGAGAAGGACCATTCTGGTCACTTCCCCCACCTGTATGCACTAGATCCCTGTACATGCCCGGATCCCAAAGCAGAGATGAGACGGTACCCTAACCTGCCCGCTCCACGCCCTCCCGTACTTAAAGCCACCTAGCCTCCCGCGCCCGCATAGACCTGCTTCTGGGAACCCCTTGTCAGCTGTCTTGGGCGCCACACCTGGGGGCGGAAGGTCGAGAGGAGCAAAGGCAAACGAATTGTCGAGAGTGCCAGTCCCTCTACCTCTCCTGCCCTCAGAGTGGGTATTTTGGGGTATTTTCCTACCTGCCCCAGGTTTTTGCCCTTCTTACTGCCGCCGAAAGCCAGTCCTTGGTATGTGCCCGCAGATCGATTGGCGGCCTGGGCAGGCGTCTCCCCTCCCAGAGAGGACTTGATGGAGTTGAGTTTGGCCCGAGAGCTGCCGAACTGTGAACTCTCCACCATCAGCACCGCAGCCAGTAGGAGCAGGCAGCGGGACGAGTCCTTGCCCCGCATCAACACGGCCATCTCCGGGCGAGGGGTCCCCGGGGAGGAGCAAAGCCCGCAGGGGTGCGGATGCAAAAGCACGAAGGACCCCCAACACGGGGCCCCTCACTTGGGGCGATGGGGCTCGCAGACTCTGTTCCCCCAACTCCACTTGGCTTTGGGGGCCCAGCACCGTGTGAACTCAGTCTCACGCCTCAGACCAGGAGCGAGCGCGACCCAAGCAAGACCCGCTTCTCCGCCAGGGCAGGAAGTTCTGCAGTAACTGGAAGCAATCAAAGGCAAGGCGCCTTCTCGCCAAGGAGGCGTGACCTGAGGTGCAAGAAGACCCAGTCCCGCGGACCGCACCGCTTCCCTTGCTCCTTGCCCCGCACCTCCGAGGTCCCGCCCGGTTCTCCGCGGTCCAATCCTCCTCTTAACTGCTCAGGAAGTCCACACTAGTTTCTTCTTCGGCCTCAGTTGCTTTTTTCTCCTCTTTTCCTTCCCTAACCTTTACTTCTCAACCTTTGCAGGACATAAGTCCTCCTTTTCAATGTTAGCGGGCACTGTAATGGGGGATCAGGAACCGCGTCCCAGACGCGATCCTTGAGGTCTGAGGCCAGCCGAGCTCCCCAACGCACGCACGCACAGTCGCCCCGAAGCGTTGTTCTCCAGTTCACAACCCAGCAGCAGCCAACTGCTACCACCGACGCTGCGATGCCCTGGGAGCGGTCTTGCGCTCCCCGCGGTCTCCCTCTCTGTGTGCTCTCTCACCGCCGCCCCCTTTGCTTTTTATAGCTTCCCACAAGTGGGTCTTATTTTCCTCCGCCCCCAATTCAGGAGTGACAAAGAGTAAAACGTTTCTATCACCCCCACGTTCCCGCCCTCCTCTTTTCTTTTCCCTGCGGCAGCTCCTTCTGAGGCTTCCCCTCCTGCTTCTCCTTAGCCCCCTCCCACTCCCTCTCCAATCTACAACAACTGAGAAAAATGTATTCACTCCCAGAGGAATATGCGGGCCCTAGTTCCTGACAACCGCCCCAGAGGGTGGAAGAACCTTTGGAAATAAACGGAGGGCAAATGTGGAAGTGGAGAGGGGCAAGCTGCCACTGCACTTCGGGACCGCCAGCACCCTTCCATGGGTTCCCAACCTATCTCCAGTCTCTGACTCGGAGCAGAGCACTGGAAAAGCCCTATAGAAGACTGAGGAAAGTGAGCATCTGGGCGTTAATACCGTGGACTGTGTACGCTCAAGTTTGGTTTTAGCCTGTGCCTCCCAGTAGAGGTTTGGAGCTGGCGCTGTGTTGGTGAGCCAGAGGGTGCCCACCGATCCGGATAGGGACTTTGGGAAGAGAAGCAATAGAGAAGGGAGATAGATGCTTCTACTCTACCTCCCGGGAGGCATTTAGGACTTTCTAGTCTCCTCCTTCTCCATCCTCCAGCCCCCCACCCCACCACACACGCAGCGTATGTCTATGTCCCTGACGAGCTAGGAGGAACGGGGTGCCCCTGAGTACACTCCGAGACTTAATCTTACAGCTCTAGCGGGCATCTTTACGGTTCCAGGTAACTCCCCTCTTGCAAAGGGGAAATCCCAGACCAGAATGAACAGGGGCAAGGGAGTCTTTGAGGTCCTGCCTTCCTCCGCTTTCTGCATCTCAGCCTCTGGGAATTCCATGGGAAGCCTTTCCTGCCAAACCCCGAGGCTCCCCAGGTCCAGTTCGCCACTGTGGTCGAAAGGGGCTGGGAGAAGAGCAGGAGCGCGCGGGCGCGCGGCGCTTGGGGGCGCCAGTGGCAGCTGCGGAACGAGGCGCGTAAGGATTGCAGGAGACAAGCTGTAGCTGTCGCAGGCAATCTCCCGCTTGGAGATGTTCGCCGGCTTAGAGCGCCAAGGCTGCCACAGTACTGCGAGGGCTTAGGAGGTTGTTGCATTTCTCCCTCTCCCGCGAGCTAACTTCCGCGCACGAAGAAATCGAGGCAGTGCGGCACAACTGGGCGGCTAACCGCTAGGGGAGGAGGCGGCTCTTTCCAACCACTAATTTTCAGACCTGGGTTCGTCAGCTTTCACACCTGATCCTGGTACACACCAGCACGTACAGGGGTAGACAGTCAATACGTCGCTAAGTGAAAATCTTAGTGACTCCTTTCTTCCTACCCTCAAAAGGTCCGAGTCTAAAGTGTGACTTTATAGCTGGGTTTCTCCCAGGCTGCACCCACTTTGTCTATTTCTGCTACGCTCTGTGAGTCTGTCTGCAGTGAAATTCTTCATTTTTCATAAAGCTTTTTTTTTATTTTTAATACACGAACAAGAGGTAATTAAAACGAACTCTGGGGCATGTTTTCTTATCTTTGGATTGCCTTGTGCTTCCTCAGGGTAGAGATTTTCACATTAAAAAAATTTTTTTCACTTTTTAAAAATATGTCCAGAAATGGATTTGTAAGGACAAGTGAAGCATTCCAGGCACTAGTGGAGGGCAAGGAAACTGACCCAAAGTCTCTAGATAAGTACTTGGGATTCAGTGCTTAGACTTTACAGAAGGGAATGTCACTCCCACCATCTGCTGAAGAGCCAACTCAAATGAATCAAGAGAAAATTTGAAGATCCTTTGCCTGTTTCTGTTGGTTTCCTCTTTCTTTACCACCAACCAAAATAAGATGCCACATAGTCAGACCGAACCCCCACCAGATGCTAAGAAGAAAAGTGGTGTAAAGCTCAGCGTATTTACTCACAAGAAACCCTTCAGCTCTGGGTATCAGGGTAAAGAGATTCTCTCAGAGTTACACAGAACCCTACAAGCTCCAAGAGCAAATCTTTACAAACACAGTTAAAAATCAAAGTTCACAGGGATGTTACTTTCACAAACAATGTCCCTCATGTAGAAAACAGTATCTCACTATGGAATCAAATGCTAAAATACACACAACTACACCTTAGGCTAAAAACGAGGTAAAAACTAACTTCATTCATGATCCAAATGCTCTCTGTAAAACTGTGTAGAAGACAGAAAGAGAGAGACACACGTTACCCATATGTAGACACACAGATATGCATACACAAAATCAACTAACTGCAAATAAACATAATCCTTTGGATTACTGACTTAATCCCACATGTGTTTTCTCATGTGTGTTTTCATAAGTATGAAGATAAAAGTTTCATATTCTACTTGGAAAACAGATCTTTTGTGCCTTTTGCAATAGCATCATTAGGGAGTAAATATAAAAAAGCACCACTGTTCAGAAGTAAGGATAGGGTTCTCTTGTCCAGAAGAAAGTACCTCTGTGGACAGTTTCTCCTCTGTCCCTCCTTACCCTCTCTGTCTGCTCCCCTAGCTGTGGGGTCGTTTTGGTTCCACAGAAAAACCACACCTGTCTCAGCAGTTGCTCTGGGTCCTGGCTTCCTTCTGAATACTTCGGCCCAAGGTAAGCTAAGGGTATACCTCATCGCCTTATTCTTGTTTTTCATTTTATTATCTCTCTCCCTGCATTAGAAACCACTTCCTACAATAGCCTATTTAGCAGTTGGTCATGCATTCACTGTATTAAATTTAGGGCCTTGAGAATACAAATATTAAGTCAGGGCCTTGGGAGTGGAGAGGTTTACAGACCACGGTGAAAGCTTTCACTCACTGAGATCTGCCTCTCCCCCGCTCCAGAGTTGCTGCTATCCACCTTCCTCTGTCCTCATCCACTGCTGAATTCTGCCATTCTCAGTCTTCCACAGTGTGTCTGGAACTTCCACACTGGATTGAATTCATATGACTATGGGAATAAAAATACTAGGAATGTCTCCCAGAGTCTTTCCTTTTCTCTCAAGTCACATGTATACTTTGACAGTGTACAGGGAGACAGTATTCCTACATTTGTAGTTGTGGTTAAATCCAAAGAAATTTGTGGTCAAATCCAAAGAAATGACACTAGCTACGGGCTTATTAGGGAAGTGAGAACAGAAGTATGGTACTATGGCAAATTTGGGAAGAGAGATTACTTAGTCGTAGGTCCCACAGGACCCCAAAGCATCTTGTTCACACTAGATGGACGTGAAACTTCTTCATCGTGTTGGGTGTTAAAGGATTTGGAAAACATGGTTATGTGGGTTTCCTCTCTCCATAGTAAACCAGCCTGCCTGGTTCTTTATTCTAGTAGTACTCATACTTTGGATCTTATCCCATGGGAATTTTTGTTTCTCACTTTGCCTGAGGAAAAACAGTACCATGTGTTGGTGTCAATTACATCTTCAATAATTTGTAATAATGAACATTAATACTGGTATTGTGAACATTTTTGTGTTTCTTGATAGGTCCAATTTCCATCCAGATATGAAAAATTGCATCTCCTATTCTATCCCTGCCACAGTTTTAACTGTTAACCCCCTTCTGACTTGATCTCCTTGACAACAGGACAAGCCAATGGCTTGTTTTTTGAGCCTTGACATATCAATCATCTTCTCAATATTTTATCTGCCACCCAAATAAAAGCAATTTACTGAACAAATCCCTCCCTTTGAGCCTGAACCCAACTAACTAAAAGCATGCAAATAATATAGTCAGCAACTCAGGTGGACAAACTTCTATTGATTCTTGTGCATGTGAGTTACCTTAGGTGAAACTGACTTTAGAAACACTCTGCAAATGTTTAACACCAAGCCTTCCCCTTTATGATGCACAATTTCTGCTGGTTCTATACACTGCACACCTTCCTTGGTGGTCCAACTTACTCTCGCTGCTGAGCTCTGGCAGGTCGTTTCACGATTCATCTTTGGAAAAAGTACTGTACTTGGTGGTGAAGGAGAAATACGTATAATTCTTGAGAGAGGTTCATTACAAGAAATTTCATCTTGAACAACAAAGTAAACAACTTTTAGATAATCAGGGCTTGGCAGAAGTCCAACAAGGAAGTTAGCACTGCTGTATTTCTGACAGGACCTCGTGGGAGAGGGCTCCAGCAACATGCATTTTTAAATGCCTCTCTTGTTACTATTTTCATTTGTGGGAGGGTTGTGTTGGTCAGTTGATTGTTTGGTTGTTTTTAATCAACTGCACAGATTCGGAAGCAACCATAAGTCAGGCAAAACCTTCTAT
Organism: Camelus bactrianus; assembly: GCF_048773025.1. Taxonomy (NCBI): domain Eukaryota; kingdom Metazoa; phylum Chordata; class Mammalia; order Artiodactyla; family Camelidae; genus Camelus; species Camelus bactrianus. Next base: position 60,957,386 of record NC_133540.1, on the reverse strand, counting down.
GAATCCAAACCTGCCAACAAGGAGAAGGATAGATTTGTAACCTGCTATTACTACAGGTTATTTCCAGAGCAAACATTACTCAAATGGGGAGACTATTGAAACTCTGGCAATTTATTCCATCTGAAATGATTTGGTCATTTGCAGTAAGGAAATATTAAAAATGGAAGGGAAGGGTAGCTAATCCAGTCATGGTAAAATGTATTTGTTCCTGGTCGGTCATCTGAACTTATGAGTAGTGAACATAGAAAAACTTTAACTGTACAATAAATTGTGGCATAGATTGAAAAATAATGGGAAAACTATTTGCAAAACATAAGGAAATAGGCTCCTAAGTGGCAATTTAAAATCTGTGTGTTTGAAGCATAACCACACTCGGTAACAGGGAATGTAAATTGTGTTTAGTTTATTTTCAAATGATCAGTTTGTATAGATCCTACCTTTTGATACCCTGGGAATAGGCTCCAATGCTCAAAAACAGTTTGAGGTGTGAAAAAAATCAAGATATTAAACTTCAATCAGTTTATGGAATTTTATACATAACTAGCTTGGAAGACAGAGCAATAATAAAAAAAGTAATAATAACCAAAGTAGATTGCTTACCATATGCCAGGCTTGCTAAGTACTTTTCATGTATTACATGTTTTATCTCTTATTTGTACCCCATAGTTCATGTCTTTAAAACAATGTCCAACGTTAAAATAACACTGAGCAAAGAGTAGCATGCTGCACAGCGAGCCCTCGTTTGTAGTCACAGATGCCCAGTTACGGCAACATGCAGAGTGCACCTAAGCAAAGGAGAATCCGCCACAAGAACATGGAGGTGCCTTTGCATCACTGCAGCAGGACTTAACACTGATTCCTCTGAAGGAGCCAAGATAAATCACCTGGTAAAGGGCTACAGATAACACCAACAATATAAGTAGATGAGTACCTATATTGCAGTTTTGACTAATGTAGTATAAAGCCTCTTGGAAGCTGAATGATCATAGAGCAGAGAACTCTGCTGTCTAAGGATGGTGTCTCAGTCTGCTCAGGCTGCTATAACAAAGTGTGTGTACTACAATGGGAGGGGGGTTGCTTAAGCAACAGAAATGTATTTTCTTACAGTTCTGGAGGCTGGAAGTCCAAGATCAAGGTGTCAGCAGGTTTGGTTTCTTCCAAGGCCTTTTTCCTTGGCTTGCAGAGGCCCTTTTCTCACTGTTCTGCCTGTCTTTGTCCAAATTCCCTCTTATCATAAGGACACGTTGTAGTGGATTAGGCCCTATCCTAAAGACCTCACTTTAACTTAATTACCTTTGAAAAATCTTATCTCCAAATGCAGTTACGTTCTGAGGTTCTGGGGGTTAGGGCTTCAACATACGAATCTGAGGAGGGGGCACACAGTTCAGCCATAACAGATGGCTTTGTAGACATGGTGTAGATAAAACATTTGGAGAAAGAGTAACACTTCTGGAACTCTGCCAGAGTTCCGGAACTTATTGTGGGAAATACGTCATATGGTCACTTAAAAGTGCTATTTAAATTTTTCCTATTACCATTTTACCTCTAGCCTGTGTTAATGATCATAACTTCCTCACTTTCCTTCTGTGTGTGAATGATGGCTAAATATGAACCCAGCTGACTGAGTCTAAATGTGACTGTCAGGATTCCAGTGGGGCCCTGAAAAAGAAAACAAAGAACACAAGCTATTTGCCAAGAAGATAAGATCGCTTCTACATTTAACAACCACACTTTCTTAATGAAAGATGGAAACAATAAAGTACAGGAGTATATGATACAAAAATGAAATCATTGTAGATCAAAGAAAAAGGAAGCAACCATCAAAAATAGAGTAATCTAGCAATCAGCAAGTTGTTCTGTCGCTAACTTAATTTGTCCACTTATTTAATTTGATTTGTTCAATTTACTCAGTAAATTAATAGTTACTTGGAATCATAGTACCTTTAATTAATTCAAGGCAGTGCTGAATATGTGGGAGCAGAGGGAATATCTCATTTCATTGAAACTACTCATGAAATCAATTTTTAATATATGTGTACTTTGACCATTTACTTTTTAAATTATCAAGAAATCTGAGTTAGAATAAGCTCAAATTTAGGTTAGCTTTTTAATTTTAGTTGTTATTGTTTTTTCTGAAATCCATAAAATGTTTTGGTTGTTAAATGTCAAGAATATACGTGTAGATGTGAATATACCTAAGACCAAGTACTATCTCCTAGAACATAACAAATGTTTCCACGTCTTAAAATTGGGGTAGCCTTGTTCTGCAATAGAATGTTGTATATTTTAATTAATAATAAAGGGAAATTCATAAATCTTTGATCAGTTTGCTTTTTAGTATCCAAGTGTATTATACAAATTTTATCTTATGTAATAGAATTATTCAAATTTTGAAAATGATCTATAATACTGAATATATTGCTCCCCTTCACTTAACATTGGAACTAGCACTGGTTCCAGGGATATGCCAGCTGGGACCCATTCTAATGTGAAAATTCAAGATACATTTATAATAACCTAAGCATTATCTTCAAGTTCACAGAATTACATGATATGTTTGCATAATTTTAGGAGGTCATCCATTTAAAAGCTGACAGTTGCAAGTTCTGATCAAAAGTTATGCTTGTTACAGTCCAACCCTCTTCATTTTCTTTAACCAACTGTAGATACAGCCTAAGGCTGTTAATTTTAAGTTAATTTGTATCTGTCTCTCATTTGTATCTATCTGTCCCTCATTTGTAACACATTTTCTGAATATAACAGACATGATCATCTGATTTCTTTTTCAAAGGCCATTTAATGTTAAAATGCCTTGAGGGAAACCACTCTAAGTAATTCCTCAACATCAGTTCATTATATTGGAGACGGAAATTGCAATCCATCATGGTATTATTCTCTGATAAAAGAAGAGTTCCTATTAACTGTTAGAAATGGGCTTTAAAAAATCAGTAATCTTACATAGTTATTATTAGTCTGCAAGAGTGGGAAGAGGTCCAAGTTCATGCAGCAGAGGGCAGTAATGCATATTTATCCAAGGTTAGAAAAAAACACTAGAGAACGTTACAAAGTAACTTTTCTGGAGAAAAGTGTTTAAAGGCCTTTACTGTACCGGTATTATAAAATGGAAGAGAACTAAAAAATGGATTCATCTACTCCTCTAGAGAAGAGGTTGCAATACCTCTCAAATCTTAGATTGCCAAAATTGAAAAAAAGTTTTTTAAACCTTTCCTTTATCAAACTACACAGAAGGAGCCATCTTCGTTGTCAAGACTTATGCAGAGCATTAAGTAGAGCATTGGTTGAATCAGCTCAGGAAATATCCACAATGAAGTTCTATGTAACTATAAAAAGGAATAAGTAATATATCTAATATAATGCTATGCAGTGATCGCCAAGATGTATTGTTAAGTGAAAAAAGGCAAGATGGAAAACTGTACTATCATTTAACTAAGAAAGGATAGTTACTAATATAAATCTGTAACTATATGTCTATTGATTTGTCTTTCCTTGTGAGTTAAAAAAAAAAAAAAAAGACAAACCACCACAAAAATAAAGTGGAGGACAGGAATAACAGGAATAGGGTGGAGGCAACCATGGAGATAAACTAGCTTTAAATTCATAGAGTTGCCTGTGTAACCATATAAATATTTCATGTAACTATGAAATAATTATTCATTATTGAACTATTGTCAATAATCAGATTCTTAGTGGTAGGGTTGTTATCATTATCTTGAGACTTTCCTGTGGCTTCTATGGGGCTGTAATTACTTTTGTGTGATGGGGCACCAGGATTTTTGATATTGGAGATGGGAGAAACAGATGTAAGATCTATGAGGGTAAGCATAAGTAAATCATGTATGCTGAAATTTGAATTCTCACATTACTATTAACTTCCTTCTAAAAGGATCAAGGACTCTTTCTGCAGAAAAGCCTAAAGTCTAAATTAGGAAATACACAGAATCAGCCTTATCATCTTGACAAATCAGATAGCAAGGAAATTATAAAACACCACTGAGATCATGTCTGAAGGACTAGAAGCCAACCTAAAGAGCCTCCCCTAGGCAAATGTTCATAAACAAGGAAACTGCAATATATTGAAACTCATAAAATAGACTTAGACCCATTTATTTATAACAGTATTTTAAAAATCCAGTCGCCTCTGGATCATGCAAAGTAAACAGCTTATTATTTTGAAAAATTATAAAGGAGAAAGAATGAGCATTTATTCTGCCTTTCCTAGTCTCACCACACCTCAGGATAGCCAAATAAATTATCAAGAAATCTTCTTCATATAGGAGTTAATATATGAAGAACAGATGATAGAATTAGAGTATCACCATTTTATAATCCCTAGGGAGTTATGGGATCTTGGGCAATCATCAATGTTTAATAACATTGCAGAGATTGAGACAGCCAAACACTGTGTGCAGCTTGATGGCAGTACACATTACAGATGACCCTTGAACAGCGTGGGTGTGAACTACATGGGTCCATTTATACACAAAGGTTTTTCAATAAATACATACTACAGTACTACACCATCCAACGTTGGTTGAATTGGCAGATGTGGAACCAAGGATATGAGGGGACAATTATAAAGTGGTATGTGCATCTTCAACCATACATAGGGTTGGTGTCCCTAAAGCCCACGCTTTTAAAGGGTCAATTGTACCAGCTATCAAATTGTCTTGCCAAAAAATTAAATCTGAATCTGATCAAGCCTTTAGATTGAAGTACAGATTTTCAGATATATAGGGAACAGAGGAACATGTTAAATAGACCATGGGGATGAAATCAGTAAAATCCTGATCATGTGCAAAACTCTGCATAACAAATGACTCAATTTTTACAAATAGCAACAACAACAAGAAATTGCAAGGAAAAAAGGGTGACAGAGGAAGAGACCCATAAATTAAAAGCTAATTGATACCCATTAAACAATTGTAATCCATATAGGATTGGATATGATATAAGCAAACAATTGGATCTGATATAAGCAAACAAATTGAAAAAATTGTATGATGGATATTTGATATATTTAAGAGCTACTGTTAAGTTTTAAGGTGTAATCATGGTTTCTGTGTATGAGTTTTCTTAGAGAGTCTTTCATCTTTTAAAAATAAACAGTATAATATTTACAAGATGAAAAGGCTTTAGGTACAGGATTTGCTTCAAAATAATCTCAGGGGAGGGTATTAGGATGTAAGTGAAACCTGACTGGTCATGAGTTGGTAATTGTTGAAGCTGAGTGGCGTGTGCATATAAATTCATTATACTCTTCTATTTTTACAGTTTTTAAAACTTCCATAAATAAAAGTGAAAACAGCCATAATCATAACACATTTAAGGCAAGATCTCCATTTATACAAACAGGTGGCCTTTGGGGCAAAATATCTTCATGAATATTAATTATATCATTTTATATTCCTCAAAACTTTTCAAGAGGACCGAAAACATTGAAACATTAGGCCTGTAACTTTCTTAAAGTCCTCATGAGGAATTAACCCCTTCTAAATTCTTCTGCAATGACAAGTTGGCTTCAGAACCACTATCCGTTTATATTTCTTACCAGGAGATATATCTAGAACAAGCATGTTTTGAGTTTTTTAAAATGACATCCAATTTCAACACTATCCTTTTGTTTCGATAATAACACTTTAGACAGTGTGTCCTGATTTAGTTTGGGGGAAAAATATTCAGTGTACTCAGATCCCAAGGCAATGCATTTTATAGTGTGGAATGGATAGTGGTAATTCAGGTTTAGAAGCTAGAGGAGAAAAAAAAATGAGAATGTCCCAGAAATAGTTGTATAAGAAGATAATTCCTGTACAAATGTACAAAATAATGCTATTGATACTTGGGTTCACCTCTGAGAGGTAAGTCTGACAACTGGGTTAAATTTTTTAAGAGGAAGTATACCTATAAGTGGACACGTACTGAATTGGATGCCCAGACCCCCACCTCCTTCGCAGAGAGTAGTTTTCTTTAAGAAAAGCCTCTCATCTCATCTACAGTTCTTTATTTTTGTATTGTATGGTATGTGATTCTTTTTCTACTGAAGCATATTTGATGTACAATATTGTGTTAGTTTCAGGTGTACATCAAAGTGATTCAGTTATAAATATTTTTCAGACTATTTTCCATTATAGATTATTACAAGATATAGGATATAATTCCCTGTGCTATACAGTGAATCCTTGTTATTTATCTATTTTATGTATAGTAGTTTGTATCTGTTAATCCATACTCCTAATTTGTCCCTCACCTCTCCCTCTTTCCTTTGGTCGCCGTAAGTTTGCTTTCTATGTCTGGAAGTCTGTTTCTGTTTTGTATATAGATTCATTTATATTATTTTTTAGATTCCACACATAAGTGATATCATATAATATTTGTCTTTCTTTTAGCTGCGGAACAAATCTTCTGGCAGTCATGTTGCTACAACACCATTTGCCTCTGGCCTTATGGTACACAGATTTGGTGTTGCATCTGACCCAATCAGGCCATTGAGCCCCTTCCTTCCCTGTGAAACTTGCAATTAGCACAAAAATAATAGTCTAATTCTGTTTGTGTTTTTGATATAAGAAGATGCAAATCCAGAAGCTGTTGGTAATATTTTTTGTCTTGTGGGCAGGAAGGAAAGAAAGTCAGTCTTTGGTGAGAGAGACTGATGCAGAAGAGCAGAGAGAGGAGAAGACGAATGATGGAGATAGGGACTTACTAGGTGATATTAAAAATGAGAGATTAGATATTCAGATGGATGTATGGATAGATGGATAAGGAGGTAAACAGACATATAGCGAGACAGAGACAGAACAAAAGAGGTCCATGAGCGGTTGTCACATACAAATAACTGTAGCTTTTATATGTGTGTGTGTGTGTGTGTGTGTGTGTGCGCGCGCGTATAGTTAAATGAGAAAAGCAAAATGCAGAAAAATATAATCTGTGTTTGTGTGTGTATCTGCACAAGCTGATCATTAAAATGAAACTCATACTCCTAACGCTGGTTTCATCTAATGTTCATTTCACTTCAGGACTGAGGGAAATGGGTTGGTGAAGGGTATTTTTTTTATTACACCTATTTCAATATTATTTAAATTTTTATAGCTCATTTGTGTTTTGTTTTGTTTATGTAAATGTTAAGATATACTTTTATTCCCATATTACTTGAATGGGAAGAAAAACAAAATTTAAAACTGTTAATATCTAGGAAACACTGAGCAAGAACTCAGGGCCTTCAAAACAATTAGTAAAAGACATAAAATTCTGTCAATTAAAATTTTATCAATTCTTAACTTTACTGCTAAAAAAAACAAGTAACAGCATAAGACCCATTTTTGGAATGCAATATTTTATTTCCTTTCATAGACCTGCTCTCTTGTGTTTACTTAGGCTAACACTAAATAAATTGCTATTCCCTAAGCATCCACATTCCCTGAAAGAAAGAAGCCATAAATTGTGTCACTTAGTGACAGAGGCAGGGCTGGGAATAAATACTCAGGACAGAAAATTTAAAATATATTATATCAAGAGTAGGAACTCTGATTTTCTGGTTTTGTAATTTTTTCCCAAAATACTTTAGCTCCATCAACTGGGTTTCATATTAACATAAGTCTATAAAAATAAATGATTATATATAAATTACAATTGACAACTGACAAACACATTTAGTAAAAGCTGATCTTGAATAAATTTTATCAGCTAGTTACTTCACAGTGATGCAATCAAGCCTTTTTGTTTATTGAACATTCTGATCAATAACTGGTCCACAGTTGCCTAGGGCATCAGTAGCCAGATCCAAACCAAACTTCATCCCAACTTCACTTAAGCACCATTTCCAATAAATTCCACTTAAGTAAGGTCTGTGCATTTTCCTTCTTGGACGCTAGAGGGAGACTGTTTGCAGTTATCCACTTTTATGCATATTTTGCAGGAAGGCTTTGTACTTTTTATCATCATCCAGTCTGTGGCTGCGGAAAGTCACACATAGCAGCTTCCCACCCTTAAGCCCTATCAGGAAAACACATCTTTATGAACATCCTTCTGTCATACATGGGAGTGATACCAATTTAGAAAATAGTTCACATTTATTTATAAAATGAGATTATAAACTGAGGAAATTTAAGGTAGGTAAAAATGGCATTGAACCAAACAAGACCATAGCTTAGAATGTGTTAATCTAATCATATTTACATATTTATTTTTAAAAGTGTAATAGCTAAACTCTTAGAACCTCAGAGGATACAACCAATTGGTACTAAAGTATTGTGGTAGAAAATATACAATGTTACCCTCTGTGTTCTCATCTCCCCCTGCTCTCCTTATTTATTCAGTCCCAACACACCAGCCTCACTGCTGTTGCTGAATCTCCAGACACATTCTCACCAGGAACATCTCACTGGCTAATCCCTCTGCCCACAGCTTCTTCCTGCCAACATCATGTGGCTCATTTCCTCAGTGGTTCAAGAAGACTTTGCCCAGATGTCATCTTCCCAATCAAGTCCACCCTACTTCAAATTGCATCACTACCACCACATAGCCCTCCTTATTTCTAATTATTTCTATTATTCTACATGTTTTATTTATTTATTCTGTTGATTATTGCCTACATCCTTCATTAACATGCAAGCTCAGTAAGGGTGAGGATTTCAGTCTATTTTACATATCAATGAATGTATCCCACACACCTATATTAATGCCTTACATGTAGAAGGTACTAAAGGTTAAAAGGCTTAATTAAATCCTCTTCGATTCAATTCAATAAAACATTATTGCTTTGTACTTGAATTTAATAATATTTTTCATAATCTCACCGTCTGTTATGGAATGAGTTTCTCCTACCAGAAAAACTTGCAAAGATAATAATATTATCTTTCTTTAACATAGAATCTTACTCCACAAGCACTGATGGATAGCTATCATGTCTGTCTTCCTTGTGGTTTGACACTTGAAATCCCTTCATTTAAAAAAAAATCTATGAATAATAAATCGTTTTGTCATTTTTTTCTCTTCTCTTATATCCATTATAATGTATCTGTATTTTTCCATTGGAGTTGAAGAGATATAAACAATGGCTTAGAGTAAGAATAACCACAAGCAAAATTGTGAAGTTAGACCAAGTAACTCTTTGATGCTGTGCCAACAAAAATCATCTAATATTCCACCTCCCTTAGACACTGTCCCTTGGAACACTGTTTTATCACTAGCCATCAGCTAATCCCTGCTAGAGCACCAACTCTGAGTAGCTTAAGATACTACTGCTCTCAGGGGATATTTGTGTCCGAATAAAACTGGAAAACTCCAAGACCCCTAGGATCCAAAAAAGTACTCTCTCTGTCACGTAGTGGGAGGGAATATTTGGGACAAAGAGGAAATATCCAGGTACTCTTAGAATCATATCACATGAACAGTCTCCGCTCCTAAGACTGTCACTGGATGAATGATTTTTGAATTGGTGGATCCTATTTGGAAGATTATGCACTATCAGTGTGTAAGAATGTGTAGATCAACAGGCCATAACTGAGAAGAACAAAGCTATAATAACTGGGATGGGCAGACGAAGCCAGAATAAATACAGAAATGGCAGAAGTATGGAATATATATAGGGGATGTCTTTGCTTAAGCCTCCCAGCACCACCTGTCCTTCTCCTTGTAGTAAAAGCATCTTGGTTTTCCTCTGTGAAACTGCCCAGTCCCCCTTGTCCCATTCTTACTTCATGTCACTTCAGTAGTGGACATAAGACCCAGACCTTGCAACTGAGCGCTTTCTGACCCAGGTGACAGAAGCTGATCCTTAGCAGCACAGTCAGACATTTGCTGGAAACATTGATAATGAGAAGTTTTCCTTTTGTCAAGATTTCTGAACTGGAAGAGTATAAGATAGGAGAGAACCTACCTAAGAAAGAAGGCTCTCCAAGAGGAAAGCAGAGTCAAGAGACAAAGAGAGAAGAATTCCTACTCATGATTTGAGCCAGACCCAAAATCTAATGTTATAGGATCCTATTATGAGAGCCAATGCATTTCCTTTTTCGCCTAAGCTAGTTCAAGGCTGGGGTCTTGTCACTTATAATCAAAATAGTCTTACATAAAAATATCCTGAATTTGGAATAAATAAGAGCACAGGTTGGAAAGATTCCAGGCTAGGGACATTTGTTACTTGAGCAAATAAGTATACTTTCCATTAAGTTCAAGCTTAACACATGCTGGAGTTCAGGTTTGATTGGGACCAAGATGTTTGAGAATTTACTAGAGAACATCTGACATGACAACCACGTGAAAAAAAGTTGTTATGATTTTCTAATATGGAAATACACCTTAAGATCGAAACGTTCTTTTTCAGATTAAAATGTATATATTTTATTACTCACATACTCTGCATCTGGTAATTTTATAGAAAATGGAACTGTGAGGAGAATCTCTTTCACTCTTATAATACCTCTCAGGTATTATCAAATTTATAAATACTTTTTGATTTTTAAATACCTCTTAGGATTATTAGGTTGCAATTGACAAAAATTTACTCAAGCTTGCATAGAAAATTTGAAGCAGGTAGAAAATTTGATAGCATCTGAGGGTAAGACAGAAAAGCACAGGGCAGCTTGGTCGCATGGACCCAGACCTAACAGCTGAGAACCAGACCACTCCCTCTGCTTTCTTGTCTCCTGTTCTTGCCTGGCTTTGTGCTTCTGACTCATTCCACAGCTTTTTTTCTGAAAACCACCTTTCTTTGCTGACTTGTCGCTGTCTTCTCTCTGTGGCTGTCTTTGGTGCTTTTTAGAGCCAACTTTCAGTCATATCTCTTTGTTATCTTGGGACTCAGTTTTTCTTAGCTGGATGACTTATTCAGTTTGATCTTTCTAAATTCCAAATTCCTGGCTAAGAGAATCTTTTTGGGTTCCTTCAGGGGCAGGGTCACCTGGTATAAAGAACCTACATAGGTTCATCATCTCCCAGAGTGGAAGCTTCCAGGGGGCACAGGTACTTTTCAGAAAGGATGTGATCATGGAGGCAAGGATTAATTTTTCTACTGTAGAAACTAATGTAAAAACAATCCCGATTACCACAAGAATACTTACACATTCTTTCTCTCTGGGGAAACAGGGTAAAACCACAGGAGACAGCATTAAGAAACAAACAGTAATGATCTGAATCATTAATTCATACTCTAAGGGTATTATTGCATGATTTGTGTTCCCTTCAGAGGGCTTTGGTTTCTATTAAGAGTTAACTAAAATATAGGTACCTTAGAAGATTCATTAGACATGTTTGAAATTATTCAGTCCATTATGTTTTATGAAGTTTAAAATCAATAGTATTACCTCTATAACATTCATAGGTATGTGGTATAAATATATTTCAGAACTAAATAAAGATTTTAGAAACAAGCCAGACATTACATTCACTCTGATAATTGTTTAGAGATGTTGGTTTCACAGGAAAGTTTGGGGGTGGGAGGAAGGAAATGAGAAAACATCAATGACTAACCTAGAAGATCAACTGAAAAATTCAAAATTGTTTCTGATGTCACAATGGAGATAATTTCTCAAGACATCATAAAATAATTTAAAACATATTCATACAGCTATAGATAATATTTATCTCAAACAAAGAAATTGTAACCATACAAAATCGAATGTGTCTGATTTGGGTTTAGGGAATCTTTATGACCTAATACACAAAGCAGTTTTGAAGGAAAGTAAAGCAAAAATTTTAAGCTCTCCAAGATCTGAAATTTTTTCTGAAGTGTGACATATTGAAATAATCTCTACTAAAAGGGGCACTGATGAGGCAATCGAGTAAATGATATTATTCCAGAAGATGAAAGAGGCAAATGATGTATTAAAGAACCAATAATATAAACAATGTAAAATAAATAGTGTACCGTACCTGCTATAACTGTTTAGGGTTCCTATAGTGCTTGGTATTCCAACCTTACTTCTAAAGGTGATTATGGTAATTTTACTAATCAAGCAATTTGAACATGAAAGTATTCTTATGTTTAAATACAGAAAACATTTTTTGAGGAACAGATTGATTAAAGGAACTCCAAAATTTTCATTCCTTGGGGCACACATTCTGTTCTCCACCTGTAGTCCTTGGTTTGCTTAATCTCCTCAGTGCACAAAAATTAGTGTTTCCAGAGTCCACATTGAGAGAGAGGAATTGACTCACCCCTGTAATAAGTCAGAAAATTGAGAAAGCTCTGAAGTAAACTCTAATCAACCCATCTCTCCATACTATGAGGTGAATATTTAAATAATCACTGTAGGAGATAACACAGGATTGGTTTAAATGGTTAAAATCCAATTCCTGAGGAAGAGGACATTTCTCCTCATAAGAGCCACGTATCATTTGTAGGATTAGAAAAATGTTAGGATTCATTCTTATTTAAATGAGTTACTAAAGTGCAAAATCACAATAAATCAAAGTAAATATATCAGAATTTTATAATAGTGGTCACTCCAACTAGATATAGCATTTCAAATGACTGAGTAATAAATTCAGCCTTAGGGTGGCCAAGAAATGCTTCCAAGCAGAGATGATATTTGACTTGAGGTTTGAGGAATGAATAGGAAATAGTGAACTGGAGGAAGGTGACAGAGGCCACAGGAACGACAAAGACACTGAGCCACAAACATGATGGCAGGAATCCTGCGTGGGTGGAGCACAGAGTCTACTGGGTACAAATGGGCAGAGGCTGTAAAGCAACGACACCAAGAAAACAGTCTCAGGTGTAGACAAGAGAGCCCCACTGATCTATTTTACAGTTTCAGGTGTGCCCAGTTATGTTCCTTTGAAAGTTTTCTTTCCTTAAACATAGACAACTCCAAGAATATCACCTGTCTTTGCTCAGACGCTCTCTTCATCAAATATTAAACAGGACTTTTAATATTCAGAATAGTGCTCACAGGGCTGGTTCTTCTCCTGCAGTTATGTCTTTCCAGGGCACAAGTGCATCCAGACACTTGGCTAGCCTACATGCCTAACACCATGCAGCAGGCTGATGGTGTTAAATACATGTTAAATGAAAAAAGAAACAAACACTAAGCAGTAACTTTCTGCATATTTTACTAGGCCTTGTAATGAAAATAATAAAAATTTGGCATCAAAACAAAGCCTGTTATGTAATCATCATGGTTAATAATGAGATAACTGAAATGCATTGACAATTAGCGGTCTAAAGTGTCCTTCTGACTTGTTTGTCTAAGAATAACAGGGCCTTAGTCTGCAAGTCACAAGAACTCTGCTACTAACTAGGTGTGTGACCCTAGACAAGTAACTGAACCTCATCTTTAAAACAACTAACATGAACGTCCCTTTAAATTCTGTAATGTAACAGGATGCAGAGATCACTTTACTTTAAATATAATTTTAAATCTATTAAAATATTTGTGTATCTTACTTGTTTGCCATTATCCAGAAAAGGATTTAGTTCTGTATAGTGAAATTGTTTTTTGCCTTTTTGCCTTAACTGTATATAGAAAATTATTTTACTGTTATTGTTAATATGTGGTCATATCATTAATCATATATATGTATACATCTTGCTCATCTTGCTTTTTTCTATCTCTTATAAGAGAGTATAGGAAAAACTTAGTATGAACATTCTAATGCAGGTGTTTTGGAAGTTTATAAAGTAAAAAAGTTGAAAAGTTGAAAATAAGGAGGAGAGATACATGGAATTCAGTTATTAAATTATATATTCTCACCTTTATCTTTTCAAAACAAATGAAGGTAGTTAAACAACAACATAGTATATGATATTCCAAAGAACAGCCTTTCTGTCTTTGCTGAATTTATTTATCAGAGGAACAACAGAGAGAAAATAAATCTTTTAAATTCAGGCTACTTCCTTAGGGACAATTAAATCTAGGATATTTATGTAACAACTTAGGTAGGGAAGCACTGTACACTCAGACAGAATTTTTCATTACAGGAAAAGTAAATAACTTAAACATACCCAACAGGAAAACATTCATCAGAAAACACAGAACAGTCAGGAAACTTTTCACCAAGAGCTTAAAGCTGCATGTGAAGCAGAAGTAATTCACTGCCAAGAGTTTAGAGATTTAAAAACATTAATAACAACAATGCTAGCTTTTTAAAGCAGAAAACATGAATGTATTACAAAGAAAACATTTTCAAAATCATGGCTTAGCCAAATAGTTATCACTGATCATTTGTTGTGGAAATGGACATGTAGACAATGTCTTCAAAACGTGTTAACTAAATAATAGTAATGACTCAAGAACTCAACAATTTAGTTCAATAAACACTTGCCACGTATATATTCTAATAGCAGGTCAGGATACAAAGGTGTTTACAGCACAGCCTTGACACTCAAATAGCCCATAGTCTCAGAAGGCAGGCAGGTATGTAAAGAAATAAGCTATAGTACAGTATGGTAAAGGGAAAGATCAACAATATGTACAGAGTGCAGGGATAGCACAGAAAATTAATAATTATGAATAATTACTTCTATAGAGATGTGGGGGAAGGAAAGTGTAGAAAAAAGTTTCCCAGACGAGGGGAATTCTGAGCTGAGCAGTTCAACCAGAAGTTCACTTTCTCTTCTTCACTCTCTATATTCCTGAAAAGACAAGGCTTGTTTGGAGAAATGAAAAAGGATCTTCACAGCAGGGTTTGATTTTACTCGTTGGCAAGAAATAAAGGAGGAGTGGAAGGGGCCAGAAATCATGGTAATTAGAGGAGGGCCAGAACTTAAACAATCATAATAACCAAAGAGAAAGATTTCTAAATCAACTTTAAATTGAATTTACAATAATTATGAAGCATTATTTTCCTCCATATCTTCCAAAAGGATCTAGATCTGCCAAATACCATCCACAAATTTACCCAGCACATTTGTTTCTAGTAGAGTGAAAATTGTTTGTGCAAGCTGTCCGGCTTTTGATAGATGATCGGGGTCATGACCTGTAAGCCTTCAAGTATTCAAAATTCGTTTTCAGAATCAAAGACCTATCACGTGCTCTCCTACTGTGCACCTGAGACAGCCTCTGAGAATAAAATAAAGAAAGAATCACTTGAGGGTAATATTGCTATGACACTAGCTCAAAGAATACAGATGCAGGTCTTAGCCTTGATTTAATTATCACTCAGGGAGTGTCTTTTGTGTGCCAGGCATTCCACAAAGGGCTGCATATACATTTTTCCATTTAGTCTTTATCACATCCTTGCAATGAACTGATAGAATATCCAATTGACGGATGAAGATGAGCTTGAGCTTTCAACCCCAAAATTACCAGTCTTCAGAAGCTTCACAAAAATAGAGGATTAAATTTGAGGATGGGGGAAAGAAATTATGGGAGATTTTTCAGGTAGATTAAACCGTCTGAAGCAAGGGGACCAAATAATTTGAAGTGTCAATTCTGCCTTTCTATTAACTATAGTTGGGTCACCCTACGCCCTGCTGTCCTCTCCACTGTGTTTGACTTTCCTAAACTTCAGAATTTGTGTGTGACTAAAGTTAGTCCTTTGACTGAGGAAGCCCAGAGAACCTGGGTAGGAGGGCTATGAGCTGTTGGTTTGGATCTTACCTAAAAAGTTCAATATCCAGCACGGCGGGGAGCTTTCCAGCTTCACCAATACAGGTGCAAAAGCTTTGGCCTGTTCAACTTGCAAAAACAAAGCATGCCATGAATAATGGAAGCATTTCTCTCCCTGCTATTTTTAAGGATTCCAAGGAAATTCATAAAACAGCTTGTTTCCTCTCAAGAAAAGTGGAAAGATACATTTATTTTGACAGACTATCTCTTCTCCAAATACCCATCATAAATTAGTCACTGCTTCTCTAACACAGTTCCAGATTCCCCAAACCAAGGCAGACAGCTTTATTTACTATCCCTCATGTAATTTCATTGTCAGCATCAGGTCCCCAAAGTGGCGACGTTAAAGCATGTCTTCTGTGACCACATTGTATTTCAATGAACCTCTTTAAATTATTGCTCAAACTCAAGAATTTCACGGAATAGAATTTGAAATTCATTGGTCTGGACTTATTACATTCTTAATTTTACAGGGAGATGGATATTTTTGCACAAGAGTAACAATCTCATAACAGGCAGTAAATTCATTACTAAAAAGGTAAGTATTTTTAATTTCGTATGTTTGCATTCTCTTTAACAAGGATCTTTTGGTTAAACGTTTTATGAAGTGATAAGTTATTTTATAAAGCATGCCTTTTCCCTCTTCTCACCAATTTCCATGTTTTTCTATTTAAACTTTCACCTAGATTGTTGTAAATCAACATAAAATTCTAAGTGGCAGAGCCAGGTTTGGAGAGCTAGCAGGTCCAATTCCAAATCCTATGGTTTTTGTGACAATTACGTTTCCTGTCTTGTAAGCTCTTGTTGATGACTCTGTTGTGCAGCCAGGGCACTTGGAGCGTCACTGTAGAGCTTACTTATAAGTAAGAAAACCGGACAAGTAGCATCTGCATCACCTCCAGCTCTCCACCTTTGACTTTGCACTTTGTGTACTTCGACTGTGTACACACTGACTTCTGCAATATTCTTTAGGCTTATTTGTTTCCAGTCTAACATATTCATTAATTCAACTACGGTAGTTTCAGAAAGGCTTCCAAGAAAGCTACACAATTTGAAAGACAATTACCCTCAAAATGAGCTTGATAGTTTGAACGAATTGAGCTATCAATCTTAGAAACTTAGTGTTTTCCTCAGTTTGGACTGCTATAAAAAAATTACCATAGAATAGGTGGCTTAAACAACAAACATTTATATCTTATGATTCTGGAGGCTAGAAGTCAGAGATCATGGTGTCAGTGTGGTCAAGTTCTTGGTGAGAGCCACCTTGCCTTCCTGGTTATGTCCTCATGTGGCCTTTCCTTGGTGTGTGCATGCAGACAAAGAGAGATTTCATACCACTTCTTTTTGTAAGAGCACTAATCCTACATGAAGGCTCTACCCGCATGACTTGATGACCTCCCAAGGCCCCCACCTCCAAATACTGTCACCCTGGGGATTAGGGTTTCAGCATATGAATTTATTTTCTGGAGGTGGAGGGGACATGTAGTAAATACAACTATAAGTTGCTCCAGTAATGTCTATTCCCAGTTTTCCCTTTGTGTCTCAAGGTTCTTTCCCAGGAACAGCTCTGGCTCCTAAGAATAATTGTGACTTTTGACTTGTGGAATGTTAATGCTTCTCCTTAGCTATGTTTGGGTATATGAATCCTCTTTGCTCCTGCACAAAGATAAATGGGAAAGTAGGGCTGCCTCCTGGCTTGTCTCCCTAACTGTATAGATCTAGAATGCCCATTGTGGCTTTTATTATTTGTGACCAGCGCTCAAAAACACCACAGAACTTCCTCCCAACATGACCATCCATGCATTCCAACTAACTCTTCATAAGAAAATGTGTCTCAGTAATCCACGCCATGACAGTAGAAACAGGTGCTTACCTTCCATCTGCTTATTACTACTAAGATCAGTTCAGGGAAGCAGGGGCTGCATTGGGTTCAAGGACTTTATTAAGGAAGGCAATATTTGTCAATAGCTAGCTGAATCTTCCCTGAGAGAAGCTGGGAGCAGAGGCGCCTCTCCATGGGATACAGCCAGAGCGCCAGCTATCTTACATGTTTATCCTACTGTTCACTCTCACTCCTGGGATATTTGCCATAGACAGATACCGATACTCTTCTCTCAACCCCCAAGATAAAACAATTAGAGAGACACTTACAAAGTATCCTATATAGGGTTCATTGTCAGAAACGGTAGCATGGGACTCAAAACCTTTTGAGAAGGGTTTTACCACATCTAGGAAGTATTACAGAGATTAAAAAAAATTAATTCAACATAAAAGAGTTCATATTACTTTTTTATCCACTTCCTTATCAATTTTAATTTAAATACTTAACTATACTGAAATTACACTTGAAAATCCAAAGTAATATACAAAAAAAGTAGATTTATCAACCAACATGGATATATGATTTCATTTATAAAAATTTTAAGTTAACCCTTTAGTTTTGAAGCTACTTCAGTTTTCCCTGCATATCCAAGAAATGGAAGATCTGCAGTATTATAATTACTCTATTATTAATTCCCTCTTTCAACAAACATGTACTTCATACCTGCAGGATTCCAGATTCTGTTCTTGGCCCCTTCCAGTGGTGTAGTTTGCTCTTTGATTAGTTATAATGAGTATCCTGGTACGTAATATTCTTATTTACATTGAAAATGTATATTTAAAGGCCTTAGGTATAGCTGCCATATCTGGCTTTAATATTAATAATAAGAACCATAAAGAATGTCTATCATTTACTGAGTACATACTATAGTCCAAAAATGCCTCTAAGACTTTAGATAAATGATTAAACATATATTCACATTTTAAAATGAGAAAATTAAGTCAAAGAGAGATTAACTGCTCAAGTTTCAGCTATTGAGCACAAACTTATAGGTGGCCATAAATAATGCACCCAAAGTCACTTATGGTACCTTTCAATTATAAAAATCACATAATCACATTATTTTATATTAGAGAATTTTGAAAGGGTAAGGAGATTGATTCATCATAATTCAATTTGAAATAGCAAAAATTCTTACTTAGTTTTTCTGCTGGTAACAGAGGTTAAAGCTGAGGCTACTGTCAACACTCATGTAGTGAATTGTGAAATTTGATAGCCTGAAGAGGAGGGTGGAGGAATTTTTCTACCATTGGAATTCCTAGTGATGTCACAGCATTTGTTCATTCATTTATTCAAAAATAATTGACCATTTTGTGCTAGACACACAACAGTGAGCAAGAAGACATAGTCCTAGACTTTGCTACAGTTTCAGTTGAGTTATTAAGAATAGAACATTAAACATTAAATCTGCAATTTAGATAACTATCATGGGCAACACTGGAATACCTTAGGGTGGGAAGAGAAATTCCAGGATACTTTAAGAGAAAGTAATGATCAACAAGTCTGGAGTGTCAGAGAAGTCCTCTTGATAAAGTGATGTTGAAGTTATGATAAGATGGATAGTATCAAACCAGGTTAAAAATAATGCTGGGGTGGCAGAAGGGCATTCGAAGCAAAGGGGACCACATGAGCAGGATGGGAAGGAGCTTGTCCTGTTAGTGGGACATAGAGAAGAGCAGGGCAGCTGGAGACACAATAAAAGAGGTGGCATGTGGTGGGAGGTGTGGAAGAAGATGTAGGTGGAAGCCAGATCATGCAGCCTGTGTTATGGAGTTAGTACTTCATTCTAAGAACAAAGGGATACCACTGAAAGGATTTACATAAAGGAAAAAGTTGAACAAAAATAACTTGAAAAGTCTAGTCTGGCCAAACTGTGCAGAACAATTTGAAAGAGGACAAGGAAACTAGTTTGGAAATTAGAATAGTCCAAGGGAATCATAAAGGAGTGAAGTAGAGCAAATAAAGTGGATCCAAAATGGACAAATGATTAGATGGACTCAAGGACAAGATGAGCTAGCCCACAACAGGAGGGATACCACATCCCTAGAAGACTGGAAGGAAGTTTGTTTTTATAGATAAACTAATTAATAAGAGATGAGAAATAGAGGGAGATGACACCGAAGGACTTAACAATCTTGGTGAACTGGACATTGAGATTGTCAGTTGAAGACAACTTGGGGCAGGGTTAATAAGAGATCTCAGGAGAATGGTAATACCAGAAACAAACACTAATGGAAACAAAAATAATAACAGCTAATCATTTGAGGGCACTAGAGGTTGTTTCAAGTGCCAAAGTTTTAAAATCAGAGCAGCTCTCTGAATTAGAGAATTTTACCAGCCCTGCTTTGGGGATCAGGGAATTTAGCCAGCAGAAACTGAATTAACCAGCAAGTTCTTCAGCTCATGAATGATAGAACCAAGATCAAAATCCAGGCAGTCTGGATCCAGAGTCTGTGTGCTGAACTACTGTACCGTGGGCCATAGCAACAGCGTGAAGGGCCCATATCCTACATGTGTGGTGGGTCCTGTCTGCCATGACAGTGCCCATGCAATCTGGGGTGACTCCTACAGTTCTCTCCTGAAAGTTCTCTTTTCACACTGAATTGGATGTATTGAAACAGGTGACATTTTCTGAAGCTGTATTTTTCCTTTACCCAGTATTAGTTCCCCTCTATTTTTCTATTCAGAATCGTTCTCTTATTTTTTTCTTATGCAAAATTCGTAAACGTGATACAGTGTACTTTGCTTCATTTACTTTTAAATTTGTGACATAAAACTATATATGTATACGTGAAATTCTCTCTGTCTCTGTCTCTCAGTTTCTCTCTGTGTGTCTCTGTCTCTTTCCGTCTCAGTTTCTCACTCTCTCTGTCTCTCTCTCAGAATCTCCATGCTTTGGTAAAGTCTGTCAGCAGCTAAACATGTAGTTAATGACACCATAACTTCTTAGCTTGTTAAAAAAGGCTTTGAGCAAAGCCAGACTTTCAAAAATGTTCTCTTCTAAGAGAAGAGTAAGAGACTAGAGTAAGATACTAATTCAGTGACGGTTTTATACATAATTTATTTGTACATTCCATCATGTCCTTGGCATGTATGTACGCAAAAATTGAGCTTTTTAAATTGATCTTTGCGAACTTAACTCCTGTACCCCCATGTCCAGTGAAGGTGGAAAACTCAAGTCTTGTTCAAATCAAAGTCAAATCAGTCATTGCTGGCTATTCCTCACAGAAAGAAGGGAGTGGTTTTAATACAGACGACACAAGAACTACAAACTGTCTAAAAACTGAAAAACAGAATCATGTGATTGTTCAATGTTACTCTCTCATCAGTGTCTCCTTTTATTCCCTTCAAAACAATCTGTAGCCCCCCCATCAAGACACGAATCCCAGGAAATGACTGACAATAAACTTATCACAATATAGTTGATCCTCAAACAATACAGGATTTTGAACTGCGTGAGTCCACTCATACGCGGATATTTTTCATTAAATGCTACAATACTGCACGACCCTCAGTTGGCTGAATCCAAGGATGTGAACTACAGATATGGAAGGCCAACTGTAAAGTTACACATGGATTTTCAACTGCACAGGGGGTTGCTGCCCCTCCGCCCTTGCATTGTTGAAAGGTCAACTGTACATGAACTAACGAATGCTCTACCCCCACTGCCTAAACCATGAGTAGTAAAGATCACCCAACACATATTTGTTGGATGAGTAAGTGAATGAATATATAAAATAACTTTAAAGAGAAGATAAAGTATTAGATAAAATAGGTATTCACTATTCACTATCAAAAAGCTATTCTTAAGAGTAGATTTGTATGGCCCACTTCTGTTTAAATCATTATACCACTCACTTCACCACAAATGATAATTGAATATAAGTAAAAACAGAAATATAGAACAATGAAAACATGCAAGGAATTCGTTGGTTCTCAACAAAACTATTCTTGATTGGTACCTAATTACTCATGCTTTTTGCAACATGTACCCATGGGAGTATACAATACCTTCCCTCCTACCTAAGCAGCTTGAAATACATTTTTTAAAATAATATTTGTTCAGTATCTTTAGCTTTGCATATTTTTTAATCAACACAATCATTTGGAAAGAGGCATGCTTTACTTTTTTGAATATACATAGTCATAAAATCTCTCCATGTTAAATATTGTACTTCTGCTTGTTTTCATGATTATAAAAAAAGAGATGTGGTCTTCTCAAAATCTTTTGTTAAAGGTAATACGGTTTAAAAATCAGGTATTATTTTAAGTATCCCATTGCATGTTTTTGCATCTTTCCTGACAGGCAGCTCCTGTCAGTGAAACTGGAGTAGACAGACATTGTAGTACATTATCTCCAACATGCCCTGGTCCTTTATACACTATGGCCTCCAACAAGATGTAAACCCACCACCAACCCCTGGAAGGGCCTTTACTAACCTGTAGCTTCTCTACTCCTACAGCTACAATACAGGAACAGCTATAGCTTGCAAACCTTCATCTCTAATTTTTTCCACCAATAAAAGTATGGTCCTTTATCATGCCATATTTTTCTCTTCTTATGTCTTTGCTAAAGAAAAATAACTTTGCTCTTTTCTCCTTCCTTTGGAAACAATTCTACAAAAATTGTCAAGGATTGCTTTATTGTAGTGTTATATCCAAAAGAATTTTCTTCTTATCTGTAGTATAGAGACATAGAAAACTTCAACTAATTCTTTTATACTAATTATACATTTTGTACAAAATAGACATGTAGAATCTCCAGACTGTGGTGAACATGAAGGCATGTGTCACTGATTTTAAAATTCACATTTCATTTTTCCCTTTTACAGCAGCTAATCAGTTAGTAGAAGGTCACCAATTAACTATCTGATTTGACATGTTGGAAGTAGTCAAATAAAACTGGTAATGAAGCAAAAAGTAGATGTAGGATGTGGTGAGGTATTTGGACAGGAGTGTTTACAGGACAGCACAAGCATTAGTCGAGTGCAACCAATTAAATATGATATTCATTAGCTCTGGGTACTGCATGATCCTTTCTTTGGATCCAATTCCGTATTTAAATCTTTGACTTACGTGCAGGGGAGAGGGAGCATGTTGATAGAATATGAGTTAGATGCTCAAATTGCATAATCATTACAGTTACGTGATTCACTCAGTTGGACATCCTTTCTGAATGACTCCTGAGTAATATTTTAAAATATGTATTGTTCAAGAGGAAAAGATGAGAACAATCATTGAATGTGCTTTTCTCTAAGCTCCAAAAGCTGTTCAATAAAGATTCTGTCTCTTAGATGGATTTCAAACTTCTCTGACAGTTGAATGAATATACTCTGTAACAGAGTATCTGTAAAGCAAAAATGTATATAACATGCCTTCTTCAAGCCCACATGTAACAAATAAAGATATCAAATGAACTGACATTTTTGCATTACAGTTTAAAATAACATCCTGTGTGATTTCTATATGCTGTGCTGTTAGCTCAATTTCAGATTTTCTAAACACTGGCTTTGCTTTCAAAGAATAATGTTCCAGTTCCTGTACTGAGTGTGTGGAGACTGGTTCTAAAGCTGGAGGGAAAATTAAGAATGTGTGGGTTTTGGCTTCAGAATTAGCCATGCTTTAGTGATCTCCTGCATTAAACTGTTTCTTATTAATAGATCATGCAATTACCCACCACCATTCACCCTCCCCCTTCCCCACACACATATCTGACACATTCTCATAATCAACAGCAAATGTTCATTCTGAACGTTTCACTTTTTTTTTTTCCTTAAGCCCACCCTGACTTTCATTGTGATACAATGAAACCATCAACTATCAGAATTTAGTGTTTAGAGTGAGGCATATAAAATTAGTGAGTATATCTTGAATGTACAGTTGATACTTTTGAAGTATTATAACATTTAATATAACATTTATTGAATTTATTCTTCTCTCCAAGGACAATGAAGATTTATTCTGAATAAATAGAAGGGAAATAAATACATAAAGTTATGCTGACACATGAAATTTTTATTCTTAAAAACCTTTTCATTTTGGATAAAGATTTTGAAAGTGTCTGCTTTGAAAATAAATTTCTAAAGATTTTCAAAAGCATATTTTTCCCGTTAAATCATACTGAATTGCAACAGTTCTCCTCATATGTTTAACCCCCATTTAGCCCCTATGATATTCACTATGGTCCAGTATAAAAATATAGCTCTTATTTAACATGTAGCCAAGTGTTTACTATTTTTTCAATTGCCATCTGAACTGCTTTGCTTCACTGATCATGTTGGCCCTTCTCACGGTGAGACTCACTCCTTCCCTTGGCTTCTCTGTCACAGTGGATGGCTCGCCTCTCTATACAGATTATTATCTAAATCTTTCATGAATTGACCTTATTCCTCACACTTCCTAAATATAAATGTTCCACATCTTTCTACTGCTCTCTTGTGCTCCCTTACTGAACTTCCATTAACATCATTTGCACTTAAAAGAAATGTGAAACTCTAGAAATACATGGATCTTTACCTTCTCTCTCTCTGTGTGTGTGTGTGTGTCCCTATATTCCTTAAATTCTTTTGTGATAATGCCCAACAGAAATAAATTAGTGATATAGATTTACAATTAATACATCATTAGAATAGAAGATTTTAGAGATCATCTATTTTACCTTAGGGATTGTGTGGTTTCACTTTGCTAGAATTTAATACCTATTCATTGAGCACGTGCTATATGGCAGGCACTATGCTAATACTGATTAAGATACGGTCTTTGAGCTGAAAATGTTTAGGCCAATAGAAGAAAGAGATACACAAAAATCATTACAGTACGATTCTATATGTAAAATAGCAGATATATGTGCAATACACAGACATTTTATAGAGGAGGGAGTGTGATGAGTGGAGATTGAAAACAAAGGACCACAGTCAGGGGAAGGGATACTTTGACAGGAGGTCAAAACAAGTGAGAATTTTCCAGGAGGATAAAGTGCATAGGGTACTTGAGACAGAGCAGTGTGCTCAGAAAACCTAAACTGGTTCAGACAGAACATAGGAAGAAGGCGAATACTGAAAGTTAGAAATCAACATGATCATCACGTATAAAAGTGCTCTCTTTCTAACACACTTTGGTGCACTCACAGTTGGCTTTGAAACTACAGCTGACCCTTGAAAAACACAGGTCTGAACTGTGCTGACACACTTATATGGAGACTTTTTTCACTAAATACATACTGCAGTCTACACAATCTGGTTGGTTGCATCTGCCCATGCAGAGCTGAGGAGATGGTGGGCCCACAGTAAAGTGACATAGGGGCTGCATAGGGGTCGACTGTGTATACAGAAAAAGCATTGCTATTTATATTAACACGGAAGGTCTCAGCACTAGGTCATGTCCTTTACAGCATTTTCAACAATAATTTAAATGAGGTCACAGGTGTGATGACAATAACATTTGCATTTTACTATATTAGCTTTTGACACTACAAACCTTTCTCAAATACTAATTTAATTGCAACTCACAAATTTTGATACATAAAATGTTATTATAACTGTCATAAAGAGGTTTTCATTTTTTATTAATTTTTGACCCATAAATCATTTAGAAAATGTTTTAGAATGTCTAAATATATAGGGGATAAGGTAAATATGTTTTGTTATTAACATCTAAATTATGCTAAATGGTGGTCAGAAAATGTAAGCTTTATGATTTTGTTTTTTATATTTGCTGAGACTTGTTTTATTGCTCAATTTGAGTTCAATTCTAAATACTATATGGGTGCACAAAATGCATATTCACTAAATTTTGATTATAGGAACTTAATAAATGTCTATTAAATCAAAATTTTTCATACGCTCTTGAAATTAATTTTATTTTCACTTCTTTCTCTTTGCTCTCTGTTACTATGGGAAGTTTGTTAAAATTTTTCCACCCTGATAGTAGGTTTGTCAATAACTCCTTGTACTTCTGTCATTTTCACTGTATATTCGAAGGTTCTGTTATTAGGAATGCTCAAGTTATGAATATTTATGTCTTAATGAAGAAATAATTTTATCTTCTTTACCTCTAATAATGCTTTTTGTCTTAATGTCTGTTATTTCATTTACTCAGACCAAAAGCCATGCCCCAAATCTTGTCTCCTTTCTCTCACACCTCAGACCCAACTCATTAACAAATCCTGCCAATTGTACCTTCAAAATATACCCATTATATACCAAATTAACTTCTTACACCCTCCACTACTACCAGCAAGTCCAAGTTACAGAATTTCTCCTTTAATCTTTAATCATTTAATCCTATTATTGTATATCCTCTACCTTTTCATTCTAAGGAATTTGATGTCCTGAGGAGTCTATTTCTGTTCTTTGTCTTATCTGCTGTTCTGCAGTGAATGATATTCTTGCATTAACTATAATTTTAGATTGCGACCTCATGTTCTGTGGGAATTTATCTCTAAAAGTACCATCTGGCCTGGTTGAGAGTGTATACAGTCAGGGAAGTTTGGGTTTTGCTTCGCCAAGTGCTTCAGAGGTATAAGTAAACTGGGCTGGCTCTTTATGTCAACTTCAAGATTGCACAGGAAATTAAAATACCTGTCCCATTTGTGGAAGAGTCATAGTTAAGTACTATCAAGAGATATTTTGTTTTTCCTTCCAGAGCCAAAGATATGATGGTCAAGTTTCCTTGTTATCTATCCTTGCAGGGTTGAAGCTCTTCTTTCTGTATCACTCTCACCCAACTTAATACTAGAGTCTCAATTTGAATCCCCAGACCTGTAGGTAGTCCTTATCTGCATTCCCTGCATGGCTGTTGAAACCTCAACCCCTGGCTGGCAAAACCAGCAGCTTGTCTCCAGCGCTCATTCCTAAAAGCCACAACCTACATTCCCACTTACCTCTCTTGCTACAGTTTTCACTTCACTTTGTAACCTACATTTAAATACAGCATTTTATATCTTACCAAACAAGTCTAAGTGGATGGTAGCTAAAGGATTTTTCTGAGAACTGCTAGAGCAACTGGCTGTAAATAGATTTTCACTTGTTATTTTAAAACTCTTTAAAATTAAAAACTATATATATATATGTATATATATATGTATACACACACACACACACACACACACATACACACACACACACACACACACACACACATATATTTGACTGTAGGAAATTCAAAAACATAAACCAAAAGAATTGTTGATGTCTTCCAGCTAGTTCAGCTACCTAAAAAGCTATCAGATACTCCCAGGCGATTTCTCCCCATCTTGCCGTTGTGTATTGAGTTTTCACTCTTATGTGTATCACCTCTTGGTTACAAAATGATTGCTGCATCTCCAGGCATTTCATGCATATTTTAGACAGCAAGAAGGGAAGAGCAAAAGGCGACCCCAGCTGCATCTGTCCTCTTTTTGATGACAGAAGTTTTTTCCCAGAACCCTCAGCAGCTGAGTTAACTTAATTCTCATTAGCCAAAACTGCTTCATATGGCCCCTTTTAACATCAAGGGAGGCTGGGTAATGGGTATTTCGTGTTCCACTTTCCACTGTATTTAGGTTCTCAAACTGTAGTGTGCATCAGAATCACCTCGAGCACTTATTAAAATACTGATTGCTTGCTGGCCCTGCCTACAGAGTTCTGATTAGGCAGGTCTGGGAGAGCCTGAGATTTTGCATTTCTAACAAGTCTTCAGAGAAAGCTACTGCTGCCGCTCCCAGAACCGCTCTTCACTAATCCCTGCTGTACACTAAAGGAACGCAAGTGTGAAGAGATTTCGAAGTGGTTTTTGAGTGAATGAATTTATAGTACATGCACAAACACCTACTCTTTATTGTCAGATCAGAAAGTACACTTACTTGAAGACCTGAGGAATCATAAGGGGGAAAGTGTTGTCCAATGTACAAAGTCCTCATGACAGGCGAAAGCTTAGCATAGAGAAGAGAATGCCAAATAGCCAATGGCAATAAAAAGAAGGAAATAAAAATTATCATTTGCAATTGATGGGATTTTGTACTTGAGAAGAAAAACATTTTAAAACAATAACGGAACTTAGAAATGTGGCAATTTACTATTGTATGTGAAAAAATGAAAAATACTTTTCTAGAAAATAGAGCAAGAAATAAAATTTCAATAATAATAGCAAGAAAAATACTAAAATGACTAGAAAATTAGGGAAATGTTATGGTAGATGAAGGTGGGTGATGATTATATGAGCCTGTTATCCCATATTCTTTCCTTCTTCATGTTTGAAAAATTCCATAAGAAAATATTTTGTTAGATGACTAGACATAATCATTAAAAATTGTGTAAAAATCATGTAAAGAAAAGTCTTAAAATATACTGAAGGATATAAAAGACTTCAGTATTTTAAAATGCAGAACTCTTTTTGTGGTTAGGAAAAGAAAAATTTTTCAAAAATATTAATTACGCCAAAATTAATTTAAAATTCAGTTTAATCCCAAACCAAATATCAACTTGAACTTTTATTGGAACATGGTAGAAAATAAACCACAAGTTTTAAAAAATAAATAAACATATAAGAACACACAGAAAGCTAGGAATGAAAGAAGAGTAATGAGGTTATTGATAGAGTGACCATGCAGCTTGTCATCCAAACCAGGATATTTGATGGGAAAAGACATATTAAAAGTAATTAACAGAGGCACAGGTGATAGCTCAGTGGTAGAGTACATTCCTAGCATGCACAAGGTCCTGGGTTCAATCCTAGTATCTCCATTTAAATAAATAACCTAATTACCTCCCACAAACTAAAAAATGAAATTAAAAAAATAAAAATAAAAGTAATTAACAGGTATTAACTGATCTACAACAGGTGTAAACTGGAACTGTTCTGGTTAACTGGGTAGTGTGATCACCCTCGTTATACACCTACCAAATAACAAGAGGAAGTTCAACCTCAACCATGACAGACAAGTTAAAGGAGAAGTGAAAGAGTCAAATACATCTGAGATTTAGTATATAATCAAGGTAACAACACAACTCAATCCAATTATCGTTGGATTATCCAGTACAGTGTTGACACACGGCTGCTATACTCCGTTTCCCTTTTGCTCTCCTGTTTTATCTTCTCCACAAAGCAACTAAGAGGAGCCCTTGTAAATGAAAATGACTTATGTCCAGTGGTACATTATCCTCCAGTGGCCTCCCATCTTACTCAGATGAATCAACAATGCATTTATAATATCCTGCCAAGTTCTACCTAATCTACTTACCCTCTCCAACTATCTCATTGACCACAATTGCTACCATCCCTCTGCTTTCTTTCTAATCTTTCCAGCACACCAAGGAACAACAATCTTTGGGCCTTTGCTCAGGCTGTTTCACCTAACTGGAATGTTCTTCCTCCAGACACCCACATGGTTTACTCTGTTCAGCCAAGCTTTCACTTAAATATTACCTATCAAGGAATCTTTTTCTAAAAGTCATACATAAAACAGAAGCTCTCCCCAATTCAATAATATATTTCCACTGTACTAAGTTTCCCATACCCTGCTTTT
Organism: Camelus bactrianus; assembly: GCF_048773025.1. NCBI lineage: Eukaryota > Metazoa > Chordata > Mammalia > Artiodactyla > Camelidae > Camelus > Camelus bactrianus. The sequence goes on along the minus strand of NC_133540.1, from coordinate 60,928,438 downwards.
TTCTTCTCCATACTTACTCACCACCACATGATACATCAAATGTGTTTATATTGTATTAATTTTCTCTCCTCATTACTCTTTAGAATATAAACTTCATCAACGCAGAATCAACTTACTGCTGTATCCCCCAGCACTTAGAACAGGGCCTGGAATGTAGCTGGTATGCAATAAACATTTGTTGAATAAGTGAATGAATAAATAGATGAATGAATATAAAAAGAATGCTAAGAAATAAATTTAAAAGGAACAATATAAATGGGAAAATGACTAAGGTCCATGAATAGGCAAACAAAAATAAATACAAATGACTGTTAATATTTGTAAAAATGACTGAACCTAAATCATAGGCAAATATTAAAACACTGAATGAAACAGTTTTGGTAATGGGTAGAAAATTAAGTACCCACCACCATACCGAGTTGGCAGAAATGAGAGTTGGTAATCTCATTGAAAGGAAATTTGGCAAATTTACTAAAATAAAATGTGCCTATCATTCTACTTCTACTGAAGATGGAGTAACTGGTACTAGACTGGCCATCTCAGAGAAACAGACAGAAACTGTACAAAATCCATCTGAAACAAGTGTTTTCAGATGCTGGACAGGACTGTAAATCTTGAAAAAAGGAAACAAAGGACGTGATCAGCAAGAACCCCTCAGCTTTGAGCCTGGAGGTACCTTCCTGGATCTTGGTGCAAGAAGAACATGGTGATATTTTGAGTGAAAGGGAGAGATCAGAATGTGAGGGAGGCTGAGGTGGCTGGAATTTGTGAGACAGAACACTAGAAAAGAATAGCTATCTAGAAAAAGAGATTCAGAAATCTGGCTATGGATGTCTTTGAGTGTTTGGCAGCATGTAAAGCTGCTTATGAAGAGAATGAAACTCCAAAAAAGCCAGGCACAGATTCAGGATACATAGGGTTGAGAGATACTAAACTTGGATGAGCCAGAGTGGGGACTATACTACAGAGCTACATTAACCAAAACAGTATGATACTGGCACAAAAACAGACACAGAATGATGTAACAGAATACAGGACCCAGAAATAAACCCACTCACTTATGGTCAACTGATCTTCAATAAAGGAGGTAAGAATATACAATGCAGAGAAGACAGTCTCTTCAATAAATGATGTTGGCGTAACTGGACAGCTACATGTAAAAGAATGAGATTAGAACATTTTCTTACACCATTTACAAAGATAATACTCAAAATCAATTAAAGACCTAAATGTAAGACTAGAAACTACAAAATTCCTAGAAGAAAACATAGGCAGAACACTCTTTGATATAAGTCATAGCAATAATTTTTTGGACCTGTCTCCTAAGGTAAAGGAAACAAAAGCAAAAATTTTTAAAAAGGGACCTAATTAAACTTAACAGCTTTTTTGCACAGCAAGGGAAACCACTGACAAAACAAAAAGACAACCCACTAAATAGGAGAAAATATTTGCAAATGATATGACCAATAAGGAGTTACTGTCCAAAATATACAAGCAATTCATGCAAACTCAACATCAAAAAAAAAAAAAAAAGACAACCTGACTGAAATATGGGCAGAAGATATGAATAAACATTTTTCTAAAGATGACATACAGATGACCAACAGGCACATGAAAAGATGTTCAACATTGCTAATCGTCAGAGAAAAGCAAATCAAAACCACAATGAGGTATCACCTGTCAGAATGGCTATCATCAAAAAGAACACAAATAACAAATGTTGGTGAGGCTGTGGAGAAAAGGGAATCCTTGTACACTGTTGGTGGAAATATAAATTGGTGCAGCCACTGTGGAAAACAGTATGGAGGTTCCTCCAGAAACTAAAAATAGAACTACCATATAATCCAGCAATTCCACTTTAAGTATATACTCGAAGAAAACAAAAACACTCATTTGAAAAGATATATGCACCCCAATATTCATAGCAGCATTATATACAATAGCCAGTATATGGAAGCAACCTAAACAGATAAAGAAGATGTGGTATATACATACAATGGAATATTACTCAGTCTTAAAAAGAATGAAATTTTGCCGTTTGCAACAACATGGGTGGACTTGGTGGGTATTACGCTTGGTGAAATAAGTCAGACAGAGAAAGACAAATATTCCATGTTATCACTTGTATATGGAATCTAAAACAAACAAACAAAAAAACCTAGTGAATATAACAAAAAAGAAACAGACTTACAGATTAGAGAACAAACTAGTGGTTACCAGTGGGGAGAGGGAAGAGTGGAGGGGAAAGATAGGGATACGGGATTAAGAGGTATGAACTACTATATACAAAATAAATAAGATACAAGAATATATTGTATAGCACAGGAAATACAGCCAATATTTTATATTAACTCTAAATGCAGTATAATCTTTAAAAGTTTTGAATCTGAAACAAATATAATATTGTAAATCAACTACACATCAGTTGAAAAATAAATTTTAAAAAAGAAAATGTGGTACATATAAAAAAGTGTTAAAATATTGGATATTTCCATGGAAAAGAAGTGAAGCTCTATGCTTATCTGACAACATATACTGAAATTAACTTAAAATGATCTTAAAGCTAAAACTATAGAACTTCTAGAAGAAATCGTAAGAGAAAATCTTCACCCCTTATATTAGGCAGAGTTTCCTCTGTACAAAACTAATATCACAGACTATTAGGAAGAAAATGCTGATAAATTGATCTGCACCAAAATGAACAGTTTCTGCTTTTGAAAGCTGGAGGAAATATAAAATGGTGCAATCATGTTGGACAATTGCTTATCAGTTTTGTATAAAATGAAAGATATGCCTCCCATATTACCCAGAGATTCCACTCCTAGGTATTTACCCAAAACAAATAATATTATTTGCATCCTAATGTATAGAGCAGCTCTGTTGATAACACTTAGAAACCAGAAGCACTGAAATGCCTATCCGAGGTAAATACAGAAACACATTCATATACAGATACACTCAGTAATAAAAGAACAAACTATTGGCACATGCAGCAACAGGAATGATTCCCCCAAAATGAATGCCTGGTATCAAAAAATATACCAAACACAGGAGACCACTTCCTGCATGATTCCATTAACACAAATTTTTCAACCTGGCAAAACTGACTCAGGATGATAGAAATCAGATCAGTGGTTGCACGGGGCCAGGACTGGGGAAGGCACTGACTGTCAAGGAATACAAGGGAACTTTGTAGTTTGATGGAAGTGTTTCATACCTTAATTGTGGTGGTTACAAGGGTGTAAACATTTGTTAAAACATCAAATTGTGCATTTTAAATGGATGCATACAGTTTATTGTATGTGAATTATACCTCAGTAGAGTTGATTTAAAAAGGAAAACAGAAAAAGATTTGACTTAATGATCTGACAAATTCATAGTACAATATGTATAATATAATCCACATTATTTTTATTAAAAGGAAAAATATCCGTATCTGTGTGTATGTATGCATGCCCTTCCTTTACAAAACAATCTGGCAGATTTAAAAGGGAATGAAATATTTTTCTCCACATAATTTTTCATCAAATATAAGTTCATGCATCATTTATATAATTAAAACAATAAAACAAGCATTTTACAACCCCTACCAAAAGATGAAAGATTTAGGAAAATAGGAGAATTTAGAAATCTGGTCACAAACAGTCCTATTCCAATTCCTCCACCTCAGTACAAAAATGTATACATGCCTCCTGTTCCAAAAATTCTGTTTACAGGATTTTTTATAGATACATTTGAAGAAAGTTTGCAAAGACATATGTAAGACAATGTTAACTTTTTGCAGTGAAAACTAGGGTAAATTTAAATTCCACTGTTGGGGAATGTGTAAAATAACATATGACTCATCTATACACAGAGCTGTAAAAAAAAAAGAGAGGAGGAAAGGGGGAGACTGCTGACAGGAAAGATTTGAAAGATAAAATTGGCAAATGTGTATCATGTTAATGAGATTCAGAGAAAAATACTGAAAATCATAATACCAACATTGGATTTATTTTAAAACTATTTTAACAAGTTGTTTTCTACAGGGCAACACAAGTTATTACAAAATAGGACAGGCCCCACCACACTAAAGTAAAATTATAATCATCATGTGAGAGTTTATAAGTAGGATAATGAAAAAATAAGACATAATTTCTTCTCTTCTGCAAGCCACGATTCTTTCTGAAGAAAAATCGACAGCATTGGGAAAGATGTATAAGATTAGCTAAGCAGTGAACTCCAGTCAAGCACATTTTGATTACAATAGATGAAATCATCCAGTCTGATAATGAGGCTTTATCGCTCATAATATAATGTTCATAAGGAAAGCAAAAGTATTAGTGGATATGTTATGTTTAAAATTACATAGAGTGTATACAAAGGGGTCATTTATGTTTGAAAGCCTTAAAAATTAATTCCTGGAAAAAAGTCCATTTCCCAGTGGCATACATCATGCAATAGATGGAGCCCAGGCTATGGCTGACAGGTAATTTATGTACATGATCAACTTTTTAAAAAAGTAGCAACAGATGTTTTAGCGATTCACTGAATTATGCACAGCAACAATTGGTCTCCAAGAATCATTGTAAGAGAGTCCACAAAATAATGAGTGTTAGTATCAGTGCTACTAATGAAATTAAGAATAATTCCATGAACAACAGAGTATTTTATAAGCTATGTAGATACTAAAGAACAAATTTAAATATTACATTCTGCAAATGGAATTAAGGGGTTCTACAAAAGAGATTTTTAAGATAATACTTGCAATGAACTTACATTATTGTCATTTTCACTCAGTTTATTAAAACTGTATAATAAAATTTACAATATTATGAAATAATGTGACATATCTTTAAGATATACTGAAATATTAAATGACATCCTTAAACTGCAGGGAAAATGAGATCAAGTTCATTAATATGGAGACAATTATCATTGGCCTTCTCACAAATTTACATCATAAATAAATAATACTCTCTGAGAATTTACATTTTCTATGTGTTATGCACATACAAAAATAGAAATACACTAAGCATTTAATATGAATTTACACTGCAGTATCAGATTAGAGAATTAGCGTTTTTGAAAAGGATGTGGAACATATTAGCACTGTTTGTGGGAGAACACAATGAGCTAAAAAAATGACTTTGGCCAAGAGTGAATTAATCAACTCATTTACATAAGTTTTAGAATATGGTTTATTTCTCTAATCTTATATCTTTGGAAAGAAGCTAAATGGATCATGATAATATTTAGTTGCCCAGTGGCACAATTTTTGGCAAGCTACTCAACATTCCTATGGGTGAATCTTTTCATCTGAAAAATGGAAACTGTAAAAGTACATATGTTAGAAGTTTGTTTTGAAGATTAAATACTTCAATATATGCTAAGCACTTGGAACTGTTTCAAGCACACAATGAACAGCCGGCAAATATAACCTCTAATTACAAATATAAACATTTTAAATAACAGAATTATAAAGGAGCATTAAGGACAACTGTCACTGACTCATGCCATCACTTTCTGGGAGGTTTTAACTGGAATGCTGATTCGATCTACTGTTATCTCTGCCACACCAATCCATCAGCTCAGCTAAGAATGACAACCAGCCCAAGAACTCTGTGAAATCCTCAAAGGAGTATCTTCCATCCCTCTTTCTAAAACTGCGTTTTTTCAGTCACGTGACTGAAAGCACATGTTTCAGTGATTTTTTTTTTTAACCCTGACAGCCAGTTCATCTTCCACACTAGTGCTCTGTATCCTGAGTTTACTGTCTCCTAACTTCATGTTTCTCAATCCCATATGGCGTAATTTGTTCTCATTACTCCCTTTCCCATAAGAAAATAAATACAGGCACAAAATTTATAATCAGCAAGGTTAATTTTGTGTGCTGGTGGTGGGGCGTCTGCTTTAGTGGAAATTTCCATTAAATACAAAGCCTCTCATTCCTAGTACTTCTTAGGCGTGGTTAACTGCCCACTCACAGAGCACCTGAGTTCTGCCAGTCCACAAGGAGCAGTAAAAGGTGATATTTCAGCAGACAGACTAGGGAGTATTTGCTTTCAGCTCTTAGACGTGATATTTGGTTTGAATCCTGGACATTTTAACGTGGGATTCTTTGTTATGAGGTAAGTTTTAAACTCAGTTTGGACCAACACAAATATTACAAGCAGGTTTCTTCCAGGTATATTTTAAAAGATAACATTCAGTGGGAAATAGAGAATAAGCAGCAGAAAGGAATAATAAGTAACATAGAATTCTAATGTTGACCAAGTCCATTACTCACTAGGCAACCTGCAAAAAGTCTCTAAAATGCTTCTAGTTTTATTTCTGATTTTTTAACTGTCTGTAAAACATAGGTACTACTTCTGTAATTTCACGTAAACTCACAGTACTTGTTGTTATTCATGTAATTGTTTTTAGTTAATATCATTTATCTTAGATTTATGCTCTAGATAGCTACTCACTGAGATACTCAGCAATCTTATCTACCTTAAAGACTTCAATTACCATGAATATAGCTGAGGGTTCTCAAGGCAATGGTTTAGTCTAAATTACTTTCCTGATGTCCAGACCTATATATCCAGCAATCTCTTGGACATCTCCACTTTTATGTCTTATGGACAATAAATACTCAACATGCACAAAAGCGAATTCATCAATATGGAACCAGCTTAACAAAGAATCCCATGTTAAAATGTCCTGAATTCAAACGAAATATCAACTGCAGCAGAATTCCCATCTAAAATCTGAGAGCAAATTGAAAGCTAGCCAAATATGGGACAATTTGTGCACTAAAATAATTAAAGGTTGTAATGAATTATAAACCACTGAAAAACAGGAGTCCACAAGCCCTTAGGTATATAATAAGTAGATAAATAAATCAAATGCATAGGGGAGAAAGAAAGGCTCTTAGAGTACGATGCTAATTGATAAATGTGGAGAGAGTCCTGGAGTTGGAAAATCATTTTGTAACCAACGTAGTAAAGATTGGCTCACGCAAGAATCATCTATGGATGATAAATCATGGGGGTTGGGAGTAAGAGATTTTAATGAAGAGCATATGTTTATTTGTATGTGTTGGAATGTCTCTTCATAAAGTGCTTATAAGATACAAGGCAGAAAGAGGAACTATCCTCTAGAAAGACAAGGCGTCTTAACAAAGTGATCAAAATTAACATCATCCACGAGAGGTAGATGCACATCATGTATCTCTGAATGTAACACCCTGAGATGGGCACAGCATCACATCTGTAACGTCATGACCTGGAAAGCACAACCTGAATTGAATCAAGATAAAACATCACACAAGTCCAAATGGAAAATATTCTATTATAAAAAGGAGGAGGCTATCTTAAAAAAAAAGAAAAAAGGAAGACTGTGAGACAATTGAGGAACCAGTTCAGATAAGGGGAGACTAAAGAGACATACAATGAAATGCAGTATGTGATCCTGGAATGGATCCAGTTCTAGAGGGAAAAAAAGTCATAAAAGACATAATTGGATCAATTGACAAAATTGGAATGTAGATGGTACATTAAAATGTTGCATCAATGTAAAATTCCTAAAATGGCAGTGTGGTTATGTAAAAGAATGTCCTTGTTCTTAAAAAAAAAGTATATATATATACACACTGAAATATTTAGAGATAAAAATGTATGATGTGAACAACTTACTCTTAATGGTTCAGGGATAACTACATCTATTTATAACTAGATCTATTATCTATCTATCCATCTATCTATGTACATCTATATACAGAGAGAATAAAATGTCTAAGAGGTAATTTGTATCATTTTTGTACCTTTTCATTAAGCATGAAATTACTTCCAAATAAAAAGTGCTTTTTAAGTTTTTTTTTAAACCAAAAATCTTGACTTATTCCTCGTCTCCAAAACTTTCTTTCCTCCATACATAAATGAATTACATCACCAGATACTGGTTGCCCACAGAGAAACTGTGGTGTTTTCTTTAAATCATCCTTCTCTTTCATGTCTCTGTTTTAATCAACCACAAGTCATAGTGATTCTACTTCATAACTATTTCTTGACTTTGTGCATTTCTTTCCCTCTCCCTCCCTTTACAAAGATGAAAGCAAACTGTTCCCATCTCAAGTAAGACAATTCCTGAAGATGACCATTTCAGTTGGACTACTGCAATTTAATAATGATCCTAATCCCTGACTCCAGTCTTGACCCCCATAATTCCTCTCCACACTGCAAGCAGCAGTCTAAAGTGAAGATCTAAAGTGCAATTCTGATGGCCTTGCAGTGTTTTAAATTGTTCCCATTGCCCTTAGGATAAAGTCCTCCTTTTTTATCATGTAAACCATGTGACTCGACACTTCCCCTGCAGTTGCAGCCCATCCTTCTCATGTCCAGATTCACCACAATGAATATCAATTTCTAGAAAAAAAAGGTATCATCTTTGTGTCTTTGTCCATGCAGTATCCTCTGGAACAATCTGTTTCCCTCTTTTCCTTGACATTTCCCACTCATTCTTCCAGCCTCAGTATAAACATCACTTCCTGCAGGATCCCTTTCCATCCCACCCCTAAAAATTGGGGTGTCTCTGCCATATCTTGTCCTCCCTTCCTGTATTTAACAGTTCCTAACATTTCACACTTATCATTACAACTCCTTGCTCAATTGTATGTTGTCCTATTTTCTTAATCATCATTGCATTCCCAAGTCACATTTAGAGCTTGACACTACAGAGACTAGTTGCTGTAATAAATGAATGACAATGAAAATATATTAGGTTCGTATTTTTTTTAATAAAATGGTTAACAAATCAAGGTCTTTGTCCTTATAAAAACTATTTACTAGAGAATTAATTGGACAGTACGGGCAATGTATACTGAGATACAAGAAGAAAAATTAATGAATAACTTACATAAAATATGGAGTGGGTTTTTTGTTTTTATATTAATTGCATTGACTATTCTATGTCTAAGGCTATGCTTTGCATGGAAAAAAACAAATACGTAAGTATTATATTCTCTTCAAGAGTTATTATTCTGGGGTTTTTATTGGAAGCAGGGGAGCTGGTGGTAGTACTGTAGATGGTGGTGATCCGGGCAGTAGTGCTGAGAGTGCTCCTGATGTAATGATGGTGATGGTAGTGGTGGTGGTGTGGAAGCAATGGTGGTTGTGAGGATGGGGTTGCTGGTAAAGAAGGACACTGAATGATGATGACCATGATGAAACCAATGGTGATAATGATGGTGACAAGGAAAGACTAAGGCTGGCTTGGAAGTCAGGTTAAGATGCAATCCTGATTTAGCCACAGATTATCATCTTGGAAAAGTTATTTAAATTTTCCCATTATTTGTAAAATAGGGGCAATACTCATTACTATAAAGTTGAAGTGAAAATTAAATGAACTTATTTTAATACTTAATTCTTTAGGCACATAGTAGCTATTTAAGAAATGACTTTTTTTTGTTATTTATTCTTATTTATTACTGTCCTTTTTATCCTTATCTTCAGACTTCATCAAACCCCAAGAATCTCTGAGAGTTTAAATTATTTGCTCAGTTTAAATCTTTCTTGAGCCAAATATTCCATAGTCCTTTTCAAAATAGAACAATCATAGTTTTCAGGAGACATCACTTCTATGCATATCCTGTGTCCTAAAAGAAGCAGTGGGAAGTCTCTTATTTTTATTCATTTTTGAAGACTTAGAATTAGTTTCCCCTCACCCTTTGCAGGATTGTACTAGTTAGGACTATTTGGACCACAAGTGACAAGAGCTTGACTTATATTTATTTAGTAAAACACATACACATACATACATACACATAAATAAATATATTTGTCCACTTAACTAGAAAGTCAGAAAGTAGTACAATTATATAAAAATGTGATGCACTCAAATATTCCAACCGACTCTTATCAACTATAAGAAGAGTTCACTCATACATACATTCATAAGAAAAAGTAGCTTCCAGGAAACCCTGATGCATACATTTGACAAAAATAGACATGTTTCCTCAAATTCCATTCTCCACTTCTTCTACGATGGAATGTTTAGCTAGTCATGTAGTTATCCATGTAATGGCTACTATCTCCAGCTTTCCTTGAAGATAGGTGTGGCCATGTAAGTTACAGGCAATATGATCTGAGCAGTAGTGACTTACACATCTTCTAGTTATGCCTTTGAGGGGATGAGTTGTGTCCTCCCCCTGTTCATTCTCTTTGCACTGGCTGTAATGCAGACATAAGTTGGAGCTGCAGCAGTCATCTTGGATTGCAAGACAAAAGCTGCATGCTTAGTATTGCAGGATAACTGCATAGAATGAGCATGGGCCCTTAATGACTTGGCTGGGGAGAGCTACCATACAGATCAGACTTTTACATGATAGACTAGTAAACTTCTATCTTGTTTAATACTAACTTGAGATCTTTATAACATCAGCTGAATTATAGTCTGACAGATACAGTACTCTTCAAGCATTATTATCCAGAAAAGCAAGAATTTTCTCCTACCTCCAAAATGAGGACTCTTGGAGAAATGCATTGATTGGCCTACCTTGGGTCACATGCCTACCTTTGAACCAATCAACATTAGCAAGAGCATAGAAAAATAAGGTGCAAATCACACTCTCAGTTCTGTGACTAGGAGTGTGATATTATGTGCATGATCACAAGGCATGTGCTATTATGGTTGGCAGTCCCAACGAAATCATATTGGGTGGGAGAGCAAACATTTTTTGAAAAGAATAGTGTTGAACAGTTAAAAACACCACTGCTCCAGAGACCGAAGATCATGAGTGAGAAACTTTAACAATAAAGTATATTTTCCTATATTTGAAAATGCACAAGGAGAAACAACGACAAACAAAGAAACGCTTTTTTGGCTGGAGAAAGCATCCACTTTACAACTGAGTCCTACCAAAATCAAGAATAAAACAAGTCCTCACGACATCATTAAGGGATGCCTACTCCTCTGGAATTGTCCTCACTATCTTAGTGGCTTGGTAAGAATAAGGCAAGGCTTCTAATCAATGGTTTATCAATCTGCTCTTTGACTTTGATTTCTTTCCAAACAGCTGGTCCCGTTTTAGCAGGAGATTTTAAAGATTATGGACTTTGAAATGGAGATGAAGATTCTAAATATGTCTCTGTTCCACAACTAAGTTTTATCCTCTTGATGGTTACAAGTGTGAGTACCTTATGCACAGAAGAAGGGATTTATGCCCAACAAACATAAAAGCTCCTCAGAGTCCCCATGACTCCTTCACAAACTGCCTCAATCAGTCTGATGTCATGAAAGGTCCACATCTTCCCCAATATCACGTGCTGGAATTGGCGTAAAAGGAAGATTTTCTTACTACTTGTTTGTGGACTTAATTCCAGTGTTACATCTTATCTCTTTCTGTTTCTTCACAAGGATTGACCTCTGCTTGATTTATCTTTCTATCTCCACTTGTCCTTGCTATCTAAGCTCATAAAGCTATCTCTCCTAGGCACTCTTAAAGGTGGCTTTATTTTTCTCTTTCAGTAGCAAGTTCATGGTCTACATTGGGTAACCCCTGAACTTGAGGTTCAAATTAGCTCCTAGAACTCTCTGCCAAGAAACTGCTCCCTAAGAGCTTCCCCACATCAAGTCACCCATTACTGTCTTGGCCTTGTGGTCGTGGCCCATTTTACACCAGCACGTTAAAGAGTAAAAGGGAGATAAATGTTGAATCAAATCTGTCATTTAAAATTCAGTTGGTTTCTGATTCACTCATCCATTGTGCCCCTCCAAAAAGTTACAAATGTTATTTGTTAGAGCCATTTAATGACTAAGAAGCTTTTCAGTCCTTCAGTTAAACTTCTCAAAAGAGTCTTCCGAAAAAAACAGGAAATAACTCTTTGACAAGAGTAAATGAAAGTGAATAGAAAAAAACGCTTGAAACCGTTTCCAAATTTTGAACCCAAAATACTGTCAAATATTCTCCAAATTTTATTTATCACATATTTTTTCTAGACAGCTGCCAGATAACTGATGCATGATAACATGTTAATTTCTGTTTTTTCCTCATCTTAAGGGCTTTATTCACCAAGAAGGCTAAATCCTTTTCTGCAGGTAAGCACAAGCAGCAGCATCCTCCAGAGATTTCTAGCTTTTCCTTGAGGTCAGGAGCTGGACATCATTTGATTTTGATGTGATCCCCTTTAAAAACAACTAAGACAAGAAACTTAATTCTGCTGCAAGAAAGATCCATAATGATTCCTTTTGGACATAATGATTAAAAAAAATAAATACAGTGGAGGACCTATTTCAAATCTGGAAGTAAGAAATCTCTTAATTCCTGAAATGTGATTGCCTTCTCTAATGAAGACAGAGGACCTTTGTCAGACACTTAAAAACAATCCACAACCATTGTTATAAACAGAAGAAATCAAATGACAGATTTCTAAATTCAGATTGATTTTTTTAATACAGGGCTAACTCAAATTAGAATTAACATTGCTAATATTTTCATTTCCATCATTTAAAAACTTAAATGATGTGGCTAATGTACCTTGCAACTAAATTCCATGTTGACTTTAATTCTAATATTGGAGGTCAGACTAAACACCACTTGATTCTTCCAGTTATTTGATTTGTTTATTTATTTGTTCACTTGGCAGAAATAAAAATTTTAGTTGTCTCTATGTTCAAAGATAAAACTCAACATTGAGCAACATATAAAAATTCAAGACTGGAAAGATGGCCTATCCACTCTCAAAACTTTAGTAGGAACTAATCATAACCCAGAAAAACTGTTCTAATCACCTAATCTTCACTTCACTACAAGGATAATATACAAATGAAGTATACAAAATTAGAATTAGGGGAGATTTATTGTACATATTAAGGTAAATTAAAATTGTAGCTTAATTTGTTAATTCTACTGGACAAGGTACTTGTAATTAGAAAATTAATACTCCTGAATCTTATTTCTCAAAATCCTCTCTCCTACTGACTTGCCTCATCCACCTGCCCCAGGAAAATGATTTTTAAAAAAGCCAAACAAACAAATACGAAATAAAGAACCAATTGTGACTTCCACAGCATCAAAGAGGAAAGAAAGTTTATAATATTATGAACAAGAATCATGGATTTTTCCCCCTGGAGTAGAATAGGGGAAAAAAGGTGGGGGCGTTAAAAGACCAGGAAATGAAAGGTTTACAATTTGTCCATTAGTGTGAGAAATAGGAATTTGTAGAAAGTACTAGAACAGTTAAAGTTCTGGAAAAAAACTGAATGAAGGACACGAGAGTCAGGTAGAGAGCGAACATAAAAGTGACAGCCTCTTTTAAGGTAGAGCTTTGCATATACTGCCTTTTTATTTTTAATTTATCAGTTTATTAAAGGATATGATAAAGAAAACAAATGAACAGCCAGTGGAAGCACATACTATGTCTTGAGCTCTGGATTTGTGTGTTTCTTGAGACAGTATGTAAAATCTATTATGTTATCTATGCATGGAATAAAAGACTGCTTATTCACTGTGGCTTATCAAAATAGGATTAGGAAATGTTATACTTAACAACACAAGTGATCCAAAACAGACCTTTTTCACATAATTCAGTATCTAATCATAAAGAGCCAGACTCCACTCTCCTACCCAAGGCTTATGATTAGCATTAGATTTTAAGGAAAGTTTTAAAAGACCAAAGAAATAAGAATATACATCAAACTGAAATGTGTCCCAATATACTCTGTGCTTAATATTCATAGCTATCAGATATTTCATCACTATGACACTCTTGATAAAAAATTTTGCTGGCTGATAATGTGCATGTTTCCAAGGGCTGATAAAATTTCTAAACCTATTTATAAGGTTGACAAAAGGACCCTTGGACTTTCATATTATAAATATCTCTCTAAATAACTACATAGTAAAAGAAATTTTAAAAGCTCAATCCACTCCCCTGAGAGATAAAACATTTGGAATTTTTTTTTTATCTTAACTGACTCTAGCAGCTCTGTTACGCTTATATAACTAACTAGCAATAAATAAAAGTCATAACTTTGCTCTATACCTTTAAGATTTAATAAGCTTCATAAAACCTAGTTGTGTACAATTAATATTCAGAATTTGTGGATAGAATTTACTTTGAGTTTATAGAAAATGAGCACTGTTTGTGAGTGCCATACTTCACAACCCTTCTGGGGCCTTTGGGAGATGATTAGGTCATGAGGTCGTCAATGAAATTAGTGCACTTATCAGTGCACTTAGAGCTCTCTCACGCCTTCTACTGTGTGAAGATACAGTCAGAAGATGGCTGCCTATGAACCAGGAAGTGGGCTCTCACCAGACACTGAATCTGTCGGTACCTTGATCTTGGACTTCCTAGATTCCAAAACTGAGAAATAAATTTGTGTTGTTTTTAAGCCACCCAGTCTATGATGGTATTCTGTTATAACATCTGGAACTGACTAAAATAAATACTTAATTCTAAAAGGAAGCAAAAGCTAACATCATAGTTAATAGTGTGATGCTGGACACATTTTCCCTAAGATCAGGAATAAGGCAAGAACATCCTCTTTCACCGTGTATATTCAACCTCATATTGAAAAGCTCTATCTAATGCAATAAGACAAGAAAAGGAAATAAAGTGTATACCAGATGGGAAGGAGGAAATAAAATTGTTTTTCTGCACAGATGACATGATTGTGTATGTTAAAAATCCCAAAGAATAAAGAAAAAACAAAACAAAAAACTTCCTATAATTAATAAGTGAATATAGCAAGATTTTAGGATTTAAAAGTCAACTGCTTTCCTATATATCAGCAAATGAGAATTTGAATTTTAAAAAATTATACCAGTTACAATAGCACCAAAAAATGAAATACTTAGGCATATACCTAAGAAAAGATGTACAGGATCCATACACAGAAACCTACCAAAACCTAATTTAAAAATTCTATGTAAATAATTAGTCTGTGTTCATGGATTAGAAGAATCCATATTATTAAGATGTCAATTCTTTCCAATTTTATCTATAGATTCAAGATAATCCCAATCAAAATCCTAGCAAACTATTTTGGACATATTGACAAACTGATTGTAAGGTCTGCATGGAAAGACAAAAACCCAAAATATTCAACACAACACTGAAGAAGAAGAAAATTGGAGAACTGACAGTACTCAACTTCAAGACTAATTATAAAACTACAGAAGTCAAGACAGTATAGTATTGGCAAAAGAGCAGACATATAGATTAACAAAATGGAATAAAGAGCACAGTAACAGACTCCCCCCACAAATACAGTCAACTGATCTTTGATAAAAGAGCAAAGGCAATTTAATGGACAAAAGATCATCTTTCTAAACTTAATGTGGTAATCATTTCATGATATATATAAATCAAATTGTTATGCTGCACAACTTAAACTTACCCAGTGCTGTATGTCAATTATATCTATATAAAACTGGAAGAAAAAAAGGCTAATCTTTAAACAAATGATACTGGAAAAACTGGATATCCATATGCAAAAGTATCATGAAAAGTAACTCAGAATGGATCATTCTCCTCTACGTAAAATGCAAAACTATAAAACTTTTAGAATAAAACATAGGGGAAAATCTAGGTGATCTTGGGTTTGGTGAAGAATTTTTGCATACATCACCAAAAGCATAACACAGAAAAGAAAAAAAAAACTGATGTTAGACTTTATTAAAATTAAAAACTTCTCTCTGCAAAGACACTGTTAAGAAAATGAAAAGGCAAGCCACAGACTGAGGCAAAAAAACCTTTGCAAAACACATATCTGATAAAGAACTTTCACCCAAAATATACAAAGACCACTTCAAATTCAACAGTAAGAAAACCAATAACCCAACTAAAAAATGAGTAAAAGATCTGAACAGACACCTCGCCAAAAAAGATAGACAAATAGCAAATAAGACCTCAATATCATTTGCCATTAGGTAATTGCAAATTAAAACAATGAGATACTGCTATACATCTATTAGAATGGCAAACAGTTTTTTTAAACTGACAATAGCAATTTCTGGTGACAATGTGGAGCAGCAGGAACTCTTAGTCATTTCTGGTGGGATTTCAAAAATGATCCGGCCACTTTGGAAGATAATTTGACAGTTTCTTACAAAGCTAAACGTAGTTTTCCCATATAATCTAGAAATCATTCTCTTAGGTATTTACCCAACTGATGTGAAAAGTTATGTCAACACAAAAATCTGCATATGGATGTTTATAGCAGCTTTATTCGTAATTGTCAAAACTTGGAAGCAGCCAGATGTCTTTCATTGGTAAATGCATAAACAAACTGTGATACATTTATGCAATGGTATATTATTCAGCGATAAAAAGAAATGAACTTGCAAGGCATGAAAAACATGAATTTTAAATGCATATGCTAAGTGCTTTCGCTTCTTTAAATCAGCCTGAACATACTATATTCCATATGATCTCAATTAGATGACAGTATGGAGAAATTAAAAATATATGAAGAGTAAATAGATCAGTGTTTGTGAGGGACTCAGGGAGACGGAGGAGGGTTGAATAGATGGGATGCAGGGGAGATGTTAGGGCAGTGAAACCATTCTTTATGACATTGTAATTTGGAATGCATGACAGTCTGCATTTCTGAAAACCCACAGAATGCTAACACAAGAGTGAACCTTAATGTAGGCAAAGTGAAAAAAAAATATTTAGGGTGTCAGGGGATCTCAGAATGGAATGTAGAGTATGTCAAAACAATCTAACTATATTACAGATATATAAAGCAATCTCACTGAAGGGTGGTGGGGATAAAGGTACAGACCCATGGAACTTTGAAAATGAATGGAGTCTCTATGACTAAAGGCAAAAGAAATTGTGCATTATCACTGGATTCTAGTTGATCAAGCTGTTTCCCATGGAAGTATGCACAAAGAATTCTGATACTGTGATACATGTATGCTGGAACTGAGTAATTAGGTCAATGGATGGTGGCTGGTGGCAGCCAGGCATCTCCCCATTGGAGTGGGAGTTCAGAGATGAGTATGGACAGGAAGCTAAAGTGACCCATGTGGTCATGGATTAGATTGGAGACATCAGTGTGAACTCATCTTTAGCGTAAGATACAGACAGATAGTTACATAATTATTTATAGATATGGTGTATACACAGAGTAAAATAAAGACATGTTTCCTTGTTCAGTCAATTGAGAGCGCCTGGATGCAATGACATCCGGGTAGCAAATACGCAGCACCCAGATTGTCTATTCTAGTACCAATAAAATGAAACCAGGACTCCTTGGAGAAATGCCTGACTCTAGGTCTGGGGCAGAAAATACATAACATAAGCCTGGAGCATGTTAGAGCACCAAAAAGTAAGAAGGAGCTAAAATCACTTTTTTCACATATCCTGCAATGATAGAAGTAAGTCAAAGGGCAGTGGAGCCACTAAAAGAGCCTGCCTGTTCACAGCTGGAACCACGTGAGCAACAAAATAGAGCAGGGCTGGATGAGAACTCCAAGTATAAGTCAAACACCCATGAGTCCACCATGATATAAACGATTGACCAAATAAAGAAGTAAATGGGGGAGAAGAGAAATATCCCCTGCAAAAGAATTCCAGATAATGTACGTAGGAGCCCCACCCCTGAAGGGTGGGCCATTCATACTACTTCTTTACAAAGAGTGCGGCGTGGAAAGGAGGGAGAAGGTTTGGGAGAAGAGTAACTTTTGAGTGGAGAAATCTGACAAAGACTAACCTTAGCCAAATGACAAAGGACAACATCAATAATACAAGTTAAATTGATTTAATGGATTCTTCCCAGGATATAATTAAAATGGCACTTTGCCTCTGCCACTTTTGAGGAGGGAAGTGGCCTCCCTCCTCAAAACCCACATCTAATCATCAGAAAAAGAGGAGACAAATTCCAGTCAAAGGAAAGTCGATACTATATCTGACCAGTATTCCTCAAAACTGTCAAGGTCATCAAAAACAAGGAGAGTTTGAGAAAACTGTCTCAAGCAAGAGAAGCCCAAGGATTCTTGAAAAGAAAAAGGACCTTAGGTAAAAACCAAGGAAACCCAAATAAAGTATGGACTTCAATTATAATAATATATCAATATTGGTTCAAGAATTATAACAAATGTACCATACTAACAAGGTGTCAGTAAGAGGGGAAACTGGTTGGAAGCGTCTAGGAAATCTGTGGATTATTTTTGCAATTTATTTGTAAATCTAAGACTGTTCTACAAAATAAATTTTATGAAAAAAAAACTAGTTGGAGATCCTGCAGTTGGGAAAAGGATAAAGGAAACAAGACTTTCCAATAAAGAAGCACTTCACAATTGTAGAAACTATTATTAGCCAAATGTACACAATACCAAAAGTAAAAAATACCTAGGCCAAATGTTTTTCAACAATTAATCAACTGTCTACACTTATATTTTAGGATAATTGTTTTATTCAAAATATCTCATTTGCTTATAATTTAGCAATGAGTTTTTAAATGTTAATATCAAATATACTTCTAAGTATGGATAATCATTAAACTCATAGGAACAGTGAGTTTATCTTTCTGTTGTGCTCAGAGCTGGTAATGTTAATAAGTACTAGAAATTTGAGATCTAGTTTGACAGTTTTAAGCAACAAAGCTCATTTTAATACTTCTTTGGAAGAGATCTGGGTTTGTAAAATAAGATAAAACAAAAAAAGTTAAAATCAAGGGGCTAGTCAGCTGTTAAGCCTGGAAAGTGGTTTAATAAAAAAAAAATGGTAGTTTTATGCAGCAGATACTAAGCCTCTATTTTCGATCTTTAAACAGAGAAAAATAGATTTTTAAAATAATTTCAAATAGAATATTGCATGAAATTACAGAGACTTTTTAGGTAAGATTATAAAAAAAGATAGCTTTACACACCTTTCACATAGTCAATATATCTGAATGCATATACTTATTTATTCTTTCAAAAACATTTATCAACAACTGTAGATAAAATAGATGAATTTCCAATGGCCCTAAGTCTCTAACTGAATTTCATAACAACAACAATAAACATGGATACAAGGTCAGGTCAGAAATCATGATTTTGTTCAGTATCATCATCTAATTACGATAAAGCCAGTTGACGTGCTCAAAAGACAAAGAGTAATTGAAGGGAAGCCGATAAAGGTGGAGGCAGGTGCTTTTGTAATTCTTTAGCTATATTTGTGACAGCCTTTGAAGACAGATATGACAAGCATGATTATGACTTTCCTTTGAGGCCCACGTTCAATGGCAGATTAGTAACCTGATAAGGTTTCTATATTTGTCTCCGCAACAGAGATCCATTTTCAAATCAGCCAACACAAAGCATGGTTTCTTTTAATGTTATTGCAACACCCCGTGATAGGACGGGGCCATCTGGATAGATTGGCTGCTGATTACTCAGGAGGTCCCTGTAATGAGTAGGTTACCTCTGTGGAACTGCTAGGGGTCAAAGGAACTTCTTCCTGAATCCCCTGTTTGTTATTTAGAATGACTTTTCTCAGACTAAACTATTGCTCTTTTAAGGGAGAAGAGTGCATTATCTTGTTTGCTTGCATGAACCAATGAAGAGGAAAGGAAAGCAGAGCACTGAGCTCAGTTTCTATGTTGTGATGGGTGGTGGGAGTGGTTCTGGGTGGTGGGCTGTCTCAGAGCATGTACAGGTGATCTAAGTCCCAATCCAGGGAAGCATTCGTCCTCTCCCTTGCACTGGAGAATATCCAGCTTCTGGAAACAGGAAATGGGCTGAAGCGTGCCAGCCACAGGAAGACATGAGCCACTTTGAGAACACACCAAACTCTGCCTTCATCCAAAGTTTCCTCTTTTCGAGAAAAAAAATGATACTTTCACACCTTTTATTTTGGACTTGTCCATCAGGAAATTCTCACTGAGCACCTCCTATATATGTCACACTATTCTGGCACCAGAACATACGGGTTAGCATTTTTGATCTGTAGAACGAAGAGCAGAGTTGGAAGAGGTAAACTCAGGTACAGGTTTCTCCACAGTGCCCACCTGAGATCCTCCTCTCATTTTTGGGTATAAGATTTCCTGAGCCCAGGAGGGAAACAAAAGCCATCCTCCATATTATTAACTTGGGGGTGGAGGCAGGTCAAGAATATTTACTGAGCACCTAAGGCCACTTGACCAGTGCTCAACATATGGGCAGGAAATTTTACTAAAATATTTGTTTCTCCTCCTTACGTTTTTTTTTTTTTATGTCTCATCTTCCCAGAGTAGTGTTTTGCCTTCCCTGATTTGCAGGCCATTGAACAGAAGCTGCTTTAAGTCAGTGTTTCCCTATCATTTGCAAAATTTTTTAATTTACTGGAGAGAACGTACCAGATATTCCAGAGGGAAGTGGGGTGACTCTGTGGACAAGGAGAGAGAAGACTCCCAGAAAGTGGGAAGAGGACAAGGCTATTTGGATCTTAACTAGGACTGGATCCAGGTGGAAAGGTCAGAGAGAAACAGCTGCACTCTATAGCCACCAAGGCCAAACTCCGGCAGTTGTGGTTCCCAGTCTTGCACCCTCATCCCCAGATCAGCTAAGAGCCTATGAAGCCGCCAGAGCTGAGGGATCACTTAGACAAGGCTGACCAGCAGGAGGTACCCAACTCCATTCTGCTCTGGAAGAAAGACCGTCAGGAAATTGGTTCAGGAGAGAGAGGTGAACCTCACTGAAAACTCAAATTGAAGCCCCTTCAAGTTAGGAGTCAAATTTCAATCAATTTAATTCAAATAAAGACATGCAGTTATATTTTCACTCCTGAATTTGTAGTTACACCTTCATACTTACTCCTCACAGCTTTTCTCACCTAATTCTCAAAACAGCTCATGTTATAAGTGTTGCTACTCCCTTCTATCTCCTGAATCACAACATGAGTTATCTCTGGTTTTCATTTTGGATTTCAGGTACACAGACTTCATTTAATCAGAATCCATGGATCATGACACACTCCTGTCATTGGTCCATACTGACCATGTTTATGTAACTGGCTTACAATTTTCGGTTACTCTTTATTATCTAATAAGCACACACAAAACCAACATTCAGAATAAAAGCTAGAACCTTGACATACACCTTTATACCCGCCCATTCCATTCCTTTGCTTCCCCCCATGCAAGGTAACCCCCATCTAAAATCCTTTTTATTAGTCCCTTTTTTCTTTTATGATATGGTTTTATTATCTCTATTTGTATTCTTAAAAATGTCTATTTGAATTGCATTGCTTTTAATATTATAGATGTGGTATCATGCTGTATGTAAATGGGGGACTGATTACACTTAAAATTATATTGTTATATTTATCGATATTACTGGGTGGGACTGTAATCTATTTGCTTGACAGCTACATAATATTCTATTGTGTAACTGTACTCTTATTATTCATGCCCCCTACCTTCTATAAAAAAAGGCATTTGGGTTGCTTCCAGTTTTGCTATCATGAACAGCGACATTTTTGTGTGTCTGTCCCCTGCTGAACACTGGACTCTGCACTTCTTATTTCCCACCGCTCTACACTCCAGCCCATGCTCTGTGCTTCTTTCCAAAGAGCACTTCTAAAGCACGCACCTTGGCTGGAATTCAGGGGAGCTCCACAGAGCACACAGAGGACCTGCTTCACTGGGAGGACATATGGAAAAGCAATACAACTCTATGACAGGAAAAGGAAAACGGATCAAAATGGAGAGGAAACAGTGGTGACTGTAAGCAAAAATAAGCCTTTGGTCTCCACCCTGGAGAAGCCTATGAGTGTTCAATGGTGTGAGCCGTGGGTTTAAGGAAAAGCAAAGCAAGTTAGGGGGTCTAACAGCCACATGACTTATGGAGCTCAAAGAGTCGGATGTGGAACGATCTCATAGATCAGGGAGTAAGTGGCAGAGTGCACACTGGCTTGCAGAAGCCTGGAGGAGACTCCCACCGCCAGCTTCTGCAAGTCTGTGTCCCTGTGCACCAGCCACGTACTTGCTGGCATGTGGAATAAGGCAATGCGCTCCTTTTTGACACCAACCTCAGAGTTATTCTTCATGTATTTTAATCAACTATATTATTATGGCAAAACTATCCAACCAACATTTCAGATATTCCCAGGAGAATGGAGGTTGGAGAGAAGTAGAAACCAATGCAGCAACATTGTATGAATCTAATTACCGAGCAAAATGTATGTAAGTAATTACTGCCAGGGGTGCGGCAAAGACCTGAGACTGTCATCCTGTAGCAATTTGTTTCAACCTTTCTATCACCTCAGTATTAAATTCCACTCTTAGGTGTAAACTAAAAGCCCCTCCACAAGGTGGTTCTTACTCATCTTCCAGTCCGCTCTCCTACAGTGTCCTCCTCTCCTGCATCCTAGTGACCATCCTAGTTATAGAGACCTAATGCTGCCCCTAAAGTTGCCGTGATATGTCAAGTTCCCTTTATTTGTGCTGTTTATTGTCTAAAATATCCTTTGCCATCTTATCCATTGACTTCTAAAGGTTTCCAAGAGGCACCTCAAGGGTCAGTTCCTATTGGTACCATTAGCCCCTTTGACCCTCTCCCTTATCCTCCTCCTCCATCTTCCCACCCCTACCCCAGGCATATAAAACAGACCATATACTTCTAGGCTGACCCTTGCCATACTTAGCTTTCCTCCTATTGCATGTTGAGTTCCTGTATGGTGAGGGATACAGTCAACGGCGTCTAGCAGGCATTCAACAGAAACTGATATAGTAGATGTTGTCAATGCCCCACCCTGCTCACCTTAACCTGCTGGGACACCCATCTTCAGCTGCTAAGAATAACATGAGCTAATAGCTGCCACCTGACATGTTCAACCTTCTCAGGAAAACTGGTCTTGGCAGACAGGAGCCAACTTCTAGGGAATGTACCTTTGAGACAACTGATTTTATTACTTGAGTTAAATTGCATTGAATAACTTGTTCAAGGGAAGCTAACATTTGAGTTTAAGTCTCTATTACTGCAAAGTCCCTGTTCTACCAATATATCAAATGTCCCTAATAAAGGTGTGCGTAATAATTGTGTGACACAGAAATATATATATATATATATTTATATAATTATATATATATAATTTATGTATAATATACAGCATACATAATAATATCTATATCTGCACTCCAATTTACTCCATGAGTCTCAGTTATCTCCATCTGGTAAGTGGGGATAACTACCCCACAGGGTCGTTAGTTGGTTTAAAAGTGAGAATGGGTAAACCACTCACCATATAATTAACGCTCAACTTCCAGTACCCAACAATACTGAACAGAGTATGTTGACAATCCACTGTATAGACAGCAATGATAAGATAGAAAATTAAGTTGATTGTCTTGTATTTGTCAGGGAATCCACTCAAGGTGAAGTTCAATAAGACCAAACTTCTATCAGTCAGAACCTCTCGGTGGTGACTTGTGTTTGTATTAGCTTACAGTAAAATGTGAATTTTGAATCTGCATATTCATAAACCATGGAGAATCAGGCTTGTTGTAATTAATGCTGTGCTTACTACTGGGTTCATAAATTCGTTCATACTCAACATGACATGTTAATCTGACTTTTGTAAATCTGAAAAAGAGAGGAAGCTGGAATGGTTTCCCCCACTAGACCATTCGTATTAGGGACGTTTTTCCCAGGTCATGTTTGGACAAGGTCTGCAAAAGGTATCTGCCTGCTTCTGTAGACCAAAGAAAACTGGGTTTTATTTTGAGTACATTGTAAAACTCTTTCTTTCTGTCAAAACATTGAAACAAGCTGTAAAGGGAAGATGTGGAGAGGTCTGAGACTGTTTCGTCATCTGCAAAACTGAGAAGCTTTAAAACTTAGTTGCAGTTCCAGAATTCTGTCCATTCTAAAGTGAGCTCTTTTTTTCCCCAAAATATAAACAGTAAAAATAAAAGCTCACTGCTTGATTAAATTTACCTAAAATAAACTCTTCCTCCAGACTCGGGCCTTCTCCCCACACCACCCTGAGGAGAGAATGTGCTGACAGCCTGGCTGGGGGGCCGGGGAAGGCCAAGTGGCAAAGCAAAGCACGAAGGAAATGGTTCCAAAAGAAAGCGATTCTCACCTCCCGGAATTCGAGTTGCCTGAAGTCAGCGGCAATAAAGCTCAAGTGTCAGAAAGCAGGAACAGTTTCTTTGCCTTGAGTGAAATGTAGGCTATTTCCAATGACTGGGAATTAATGCTTTTTAAGCTACTGTAGTCCAAAAATGTTGTCATTTCAGAGAATGGAACAGCCACAGGAAGTGGGCCACACAGAGTGAGCCTAGGAAAAGAGAAGGATATAGGCTCCGTCCTGCCAAGACGTAGAAAAAATTGCCTAGAAAAGGTCAATCTGATTTAGAGGGGATTTATTCAGATTTTTTGTTTTTCCTTTTTTTTTTTCCATTTAAGCTCTCTTTAACTTTGCATGGCTCACTGGAGAACAAAGAAAAACAGCATATTTGGCTTTATTTTCCCAGGATGTGAAATGCTTTAGCAAACAAAGCTTCGAGTGAATTTAATCAGGCATTTGAAAGACTGCCCATATTGAAACCAAGCATCTCAATATAAATTGGTAAAAATATTTTGATACACCCTTGATAGTTATCTTCTAAACTCAATTATTATGATATACCACCGCAGGCTCTGGTAAAATCTTAAGAAAACCACAAGGGAAAAAAAGCCTTCAGCTTCTATATTTGTGAAGTGTGGTTTTGTTTTCTGTTTTTCCAACTTTGCTTGGTCCTTGTAACAGGCACTTTACTAATTTGTATAAATCCCAGATGAGAAAATGAGTGTGTATATGTGAGAGACTCTCAAAAAATAGGCTGAGTTGTAAATAAAATTGGGTGTATATGGGATATATTTGACTAGATGGAGGATTTACTGTGTGTAAACAGACAGGGAGAATACTTATAAAAATCACAAATTTTTGGTAAGCTATGAAAGCAGGAATTGCTTTATCAGTTGACACTTTTTTTTAGCATTCAAATATTTCCTGGTCTTGGTTTTGTCAAGAAGTACTAATTTGTGATTAATTAAATTTTATCTTTTCACATTTCTTCTGTAAAAATTGAGCCCCTAGCACTAATAGTTACATAAGGATTTGGTCAGTCATGTTATTTTGCTCCAATTTGGGTATTAAACACAAACATTTCTTAATGTATCAATCACAAAAACTTCAAATTGGAAGGAATTTTAGAGATCATCTCTTTCTGCTCTGTGATGCCCTACCATTGACTTCAGTGATTCTCCATCATGAGTGACTCTCAAGCAGATCCTGCAGTTCCATTAAGTGTATACGTTGTTGAGGGAATCCGCTTGGCTGTTAGTTATTTCTCCCTCTGACAAGCCAGAGACAAGGTGATCTCAGAGCCTTCTTTCCAGGGCAGGGATTCTTTTTGCAGCGTCTTGGGCTGGAGGTTATCTCAGCCACAGCTTGTCCACTTCTAGTGACAAGGAAGTCACTGGCTCTGAAGAAAGCCTGCTCCAATTCTAAATAATTCAAATTCCTTCACAAATAAAGTGTTTTCCTGGCTTGAGCCTTGGCCCCACTTCCTGCCTGCTGCCTCTCTCTCCTCCTTTCCTCAAGCCTCCCTCAAGGACGACCCACTGTCACCGCCTCCCCTCCCCTCCTCCTCTTCAGCTCACAGCCAGCTCTGTTTCCTCCATGCTGCAGACAGTGACCATTTTAAGTATATGTGTTAGGGGCTTGTATTTTTTAAAATAAAAATTTAATGTAAATTTTTAAATAAAACATCTTATTTGAAATATGAAGACTATACTTCGTAAAAATGAAAAAGTCTTTCTAACACTCACTATTGGCCACTGCATGGGGAAACAGATGCTCATTTCCTACTTGTAAGAACACGTACCAACACGACTTTTTTGGAAGGCAACAGGGAGCAAAGCAAACTCTAGCTGCATCTAATCTTTGACTCAGCAATCCCATTTCTGGGAATTTATCCTGGAGATATACTCCCAAATACGGGAAGAAGTATGCATTCAGGAGTGTCTTTGTTGTAGTAACAACAATAACAAACATCTCAACAATGGCAATGTAAATAATAACAAAAACAGGAAACAACCCAAATAGCCATCATCAGGGGACTGAGTAAATTAGATATGGAAAATCCATACAACAGTGCAATATGCAATCATTAAAAAGGATGCAGTGGTTTCTGCTAATAGAAAATACATTTCCAATATAGCTTCTTAAATTAAAAAATTAGCAAAGTTTACAACACTGCACCTAGCAAGCCCCCTATGTATGTGTCAATATAGTCTATAAAAGCATATGTATATAAGTGTACATATATGCATAAAATATTTCAGGAAGGACAGTCTAGAAACCATATTAGGTGGCAATGCCTACAGAATAGAACTAAGGTGAGGGAGATGAAGGGTGGTCTGAGTTGAGAGCCTCACTTGATATTTTTATCCCTCTGTGCTGTTTGTATTATTTACCATGTTATGTGATCTCTTTTATAATAACAAGAAGTAAAGAGCCCTTTAAGTTTTTGCCCACACACAGTCTGCAGAACTTCTCTGCAGCTTAGCCTGTGGATTTGACATTTCCCATTTCCTTACCTGAAAGAGTTATGTAATCTTAAGACGTGAAAAGTCTAGAGGCCTTTTTCCTTTTATGGATCATTTATTAAAATGTTGAACAAAAGTTATATCAGCCCTGATCCCTGAGAACCTCACTATTTACCTTTTCCAACAAGAAAATGTCCATTTATCACTACCCTCTGTTTCCTATTTCTGAGCCAATTTCCTATTTGTGATGAAACATTTTCCCCAGTTCCATAGTGACCCAGTTTCTTCCCAATGGCTATTGATGCAGAACTAGGTTAAAGGTGTTTGAAAGTGCAAATGAATTACATTTTCAGTCTATCCTTTATCCACAGTCACATGTGCATATTCTTTTAAGGGAATGTATGACGTGGTCAGCTACAATTTCCCCTTATGGAAATGACATTGCCTTCCCCATGATAGTTTAAATATTCAGTGATTCCATTTTTATTTTTAATTTTTACTAATTTGACCACCTTCATAATCTGATCACTTTCATGAACGTGAAATAGGTTAATGCATATTTTCCCAGTCCTTTCTGGACCTCTTTTCATAGACGGATGCTAAATTGATCATCAGTGAAGCCTTACAGTTTTCGTATTTGTCAATTTAATTTCCTCATTCTGCTCTCTGACATTTGAACATTGAGAATCTTCAAAATTTTTAGTATATACAATCTACTTCTGATTATTTGCAGCTAGTTGGCCAATTAGACAATAGAAGTTTACATAATACTTGGAGGAACAAGAATGTGAGACATTGATCTCAGTAGGTATTTATTCGGAATAAAGTATGTGCCAGACATTCTGACTGTTGCTGGGAACACTTCGTGAACAAAACAGCCCTGGTCCCTTCCATTATTGCATTGTTAAGCTTATAGCTCAATGGACAAGACAGATATTTATCACATAATTACAGAAATGTATAATGACTAACTTTGATAAATGCCATAAGAGAAAAATAAATGCACGGAGCTATGAGAGAATGTAATTCATCTAGGACTGAGGTGCTATGTTGGAAAGATTGTGAACCAGGTTCGGACAAAGGCTGAACCATCGTCAGTGGGTACACTCACTCGGCTGTTTAAGAGTCCAGGTGTACTTGTCAGCTTTCTTCTGAATACCTGTTAAAGAGCTAGGCTTATTTATACGCCTACTTTTTCCTGATCCAAACACTGCCATGACCCTGATCATGGTTGAGCGCCCCTACCAACTTCCTCCCTCTTTACCTCTCTTTCCTGGTTTGCTTTATCCATGATCAAGAGCTCCATATTTCTTAAGTGGGTATAGTAACAGATCATGCCTCTTATTGCTTGAGAAACCAAGCCCTGGTCTTCACACTTTTAATCCTAGATAACACTTAATTTTAAGTAAGCCATTCATAATGATAGCTCAGCAGAAAGGCTCAAACTTCTTGACCTCACAGGAATATCTCTTCCCAAATATCTGGCTTACTGCCATTAATTTTGTCCTTCTAAAACCAACTTGGCACAGAAATCTTTCCCTAAAAATTCGGTGTAGTCACGTCTCAAGCAAAGAATATATTCATGTATCTTCTGGCAGCTTTTTAAAAACAATCTCTAAGCCAATATTTGATTCCTGAATATAGATTAACAAACCTTTGTCTCCTATTTGTGGTGAGAAACTGCCTATAACTGTTTTTAAACAGGGTTTTATGTCTTTTTTTTTTCCACAGAGTATGAAAAGAAAACCGTTTTTTCCACACTTAAATTTTCATGTTAGAGTCTATAGATGACCAGTCATGTTCATAAATATGCTAGCCCCGGTGAGACATAACACAAATGAATTTATAGGAGAGAAAAAAAGGAAATTCCTATGTCCTGAATGTGCCGAGGTAGATATTGTAATAAATGGCATTTATGCAAAAACGCCCCCTCTGAAATGTTTTCTTTTTCCCTCCATCATGTCCATCAAGGTTACTAATCTCCGCTGTTCTTCCTTGGCCTATTATCTCTTGATTTTCTTTTCCTTTCCAGCCCTCAGCCTGCTGGGGCCTTTGTTCCCTCATGCTTAGACTACTTCAGGAGCCTCCCTGAACTGCTCCCCTGCTTCTTCTCTCTTCCCTTCCCAATCAACTGACCAGGCTCCTGGATTAACCTTTCCAACATGATGCTCTCCTGAGTGATCCATTACTGCCTCCCAGAGAAATGAGACATGCCTTCGCTAACCATGTGAGACCCTCCTCATTCTGCTTCTCACTTCTCTCTCCTGGTTTACCTCTCGGGATTCTTCAAGATCTCCTAAGTGCCCAGCTCTGTTTAACACTTTGTAACCACTTAATAAATGTTGGTAAATGAATGAATGTGTGCTTTTCCTTATATTCCCTATTCGTCCTACCAGCATTGTCCTTACATTTCTTCCATATACCCAAATCCTAAACTTCTTTTAGGCCTGCTTTTATAAAACTCACAGTGATTTCTCTGCAGTGATGTCACCTTCCTATGAATTAATGGGCTTCACCCTTTCTTTGGAAAACAGTGTTCCAATTTAGATATAGAAGATAAAAGCTAGACATGATCTCCACTAAATTTCCTCAGCCTGGCAGAATACAATATGGGTTTGGATGTTAAAAAAAACAACCAGTTAAAATCTGAACACTTTTATAGGCTCACTGTTGTAATAAAATCACTGGTGACCCAAACGTCTCTCTCTTTTTTTTTTTTATGAGTCTATGACTCACTTCTCTCTGAGCAAAAATTCTGGCCAAAAATACAGAGAGGAAAAATTGTTTAAAATTGCTTACATGAAAATGTAAATTATCTGCCTGGATTTGTGGGCACTGCAGCCTTCAAATAAAAGTGTGTAGGGATATAAGTAGAATGAGTTCAAAGGAATCTTCAGATGTGTGAAGAAATGTATACTCTATGCTTCCCCCCACCCCCAAGGAAACAGTGCACTAGCCAACTCTTTTTTTGTGGATAGACTGGGGGGCATGTAGTGTAGGGTCATACATTTTAAGTTTGCTTGGATTTTAAGCCATTCAACTCCTGGTGTGTCTCATTTCATAAAGATAATTATATCCTGCTCTTCCCACCAGGCCTAGAAGGAGACATTTTACCTCCTGACCTTCTCCTCCCCCAGGTATTCGGATGTTTGAGTGGGGATAAGAATGATAAGGCACTCTTTCCAGATTCTATGCCAAATCAAACAAAATAACTCCTCTCGAACAGGATTTAGAAAAATCTACCTTTACCTGTGGTAAACCCCCTATCCTGGATTATGCACCAGAGGAATGAGCAGGGTGCCATATAAACATAAAGTGATACACCACTCCTCCCACCCACTGCCATCTGAAGGCTCTGTCTATGTTATAGCTGGGGTCAAGTCACCACTTGGACCAAAAGCGTTATGTGACTTCCCATTTGGGACATTACAGACAGACTTCCCATAAGCCAAACTATCCAACTTACCATTTAAGACTTTCACCATGTGGTTCCCACACACCTGATCAGCCTCCTCTCTCACTACTTTCTCACTTCATCTCACCAGACTCTATATTCCCCTGAACACTGTTTCATGAATCTGTGTGTTTTTTAATGCTATTCTCTCTACAAGAATGTCTCTTTTCTGAGTGTTCTTTGCCTGTTAAAGTCCTAAGTGTTCTTCAAGTTTCAACCCGATTTGCACTTCCCTGGCAAGTCTTCCCTCAGTCCCACTGTCAAAGTGATCTCTCCTTTTCTATCTCCTGATATTTTACAAACACTTTTATTTTATTTAAGCCACTGCAACTTTGAGTCTGTTTCTTACACAGCTTGGGCTAAACCCTAACTGATACAACGGCCTTAAAAGTTTAAGGCTCTAAAAGTTTAAGAGTCAAGTCACTGGCATTTTGAAACAAATACATCACTTGCCACTAAATGTTCTTTCACTATTCTTTCTATACTACTGATGTATTTTCATCGTATAAAATTGCTATGCCAAAATTACCATAAATAATGTCGAGTGTGTGCTTTCATTTTCCTTCCTAGGCCACAAATGTGGCCTGGCTTCATCACATCTGTCTGTCACCTGTGCTGCCACACTCATGCAAGTTGGCTCTGTCTCCTCAGCTTTGCTGTTCAACCAGCCTGAATTATTAGCATCTTATGAGTAACAGCCTGAGATCATAAAGATGAAAGGATATGTTCACTGTCCATAGAGTTTATAGTCCAGGGACTGGAGATACTGCATCTAATCCAATGTGGTGAGAGCAATCCTACGATCTACACAAGACTCAGGGAGTACAGAGGGGGGAGGATTAATTCTCCCTGGTTTTGAAGGTCAGGAGGTAGTAAACCATGAACTCAGTGAGTGCTTGAACTGGGGAATTTCGCTGTGGACAATAGGATAAAAGGAGGTCCAGGCAGAGGGGAGATCATGTACAAAGGTGCAGAGTTTAGTGGCAGTGTGGTAACCTCAGGTTATTCAGTGCTGATGGAGCTTAGGCAATAAGGATCAGCATGGCAGGACATAGGGCCAAAGACACAGGCTGGAACTACATTATAAAGCGCCTGATTCACTATACCAAGTAATTCACACTTCAATTTTTAAGGTTACAATAAACACTTAATGATTCTAATCAGAGGAGTCACATAATTAACTTTGTATTTGGAAGAGACCGAGGCCAGAGGAAGAGATACCAATTAAAAGGCCCTGGAAGGTAATCTAAGAAAGTTGAAGAGCACCAAAATTTAGAGTCAGAAGAGAGCAAGAAACTGAACAGGGGCATGCTAAAAGTAGCAACAAAAGGTCTTGGAGGTGGGCTTTATGTAGGGTGGATCAGAGAGCATGGCTGACATAAAGCCTGGCTTTTAAGGTTTGGTGGCTGGTGGTGGCAGAAATAGACCATCAGTTCAGCACTGGACGAGCCGAGTTTGAGGAATCCGTGTTCACCTTTGATATGCTCATGCTGTTCCCCCAAATGGCTTACTTTTAAAGCTATGATGGGGGTAGAAATAATAAGAAAGAGCAGGGAAAATGAATCCACATAATGCTCTCATTCATTTGTTCTGATTCCAACGTTCAAGCTTTTGGGATGCTAGGTTTTGAAACTACAAAGATAAAACTGAATATAAAGAGAAAGAATAGTTTTCCTCTCATAATCTTCAATATACTTCTTTCTGACTCCCAAATGGAAGCCTTTCCAATCAGTGCTCCTTCTGTTGCAGGCAGAATAAGAGGACTGGTATTTGCTAGATATTGAAGTTTTACAGAAATTACGTTTTAATTCCTATAACAAACCTACACAAATTGGTATCATTACCTCAGTTTCACAGATGAGAAACCCAAAGTTCAGAGAAGTTCATAGACTTTCTCAAGTTTCCCCAGCTGGTAAGTGGAAGATGCTATGTATAAATCTGTGACTGTCTGGTTCTAAAGTCCATACTCCTTCCATTACACAGTGTTGATTACTCAAGGGATATCTTGCTCCAGAAATCAGACTCAGGAAAATAGTTACAAGAAAACTGAAGGGTCTCTCTGTTCCTTAAGTTATAACACACTCTAAAAAGCATTATTGTACAGAAGAATTTCAAAGTCAACTGCAGAAATGATCACACCTGTCTTATTCTATCCAAGAAATCCTTTTGATAATTTGCTGAAGCTAAATGAAAAACTAACCAATTAAATAATAAATGATCAAGCAGAAGAATGCAATAGTTATGAAAAAGTCTTTCCAAATCTAAGTGGAGTTTCACATCTACCAGTTGGGAAGTACTCCACACATAATCCTTTAACTGGACAGTCAAACTGCCAAGGCTAACTTCCAACCCTGAGAGAGGTCTCAGTTCTAACAGAGCTGAGGTAACTGCAAAAGACAGAAGATTTCTCTTGGAATCCCTGTATTAAAAAATCAAAATGCCTTTAAATCAAAAACAAATACCACTTGATTGACAGATTACTATATTACATTACATAGCATTCTCTGTTCATACTTATCCTATCCAGCAAAGCACAGCAGTACCTTGCTTTTGTTCCTGGGAAACTTCAAAGTGCCCTTCACGTGACCATGGAACGAGTGAGTGGTAAAGAACTGCTTGGAAAGAAGTTTTCATTCCCTTAATAGTCCTAACCACACTACACAACACATGTCAAAATGTTAAAGAGAACAGAAACTCCTAATGCTTTGTGCAATGTATACAGTTCCTGAGCTTTGATGTTTCTGTTTCTGCCCCTTTAGCTGTACAAAATTGTCTGGTTTTTTTTTTTCTTTTAAATCTTTTATGTCTCATTACTGACCTGTCAAACATTATTTTAACTTAAAGAGTAGCTGACGCCTTGCAATAAACCTTGAAAAGCCCCCTGTTTAAAAATAATCTGCCTTTATACTATACATATCTAGTGTGGTTATGTTTTTCTTACAGGAAACATGTCACTGAGAGAAATCTTATACACAGGTTTTTAGGTCAGAACGAATGTAGCCACAGAAGAGGCCAGACTCAGTCTCCTCCACCGATGCTAGGTGCCTCGTGTCTCAGTGGGTTAAAATGGAAATTCAGAGCCTTTGGAAAGCTTGCGGGAAGTCAAAGCACCTCCTCATTCTTTCAGGCCTCCCTTTGACACTCCAAATTATTCTCTTAACGCCACTTTCCTATTACTCACTTTTACAGAGGTAAAATGACTACCTAATTCCCAATTGTTCCCTTTAGAATGGATTGCACATCTCTCAGGTATCATTTTGTTTGGCTCAGTAGAGATCACTCCCCCTCCACCACCAGCAACTCCCACTTTTTTTTTTTTTTTTTTTTTTTTTGGCTGTTTGGCAAGCACTGACTTGATTTCCCTTCCTTCCCCTTCCCCCTGGCCAGTTTCTGTCCCCCTCCAGAACTGACTGTTTGAAGTATTTCCCAACAACCTCATTGAGGAGGAGGTAACAATGCACAGAAATGCTGTGTGACTTAGTGAGCTTGAAAGGTCTGGACATCAGAGGGAAGGAAGTGGAGGATCTGCATAAAAGAGGTTTTCTTCATGGTTAAACTGAATGGAATTGTTTGGGAGGAAGTGATACATGTTCCCATTCATGGGTGGTAGGGTTAGACTGAGAGGCAGAAGGTAGCAGGAGATACTATAATTGGACTCCCTCACAAGTGTTTAAAAGCTGCTGCATTATCATCAGTGGCACTTTTCCCATTTATATCCTGCAATTGTTAGTCATTGTTTATGAGAATACTACAGTTTTTGCCTTGTATTTTCCTTTTGCCATTATGAGAATAATTTTAACTGATGAACAGGCTGGAGTCACAGTTTTCAGAATCAATCTTGTGTGATACCTTAGAGATAGCAAATAACATTCACGGAGCTGATGATAGATGAGGGTGCTTTTTAAACAATTCTGAATAAAGCATGTACTTTGAATAAAAATGCATTGATTGTTATTAGAAACCACGGGTTAATCTATTTTCACTTACAGTTTCCCGTATTTTATTTTTAGGATTCTAATTAGAAGATTCAAAAATAGAATTTTAAGAACAGTGCATGTGTTTGAGTAATTTTCTTTAGTACTCTGTGCCTAATTTCCCCATTTTTCAACTGCAAGAATTCTTCGGATCTTAGGATAATTTTCTCCTATACCCTCAACCTTTCTAAATTTGACAGCATACCTTACCCAAAAAGAGAAACTTTGAGTGAAATCAGGGTCACTGCCTGTGCTTGAATCACATCTGAATACATTCTCTTTTTTTGTTTTTGCTTTTGTTTTTGCCAATATTTTATTTTATTTTTTTATTGAAGTATAGTCATTTTCATTGTAGGTTACTATAAGATATTGAATATAGTTCCCTGTGCTATACAGAAGAAATTTGCTTTTTGTCTATCTTATATATAGTAGTATTTGCACATCTCGAACTCCCAATTTATCCCTTCCCACCCCTTTTCCCCCGGTAACCATAAGTTTGTTCACTATGTCTGTGAATCTGCTTCTGTTTTGTAGATGAGTTCATTTGTGTCTTCCTTTTAATTTGTTTTTGCCAATATTTTATTTAACACTGCAGGATGAATACATTCTCTTTAACTCCAGACATCATGGAAGAAGTTTCTAAACCATTCCTCAATATTGCCTACTAATTAAATTTGAAATTTTCATTTTGAATCTAGAACTCTAATGTTAAAGAATTTGTCAGATGAATGCTATAGTGAAACGAACATACAAGGGCTTAATTTCCATAATATATAAACAGCTCATACAACTTAATAAGAAAAAAAAAAACAACCCAATCCAAAAATGGGCAGAAGACCTAAACATGAAATTCTCCAATGAAGACATACAAATGGAACATGAAAAAATGTTCAATATTGCTAATTATCAGAGAAATGCAAATCAAAACTACAATGAGATATCACCTCACACCAGTCAGAATGGCCATCATTCAAAAGTCCACAAATAATAAATGCTGGAGACGCCATGGAGAAAAGGGAACCCTCTTACACTGTTGGTGGGAATGCAGTTTGGTGCAGCTGTTATGAAAAATAGTATGGAGATTCCTCAAAAGACTAAAAATAGACTTACCATATGACCCAGCAATCCCACTGCTGGGCATATGTCTGGAGGGAACCTTAATTCAAAAAAGATGTATGTAGCCCAATGTTCATAGCAGCACTATTTACAATAGCCAAGACATGGAAACAACCTAAATGTCCATTGACAGATGACTGGATAAAGAAGCTGTGGTATATTTATACAATGGAATACTGCTCAGCCATAAAAAATAATAAAATAATGCCATTTGCAGCAACATGGATGGCCCTAGAGATCGTCATTCTAAGCAAAGTAAGCCAGAAAGAGAAAGAAAAATACCATATGATATTACTTATATGTGGAATCTAAAAAAAGACAAACAAACTTATAAAACAGAAACAGACTCACAGATATAGAAAACAAACTTATGGTACTGGGGGGAAGGGGGTGGGAAAGGATAAATTGGGAGTTTGAGATCTGCAGATACTAACTACTATATATATATATATATATATATTAACAACAAATTTATACTGTATGGCACAGGGAACCATATTCAATATCTTGTAGTAATTTATAGTTAAAAATAATATGAAAATGAATATATGTATGTTCCTATATGACTGAAGCATTGTGCTGTACACCAGAAATTGACATGACATTGTAAACTGACTATACTTCAATAAAAATATATTTTAAAAAAGAACACAGGTCCGTAAGTTAGAAAACCTGGGTTCTAGGCCTGATTCTGTTGTGTTACCCTAACCTCTCTTAACCCCAGTTCTCTCCTATGTGAAATGAGAGGGTTAGACTACATTTCTGAGATCCCGTTAATCTATGCTAACCATTCTAGCAATCAATTAATCAATCAATCCATGAAGAAACAACATTGGAGAAGAGAGTAAAATCAGATTTATATGCATGCTTTTGAAAATTTCTGAGCTTAGGCATTGAGTTTCTCATTTATTCTTCCACCATTTTTTTCTGAGTGCCAGTCTTTTTATGCTCTAAGTTGTAAATAGTATAACATTCCCAAAGAACTCACAATCTAATGAGTCAACTTTCTCATATTTTTCTTCCTATAGTCTCTCTCTTTTCTTTAGAGCCTAAGAATGTATTTTCAAATCAATGCTTTTTTACTTCCTACCTGCTAATGGAGGTTTTGATAAATAAAGCCCGACTGAGAAATTCATTATATCCCTGGAAAATTTCATTGTGGATTGAAGAAAGAATGGATATATTAGCAGTTTTTAGCATATCAGTTAAATTTGTAATTTTTATTCTCTCGTTCTCTCTCTCTGAAACATACAAATATTCAACTACATGTGCACAGAGAATATTTCATGGACTCCCAAAGGCCCTTTCTTCCAGGGTCCCTTTCCTCTCATCCTATTTTTTAATGTCCATCTTTATATTTTAAAATCTAAATAAATGTTACCCTGGGAATTATAAATTGATTTACCTTTGCTTTCTTTCCTATAAATATGTCTAATTAGTTGATTTTATGATTATTAAGTATCAATTGCACCTGACATAGGTGACTTAACCTACATTATTCTTACATTTTTCTGTCAAAGTTTTTCTTTCACAGGAAATTGCTCAGGATGTACTCTGCATGTCATAAATCCATAACATGCTAATAAATTTGGTTTTCTCTAGCTTCTTTATAATTATTGTGCTTCAGCTATAGCCTTACTAATTTCAACACCTTCCATTTTCACTTACTTCTCTTTCTCTAACTCTGGATAAACTTCTAGGAAATATCAAAACATTTGTTTCCTTTCATTTTCTAATTAAAAAAATTGGACACTAGAGCATGTCTTAAAATTCCCAGACAGGAACTCACTGACAATAGGAAGAAGGCGTTGAATGCTTTCTGTAGTCTGTTAGTGACTGTAAGTAAAGAGACACCTGCCTTGGAGGTGTCTCTGTGCAACAAGAGAACATTGCTGAGAATGCAAAAACTAAAGTTAATTTTGATAAAAATAACCACAAGCTGATAGAATTTCAGATTTTAAGGAAGATTGGAGGGAAGTAAAAATTAGCTAAAGAAAATACTAAAGAAAATTGATGACAGCGTGGTTTGAACAGCCTTGGAAAATAACAGGAAAGATGCACTAGGTAACATACTGGTGCCCTGACTCTCAGTACATTTCTGGAGCTGTACGTGAAACCCAGAAGGTCTAAGAGCCTGGAGACAATACGCCAACCTCCCCACAGAGCCCGACTGCTTACATTGCTATGCTGATGTTGTCTTGTACCCAACGCTATAAACAAGCACAATTCCTGACATAATCAAAACACAACTTTGTTTTTCTGTCCCATTGTCCCTTTAAAATGTATTCAGTGATGGCAGTCTCCTGACCCTGAAGAGATCTCGAGAAATCACATGCTTCTATTGATCATGTTCAGGTAACAAGCATCTTAAGTTTACTCTAAGTTGCAAACACGGGTTCAACTTGGTAAGTAAAATGCGAAATCCCATGTAATATAATTCCAAACTTCATGTAGCATTAAATATTCCCTCCTTTAATACTCCCAAACTCATTCTATGAAGCCACCATCAACCTGATACCAAAACCAGGCAAAGACACCACCAAAAAAGAGAATTATAGGCCAGTATCACTAACGAACTTAGATGCAAAAATCCTCACCAAAATATTAGCAAATAGAATCCAACAGCACATAAAAAAGATTATACATCATGATCAAGTGGGGTTCATCCCAGGGACACAAGGGTGGTTCAACATACGCAAATCAATCAGTGTAATACATCACATCAACAAGAGAAAGGACAAAAACCACATGATCATCTCAATAGATGCAGAAAAAGCATTTAACAAAATTAAACACCCATTTATGACAAAAACTCTCACCAAAGTGGGCATAGAGGGAACATACCTCAACATAATAAAAGCTATCTATGACAAACCTACAGTCAGCATAGTACTCAATGGTGAAAAATTCAAAAGCTTCCCACTAAAATCTGGGACAAGACAAGGATGTCCACTATCACCACTCCTATTCAACATAGATTTGGAAGTCCTAGCCACAGCAATCAGGCAAGAGAGAGAAATAAAAGGTATCCAAATTGGAAAAGAAGAGGTAAAGTGTCACTATATGCTGATGACATGTTCCTATATATAGAAAACCCTAAAAGGTTCCCACAAAAACTACTAGAGATCATCAAAGAATT
Organism: Camelus bactrianus; assembly: GCF_048773025.1. Classification (NCBI taxonomy): domain Eukaryota; kingdom Metazoa; phylum Chordata; class Mammalia; order Artiodactyla; family Camelidae; genus Camelus; species Camelus bactrianus. The sequence continues at coordinate 60,890,282 of NC_133540.1, read as the reverse complement.
CAGCAAGGTAGCAGGTTACACGATTAACGTTCAAAAATCAGTTGCGTTTCTGTATACTAACGATGAATCAATAGAAAAAGAAAGTAAAGAAACAATCCCCTTTAAAATAGCACCCAAACTAATAAAATACCTAGGAATAAATCTAACCAAGGAAGCAAAAGAATTATATACAGAAAACTATAAACCATTGATGAAGGAAATTAAAGAAGACTTTTAAAAAAGGAAAGATATCCCACGCTCCTGGATTGGAAGAATCAATATTGTTAAAATGGTCACACTGCCCAAGGCAATCTACAGACTTAATGAAATCCCTGTCAAATTACCCAGGACATATTTCACAGAACTAGAACAAATCATAATAAAATTTATGTGGAACCACAAAAGACCTAGAATTGCCAAAGCATTACTGAAGAGAAAGAAAGAGGCTGGAGGAAAAACTCTCCCAGACTTCAGACAATACTATAGAGCTAGAGTCATCAAGACAGCATGGTATTGGTACAAAAACAGACATATGGACCAATGGAACAGAATAGAGAGCCCAGAAATGAACCCACAAGCTTCTGGTCAACTAATCTTCAACGGAAGCAAGAATATACAATGGAATTAAGACAGTCTCTTCAGCAGATGGTGTTGGGAAAACTGGACAGCAGCATGTAAATCAATGAAGCTAGAACACTCCCTTAAACCATACACAAAAATCAACTCAAAATGGATCAAAGACTTAAACATCAGACAAGATACAATAAACCTCCTAGAAGAAAATATAGGCAAAACATTATCTGACATGCATCTCAAAAATATTCTCCTAAAACAGTCTACCCAAGCAATAGAAATAAAAGCAAGAATAAACAAATGGGACCTAATTAAACTTACAAGCTTCTGCACAGCAAAAGAAATCATAAGTAAAACAAAAAGACAACCTACGGAATGGGAAAAAATGTTTGCAAATGAAACCAACAAAGGCTTGATCTCCAGAATATATAAGCAGTTCATATGACTTAATAAGAAAAAAAAAAACAACCCAATCCAAAAATGGGCAAAAGACCTAAACAAACAATTCTCCAAGGAAGACATACAAATGATCAATAGGCACATGAAAAAATGCTCAATATCGCTAATTATCAGAGAAATGCAAATCAAAACTACAATGAGATCACCTCACACCAGTCAGAATGGCCATCATTCAAAAATCCACAAATGACAAATGCTGGAGAAGCTGTGGAGAAAAGAGAACCCTCCTACACTGCTAGTGGGAATGCAGTTTGGTGCAGCCACTGTGGAAAACAGTATGGAGATTCCTCAAAAGACTAGGAATAGACTTACCATATGACCCAGGAATCCCGCTCCTGGGCATATATTCAGAAGGAACCCTACTCCAAAATGACACCTGCACCCCAATGTTCACGGCAGCAGTATTTACAATAGCCAAGACATGGAAACAGCCTAAATGTCCATCAGCAGATGACTGGTTAAAGAAGGCGTGGTATATTTATACAATGGAATACTATTCAGCCATAAAAACTGACAACATTAACGCCATTTGCAGCAACATGGATATTCCTGGAGAATGTCATTCTAAGTGAAGTAATCCAGAAAGAAAAAGAAAAATACCATATGAGATTGCTCATATGTGGAATCTAAAAAAAAAAAAAACAAACATAAATACAAAACAGAAACAGACTCATAGACATAGAATACAAACTTGTGGATGCCAAGGGGGTGGGGGGGTGGGAAGGGACAGACTCGGATTTCAAAATGTAGAATAGATAAACAAGATTATACTGTATAGCACAGGGAAATATATACAAGATCTTGTGGTAGCTCACGGTGAAAAAAAATGTGACAATGAATATATGTATGTTCATGTATAACTGAAAAATTGTGCTCTACACTGGAATTTGACACAACATTGTAAAATGACTATAACTCAAAAAAAATGTTAAAAAAATATTCTCTCCTTTGCAGGGGGCTAGAAACTGTGGTGTCTGCTCTGGATGGGTAGTCAGTTTTTTATTTGCTTCTCCCTTCGCCTCCCCTACCTTGCACCCTCTTCCATGTCTCCTTGGGTTGCCCACTCCTCACAGGCTCTTGCTATTAGGAGTCTCTTGGCCTCCCCTTTCAAGAAGATTCAAAATAGGTCCTCTCTTGCACAGATAGCTCACATCTGATTCACTGAAAACACATCATTGCCCCACACTCGACAGAAGTGGGATACAATCCAAACAAAATATGTCTCTCTCTCTGGATGAATTAGGTATCTTCTACTGATGCCTCTTAACCATAGGGAACATATTTCAAGCTTGTGAATGATCCCATGGAAACCGCCTACCACTAGGCTAGAGGTGAAGCAGGCAGCACACCAACCTCTCCCTCTCTGAGGTGAACAGAGACCAACAACCAGCAACAGTACTCCGAAAAGAATTATCTTCCCTTCTTGTCCCTCTTTTACATTCCTCACGGGTTGTAATATTGTGTAAACTGGTTCTGGGTCATCTATTTGGAAATTTCCTCTTCATATGCTAACGCATTAGAAATTCACATCTCCTGTACCCTGTCACCCTGGTCAAAGTAGAAATTCTTACATCCAATTTCAAAGTCATAAACAGGGCTTCTGTCCTTGGAAGCCAGCTTGTTTGGCTCAGTCACTTCACGTGGAGGGAGCACACTTGTTAATGGCTCTCCACCAGGACGAGCAAACTCAAGTTCTTTACCCACAGCTGAGAACTTGGATGAATGACCCCGGCTGGACATGAACTGCAGTACATTAGGAGAAGGTGCCTGTCCAAAGAATTAGATGCCACTGGGCCACTATGAGTGCAGTGATGCAGACTTTCTAATTTTTCAAGAAAAGCTGAAAATCCAGATTTTTATATTATCTCCATTTTTTAAAATATAGACTTAAAATGTTCTAATAACTTTGTTCAAGCCTCACCATTAAAGGATTTGTGGGCCAGATTCTGATAGAAGACCAGCAGTTTGTGATTTTTACAATGGGCTGGACGTTCCACTATGCCCAGCTGTCCTGCACATTCGTGCATTTGGTGACTAGATGCTCAGGTGAGAGCAGGGCAGCTGGGCAGCTCCAACGCCCACTCTGTCCTGAAAATAAAGCTCAGTGTAGAAACAGGGTGTTCTCGTCATGTATAAATAATACAAACAGTTAAGATACTCTTGGGGCAAACCTGGAAGAGGGTGGGATGGTGGGTACTTCTGTTGTTCATGATGGGACCTATTTTTTACCTCCCTTGTGCGTTTACAAGCAGCCAGATGAATAAAACAAGCAGAACAGGCTTCCCTTAATCACATTAATCCTGGACTAAGCATACCCCTCTTTGCTTTGCTTTGACTTTTCAAATGTTGGTGGTGATATAAGTGTTGAAGGTCATTATCTACCAGGGGGATTAATCCCTATTGGGCAGTTGCATTTGCAAGCTAAATTTAAAACATTTTTTCCAGATGCTTTGAAACAACTATCTCAAGCTGCTGAATCTTAGATGCTTTCCCAAGGACCTCAAATGGAATATTACATTATGTACAGAGACAGACTTCCACACCTATTATCACCACCACCACACCCACACGCGCACACACACACACTTAGGGAAAAATGATATTAAAGTAATGCTGCGTGGGCTGTGGGCACAAGGGATTCATTTTACTATTCTGCCTGCTTTTGTGTATGTTTGATTATATTATAATAAAATATTGCAAATGCAGTAGAACTGTGGTTATAACAACTGCTAATACAATCAGAATATTAGATTATTGGCCATAAGTAATTTTTTATTTATAAACTCTTAATATTATAATCGCCTTGCCATGAAAATTGAACTGAATTTCTAATGTTGAATCATTATAGCAAAACAAGTGCTTACATAGTTACTCACTTTCTATTGATTTCCAATTCAGTAGACACAGAGTAACTTGAATTTTAAGTGTTTTGCCTTACTATTAACTGTGTAGGCAAGAAGAATGGTTTAACCAATTTTTTCAAGGGTATTCCCTTCTGTCCACCTAACATTTCATTGTTGTAGTATGCAGTAGAGTGCCTAGGAGGAAGTAGGGATTCAAAAATGTTTATTAAATAAAGAAAGATGTAAATAAATCATAGCCAAAGCAAAGTACTAGTACTGTATAGTGACTCATTAATTCAGGTTAGTTTGAGCTTAGAGTGTGGGGAAGTGTATCTTATGGTTATTGATTACATACTTGAAAAGTTATCATTAATATCACACACATACATATGTATCTAATACAGACACTAAACATATGTAAAAAGATTTATTTGCCAACGTAGTTCTAAAGAGATAAAATTTGTTTAGATGTATTTAATTTCAATAAAAATCAGATTGTTTAAAGCCCACATTCTTAATCTATATCTATATGTGTGTTAATTTATAGAACTGAATTTGTAATGTTTGAGGACACACTGCACATGACACATACCTAAACAATAAACTAAAATTTTCAATCTTCATTTCTACAGCTTTCAAATAACTTGCAACAGTTTCGGGAGGCTGCTGCAGAGCAACAATGGCTGGTTAAACATTTAATTCTTAAGACTTCTTCAAATTTTGGGTATTGAAGGGTAAGATAATTTTATTTAGGGAGTCAGAAAATGGAAAGAAGGAAACTCTACTCAAGTGTTATCACATCAAAAACAGACCCAAGTTCTTTTGATTTTCTCTAGTTTTTCCTTCAAGCAAATCAAAGATGCCTTACTTACTTTAAGAGATGAAACTGCCTGAGATCTGTTTCATTTAAGAACTAGAATATTTAGGAGGGGCCAGAAACATCTTCAGCAGCAGCAGCTACAGGACATAAGGAGATTCCTATGACAGCATATTAATTGAAAAGTAGAGATATTTAAGAAAAGTTTGGTTAATGAGCATTCTAGAAAGGGATATAAATATTTGCTAATGCCAAAACACTTCTTCCAGAAAGAAATTTTCCACTTTCAGAGAATAACTTGTATGTTCATAGTAACACCACCCAGAGCCAGGAATTTTCCAATAGATTTGTCATTATAGGAATTGGTGTTCTTATTGCCATCCAAGAAATTTTGCCAATGGACAATATTTTCTGCTGGACTCTGGCCCAGAGATGGTCCTCTAATTCATTCAGGAAGAAAAACTTATGTATAAAATATGGGCCAACAGCTGGCATCTTGCAGGTCCTCATTCAAAGATAGCCTAAATAAGGCAAATATGGTAAGTCTCTGTTCAAAGGGACAATAACACTCTGTGATTTTTATGGCATTCTCTTTCAAAGACTTCAAAGCCTCTGATAAATAATGTGGCATAAGCCATTCCACAGACAGGAGACAGATAAGGGGGAAAATACCATTCCCCTTACTTCATGGGCATAAAATCTGAAAAGATGAAAAGAGGAGTGACTCCAAGCCAGGCTTCTCTTCAGTAAAAAAAAAAAAGCACCATATAAATCTAACAGCATGAATCCAACCACCACGTGCCTAATTTATGCAAAACTGCTTATTTTCTTATTTACTTTGATAATTTGGCAAAACAAATTGTTTCCTTGAATTTCTATTTCCCCTATAGCTCCCTTCTCCAGTCTAGCCTCCAGACTGCCTACCAGAGTTTCTAAAACACAATCTGGTCCTTTATTATCTTAATTAAAATCTTTAGTAGATCCACATGGTCTGCACTGAATTAACTAAAGGATCCTCTGAGTGGCATTCTTCAATATACGCCACTCTTTATTCACTCAGTCATGCATTTATTCAGCAAATATCTCTCCCCACCACATTCTCTACACCCTAATTGTACTAAGATACTCAATGTTACTTGCACAATGTGATTATATGCCTATATTTCCATTTCTTTTCTTATTCTGTTTTTCCTGCTGGCTTTTACTCTTGTTCTTCTGGCAAAAGAAAATTCTAATTCATATCAAGATGAAATTCACATATTTTGTCCTTCGAGAATCAATTCTTGAATCTTTTATCTAAGAAAATGAATCATTTCTTCCTTGGTGCTCCTGTAACAATTTATTCACACCATCAGTAGAGTACATATTGCATTATAATTAATTGAATGTATGTTTGTTTCTTTCACTGGATGTCAGGTACCACGGCTTATTCCTATCTGTAACTTCTGCACCCAAAATGTTGCCTAGAAAGTCAATGGGCATGTATTAAATTGAAATAAATTAGGTACAGATGTTATAGAATCCACAATTTCTTTGATATCAAGATTTTTGAAGTCACCAGTTGTTTACATCTCTGTGCTAGAAGGTGTGAGCGTTCACAGCATATAAAGGAGACAGATCTTAATTTGGTTAGAAGGGAAAGGAAGACAAGTAAACATCAATAATGCAATTCTATATCCAATGTAGTAGTTATGTTGAAACCTGATTCAAATAGAGGCCCTGTTCTTACTAATATTCTATATTACCCATTAAGAAACTTTATATTCTTCTGAAGCTAACATTACTCTTTCCAAATTAATTCTCTATTTGTAACAAATGAACTATTTCCCCAGTTTTAGCATCTATATTGAGGTTCTTTTTTCCAAATAATGTTGACAAACAATTATCAATATGGAGGCTGTGACTTATTATTATTATGGATGCATTCAGAGTGGGGCAGGATTAATCCTCTTTACTATAATGTTCTGATGCATTGAGATGTTTCTAAGAGCCAAAACTACAAATCAAACAATTCTGAATCTCTGAATGAATCTTCATGGCCAGACCACTACATTTTACTCATTTCACTAGAGAAGAATGAGTGATTCCATGCCTTGAGGATGGCTGTGACTTTATACCCAAGTTACTCTTTAAAATGAGTTTTCATTGATAAATAGAACAAATAATTTTGTAAAACTAGTTGATTCCAAATAACTAACCTGGTGGAAATCTGATATAAAGTAATTCTGATCCACATGCAATACTACATGTAGTATTTAGTCCAAAATAAAGTAAATGGGCTAATGTGACCTTTCTTTGAAATGCACATGGAACAGTTGATAGAATTCACTGACCTTTCTAAACTCCATAGAGTAGAGGGAGGGTATAGACAGCTCAAGTGGTAGAGTTTGTGTTTAGCACGTGTAAGGTTCTGGGTTCAATCCCCAGTACCTCCATTTAAAAAATAATTAAATAAATGAACCTAATTACCTCTTCCACCCAAAAAACCAAAGTAAACTTTATAGAGTGGCGTAAGTTATTAAGAATCTCTGGCTTAATGCTGAGCTTCACTTGTCAAGATACCAATGAAATAACCATATTTGAATCCAAAGCATTCCAGGTCATATCTGTAAGAAAGCATACAATGTACTGCTATAGTATATAAGGGGGATGGGCCCATTTACCGTTAGACATAAACAATAGAATTTCCCTAGATAAGTATGATGCAATGTGAGTTATGTGCTCTGATATGTAAAGAATGATTAATTATAGAAGCCAACAAGTTCTAGGAGAAATATCATTTGGAACACCAATACATGAGCCACATGCCAAATGAAAATTTTACTCTGCTGGAACATGCTTGGGTTTCAATTCAAGGAAGGAAGAATAAAATGGTATGTAGGATTGTACAAGAACTTTACATTTCAGAGACATGATAGGAAAAGAAGTATGTCTCAAGAGACAACTTCAGAGAAAGGGGTGATTTCTGAGTCTGTCCAAGTTTCCAGAAGACTGTGATAAAAATTCTTCCACAAATACAAAATTCACTGAGAAAATCAGGAGGAGAATGGGGTGAAGAAGCTTGGGAGAGGAATTTTCAGTCCACTTAGTAAATCTACTAACTTTGTAAATCTACTGAGGTCTCCAGAACATGCATAGCCCATTCTAGATCTAGTAAACACAGAATAATAGACCATGTTTTTTATATATTCATTTTTGCATTATTTATAAAGAAAACACAGGTGTAATCATTTTTTACTTCTTTAGAGTCTCACTCATGCACATACCTTTAATATTGTCTCTGAGTTCAACTGAGACAGATTTATATAAGCAGGAAAAAGATTTTACCAAGTACATATGACTCATTCTTAAGATAAGTTAACTACTCAGACCCATGGGGAAATGGGGATACTTATAATTGCCCATCAGAAAAAGCATGCTTTGCATAAACTATTACACTAAGGAAGTGATAAATACACAATATGTATAAGGAACACTAGAGAAGTCAAAGAACATAATACATTTTGTATCTTTCATAATTTTTCTATAGAGCAGTACAAACATGAAATTGTTTTTTCAGCTCTTCCCTCTTAGTGGCTGATTTGAAAATAAGCTTACTTCAGTGTTGATCACAGCTATTTGCAGGGTTTTTTTGTGTCATACCTAAAAGGTGCTAAAATAGATTTCCTTCTATGCAAAATTATTTTGGTACATTACACATATATCCCAAGCTTCAGTGACATTTGGTTATCATTAAATGACTACAGTGAATGGAAAATAAGAAAGGGGAAACATTCCAGTTCTTATGCAATCATTCAGAATTCTTTAACTCCTTTAGAACCAAGAATTATTTTCTTTGTTAACAGAACAATAGAATTCTTAGGCTTGAAAAATAAAAAAATATGGAGTTCTTCAGTAGAAGAGTTGCAAAACCACAGTATTTCTGAAACAAGATATCATTAATTATACATTCTGCCTCAAACTTCATGCCAATTTTCTCCTTGACAAACTACAGATAGGTATTTCTTGCCATAATATTTTATATAAGAAATAATAGGTTTGAGGCCAAGATTATCCTACTAAGGACTGATGTTACAGACTTGGTTGAATCTTGTCCTTGCTTAAACCTATTTGTGACCAAGTGTATCCAGAGTGACATACACTTTTGACTTTTATTCAGCCTTTTATTCTTGCCAAAAACTCACGGTCAGTATTGCCCAAGTGATGTCCTGGTCTTGGCCCTGGTTCCCTATATATCTCTGTTGGGAGAATCATAGCTCTTTTGGGAAAATAAAGACTCGGAGAAATGGCCTACTAACTAATCAAATAATTTTAAAGAACATAAAAGTCTTCTGTGTTCTAACTGCACCCATTTTTTTTACACATGTCATTTGTTTATTTGACCAGCACAAATATGTCTGATGTTGAGAACAGAATGTCCTTCCTATATGCTGAAAACATGACTATGTCACAAAATGTCAGGACTCTGAAGGGGAAATTGAGTCTGCTTACCAACTATTATCAGAAAAGTTGGCTTAAAATCATTTACTTTAAAACCAAAATTACTCGGGTCAGTTATTTTTCAAAATGTAAGTGATCCTATCAACACCATATCACAAGGTAATTAATTTAGTTAGTTACACGTACATTTGTAACTAATTCATCCTGGCATATTCACCAAGGAAATTAGTTTCTTAAATCGGATGTTTCAACAGTGCAGTTGCTGAGATATTTTTCTCTATAGCCGTAGAGGGGGGCTGTTAACTTGTGCTTTGAAAATATTCCAGTCTAAATCATCTTGGTTGCATTGTATGGTGAGGAATTTGGATACTTAATAACCCATTTGTTCTGATGCTGAAAAAGACTCAGAAACTGTTTCTTAAATAAACTCTTGGACCACCTATTCTATTGGCTCACCTCAGTGTGGAAATTGGGTGGCCATCTATTCAAGAAGTAGTGTTGATTTTTTATCTAGTTTTCACAAGAGGTTTTCAACCCTCCTGTTCAGTTAGTTGATTTTTAAAATATGGAGTCTGTCCTTAATCAGTAACAAAGAATTGTTTATTGCCAGAGAACATACTTTCAAACTGTTTGCTAGCTAATTTCTATCAAAAGCCATTTGAAAGGAATTTCATTTCTGGAGACTGTTTTGGGAAAAAAAATGAAGTGTATATCTCTCCCCAGACATCCTAGTTTTTGACCCCTGAATCATGCTGTACTATTTACTTAGCCTCTGACAGGATATTTTCTTTGTTGTATTTGACATTATCCCCTTGGCTTACATTAATGAGTGCCCTAAAAATGCTTTATGAAATGGACTACTATAGTTACTCAGTAATGCTATGAAAATGTCATCCACTACACAACCCAGAATCCCCTATACAAAGACCCTCTCAAGATATGAGCCTTTATGCTTGACCTTACAAAAAACTAGTGTGCCTTTTCCTTAAATGATAATGATTCCTATAAACTGATCACAGTTCCTTTTTCTTTAACTTCCAAGAAGCTCAGAGTTAAATGTATTAATTAAACGTATGTTATTTTCAAAGTCTTTATAGTATGTATTTCTTAATTTCAAATTTTCTGTAGAAATAACTTTCAAGAAGTTTGGTTTTTTTTTTCTATATTGTTCATGGTCTTGAATTTTTTAACTTATACATGTATATCTGGGTATTGCGTATATCACTGAAAGACATTCCAAGACATTTTATAGAACAAGATGTGTTCTAGCTAAAAAGAAGTAAAATAATCAGATATCCCACTATATTATAAAAGATACTGATGAAAACAAATACATGCATATGTATGACTAAAACGTGCTGTGCACCAGAAATTGACGCAACATTTTAAACTGACATTTGAACTTCAATAAAAAGAAAAGATACTGAAAAAGATATGAGTGGGGGAGGAAAAAAATGGTGAGATAAAGTGGTGAAGGAAAAATCATTCGAACACTAAAGGTGAGCAAAATGAAGGTAGTAATTAGTGAAATTAGAAGTAAAGAATATGAGGATAATGTATAGTAAGATTGAAGGAGACTGGCAAAAAAAGATGAAAATAAATACAGATTCAATGTAGTAGATGAAAAGAAATATAAACCAAGAGGCAGAAGTCTGCAGGCAGTAGACAAATAAATTGAATACTTTGACACACACAGGAGCAGCTCGACCATTCAAGTAATGTACCAACTAAACAATGCGCACTGCAGCTGTGCGTCAACCGTGCAATAAACCAGAATCAGATCAGGTCACCATCTTTCATGCCATCACGTACGTAGGTTCATAATGTATATTTCAATAAAAATGATAGTCACAACAATTCTCAATACATCGCCAAACATTTAAAATCCAGTTGTTACAAAGTTACTCTTTCTTAGTATGCTCAAATCTATGAATTCACTTAATCAATAAACTCAAACTCGGTGAAAATAGCTTTCCTCTTTCAATGCTTTGAAGGGTGACCCCTGGCATCACACTCAGAAGAATGAGGTAGAGGGGACCACAGAGGGAAGGGTGGTGATGAGCCCGTGCTTCTCCTTCCTATGATCTTCCCAAATAATGCATTTGCATTTCCCTTTCCCTCTCAATGGTTTACTTCTGCCAGGAAGACCTGAATTGCTAGAGTGGTGGTTGTCAAGGGTGGTCCCTTGATCAACAGCAATAGTACCATCTGGGAACACGTTACAGATACAGATTCTGGGGCTCTACCCAGACCTACAGAATCAGAAATTCTGGCAGTGGGGCTCTTGCAATCCGTGTTTCAGTGGACCCTCTAAGGGTCCTTAATGCATGATCAAATTTGAGAACCAGTGGACTAAAGGAACACATGGATATAAGGAACAGATGTCTGCTCATTCACAGGCATATTAAACATGAGGTGATAATACGAATAAAGGCAAAGTTAGAAAAAGAGAATGGAAAATCACAGAAAAAAAGAAAATAAGCAAGCAACATTTTGCCATTTGCTTGTTCCAGAGACTCAAATGTGTATTTGAGCATTCATATTCTAATTTTTAAAATTTTGCTATTTGTACATTTTTATCTATGCTCCCTTTCATATTTGGTTTGTCTGAAAAGAGGAAGTTCGACACTAGGTTTACTGTGCAAAACTAGCGATAAGACTTCGCATTCTCTAGACTTTCTTAACTCATTATTCTCAGACAGAGAGCATAACTCACCCTCAATTCCTAAATCATTCTGCAAATGATCAAGTTTCCTCTTAGCTTTTGCTCCATACAGGGATCAACATCACCAATGCAATTCCGTCACCCCTGAGGTAAGACTCTGCAGCTGTTTAAACAGTCCATGCCCTGTAACAACACGCCAGCGTAGGGCAGGAAGCAAAGAAGGATTCTATTTCTAATTGAACCTCTGCTGGGAATTGAAATATGTGGTATTTGATTTCTTGTATTAGAATTCATCTGCTTATCATAAACTTTTCAGTGGCACCCTTCCTCTCACCCTCCAAGTACTGTCACTCTGAAATACCCTTCTACACCTGCAATTACCCCTTAAGTTTGGTCTTTCAACAACTGGATCTGGTGCTATCTTTTCTGAAAGCAGGTACCTTTAGCACTGAAATGTCTCCACATTGTTAAGAAGGGGAAATTGCAACCTGGTTCCTTATCAGTAGAGATGATTTAGAGAAAAGCAATGAAGATGATCCTAAAAAGAAAGGCTTAAGTATTGGATTATTTGGCCTGAATGAGAGAAGATTAATGGGTAGATTGACCACATAATTCTCAGATTTTAAATCTGGGAAAGTTTTCAGAGCAAAGGCAGGGAGTGGCTATTATAGATTTTGCCAAGACAACTGACCCACGCCGGGACCGTTTTGGGCAAACAAGGAACATGCTCACTCTATTCATCAGAGACTTTTTGGCTGACTTCAAGTATATGAAGGATTTTAATGAGAAAAATATTTATCATTTACTCTCCATATCCATGAAAGACCAAATAAGAATAAAAGCAGGACAGATTTTGTTTTGCTCACATGTTTATTGAGAACCCTGCTATCACTGGGCTCATTATCTAATTATTAAACATGATTATATAAATTTAAAATTTCATTATCCAGTTACTAGTTCCATAATGAGATCATCTTGACTTCAAAATATTAATTGTAAAAGTAGATACTGTGGGAGGGGTCGAGTTGTAATCCATGGGGACTCCCTGCCTCTGCTCATAATTAACTGTCCTGAAACACACTAGCAGCTTGATCAGTTTTTGTGTATTGTGTTAAAATTACGCAGTTATAAAGTTCTCTGGAAGCAAAAGACTACGATATTCTTTCCAGGTTTCTTCCTAATCTATATAGTTCAAGATATCTTTTTAGTTATTTATAGGTCTTCCATGTACAACTATTCTCTCACCTTGTCTGTACACTGCTGAGGGTTGAATTATAGAAAGCCATTCAAGAATGTGTAGGCGAAGCAGTTCCATAGTGTTTTGTTGGTTTTCTTTTTTTAATATATTGTTCTCTGTAGACACTTTTCCTTTGAAGCACTCAGAATCTCTGCACACTGCAAAATCTGGTGTTTATCTGATGGATCAGTTTGATAATGAGATTTGACATAATCAGATTTAATTATAAAATTTGACACATAGAATTCTGACTTTCAGGAGCAAGAATTACTACAACGTATTTGGATGGATGGAAGAAAGGAAGGAAGGAAGGGAGGAAGGGTATATAGTAGGAAATTTTTCTCAAATAATACTCCCCCAAAACATTTTATGTCTTTAAGAAATGCTGAAATTAATATCAACTTGTTACATTTCTCATTTCTTCCAGATCTCTAGATACAAAACAAGACTTTTAGAATTATGAAGGATAGAGAACATACTTTCATAAAATAAGAAATACCAAGGTTTATTAATAAATTCCACCTTTACCAAGGAATTAAGGTGATATAACTGATCAATTCAGTGACTTCTAAATTTAAAAATAACACTTTTTTGTTAGTGTCAAGAAGCAAAAACAAATTGTTATTTCAGATAAATATTTTTTTGCCTCCTAGTCAATTGATCTAACATTGGATAGATATAGCCAAAGAGTTCTCAAATACATAGCATGATCAGTCATGTATTACTCTGTTATCAGTCAAATATGTACTTTCCTCTTTTCTCTTTATAACACTGCGTGCAACTCAGGACTAACGCCAAACACGTGATACAGAGAAGTGGTTTCCAGGCAAAGTCCCTCATGAGGAGAGATCAGTCCCAACGGAGAGTTCTTGGAAGGCTTTACAAAGAAGAGCTTTGCTGAACAGGGTACAATCCATTGCGAGAAAAGGATAAACAAGTGAGAAGTCATTGAGAAAACCAATTTTCCGTTAGTAGAGATTTAATTGGGGGTAATGGTAAGAGAAAAGGCCAAACATTTATTGGGATGAAAGTTCCAGTAGAGGGGTTTGAATTTTATCCTCTGGGAGGAAGAAACCACTGCAGATTATGGAAGGGGATTTCAGAGTCTATAAGAATTAAACTGGTAGCAATGTACACCAGAGAGTAATTTTTGAAACACATACACAAGTATGGATTTTATTCATCATCAGAGAGTGAGGCTAATGAGGATTTAAATTAAGGTAGGAATGATGATGGTAAGAAAAGGATAAATGCAAAATACAGTTTAAAAGACTAATCTAGGTGATATTATTACTGGCTGAACATGAGGGTCTAATAAGAGGAAAGAATTTTAAAATTCTAAAGTATGAGTCTTCCTGACTGGGACTACTGAGGCACCATTGATTGAAACAACCATGTCTGAGTAGGGAGCACATGGTGAAACATGGAGATCATAAGTGGAAGAAAAAAGTTTGATCTAAGCCATATTAAATATAATGAGTCAATAGAAAATTCAAGCAAAAATACTGAGTAAACAGTTGATGATGTGAACTGGTAGAGATGCAATGTTTAAAGCTGAGGAAACAAATCAGATCTTTGATATACAGAGTGTATATGAAACTGATCAGATTTTTGGCACACAGGTTTGATATACAGAATGTAAATGAAGTAATATATATGCCAAGAATGGAAACCCAGGGAAAGGACCCAGTAAAGGAAACAGAGCAAAGAGAGAACTGTGAATCCTAACTAGGTATTTCTAAAATGGAATTTAGTGCAGGGAATGGTTCAGATAGCTGCAAGAACAGAAAATGGATGCTGAGGTTGTACAGAGACTGACAACTGTAGGAAGCAGCTACTGTCCCTTGGGCTGCGAAAACAAAGGAGAAGAGGTAGTAATACCAGAACCTAGAATTTGGAGGAAGGGTCCGACAGAGCTTATGTTTAGTCCTTTGGAGAAATCTCCTTGAAACTGGTTCTTAGAGTTCTAGTCTGGTAGGTGCCAAGAACTCAGTGGAGGAGACATAGCTTCTCAGATGCCCAGAAGAGCATGCCCCAGTATGTGAGGGAATATGGGAGCATCTCATACTCCAGTCTTTAAAGGAAGTATATTCTCATTACTAACAGATGGTGGAAGTGGCAAAAGAAGCTGGAGACTGCAGCCAACTGTCTGCTGTTACAGGAACAATGCTGCTAAAGACTGGAAAAACAGAAAGGAAAGCCTCTCTCCCCCCTCACCTTCCAACCTCTCTCTAGGGCCCCCTACTGGCAGGACCTAACAGGAAGCCAGCTGATAAGGAAATCTGGGAAAAGTTATTTAGAGTTCCATGCCTAGCCTTATAGAGCAGAATAGAAAAGGGCTTCTTAGAGTTGAGAGACAATAGGAAAATAATCAGCACATCTAGAGAGGAACATGTTACAGAAGCCCAAGGAAGAGTGAGGTTTCTATAAGAAACGGGAGGAAAACTCCAACAAAGGCTGGAAATAGGTCAAAGAGAACGGACTAAGCAAGGACTTTGAATTTAGTGATTAAGCTAAAGAAATGTTTTTAAATAGCTAAGTGATGGAGCAAATTCTCATGAAAAACAGTAACTCCTCTCAATGTCTTTGGTTAACCTGTGTCAGTTTTCCCATTCCTTTATGAACTTTAAAAAGATTAAATAAAACTTATATTAAATCTATAGTGAATAATAAATAATATTCCAAAACGCCTGCAACAAACACAAAAATACTTTCAAATAAATTATTAACACTGAAGTATGAAATATTTTAATTTTACCACAATAGTACTGGCTTGCTCAAGAAATTTACATTTATAAAATATATTAGTCTCTACTTTTCCAATTGTCACCAATACATTTTTAAAATTCTTATTGAATTCCTTCTGGGTTATTGAAAAGGCATGAGTAGCCCATGTAGGAACCAAGGATTTACTATTGTGTTAGGATGCCACTGGCACCGCAGTGGAGAGCCTCAGCATGAGAGTGGCATAAAGAAAATTCTCTTCCTCCCTCCCGCAGAGAAGAGAATTCCATCCCACCATCATCTCTGCTCTTTCCCTTCCTCCCCCACAGAGCCTAAAAAATTTGCCTAGAATGTACATTCCACAGTCCTCTGAAGTATTATAGTAATATTAATAAATTCCTTACATGACATTTGGACAAAAGCCAGTAATAGATATAAAAACCTAGGTGTCTCTCAGGTCTGAAATGGGTTTAAAAAATTATACATGTTTAAGGAAAAGGAAAGCTAAGGTTTGGTAACTAAGTGCAGTGGTTTTCATATTAAGTATTAGGAGACCAGCTTAAGCTAAATACTGTGGGTATTCTGCACTTATTTGCACGGAAGAGGATAGACTGGCACCATGTTCTGTTAGTGGAGCAGATCAGAGGGTAAATGGTGTTAAATAATCCCAACGTCATGCGAAAGAAAAAAGAGGTGGAATGAAAGTCTAATACAATGATAAAGCCTCCTCTTTTGCTAAGTTATCTCCCTTTTCCCTTAACAGACAATACATTACATATTCAGGGAAATTCTTTCAAACCTCTTAAGTGCTATTTTCTAAAGTTGTGCCTCTGAACACCCTGGATTTCTTTATTTTTCCCACCAATCTTTGTTTAGAAAACTGCATGTAAATGTATTTTACAGACACGCACATGCACGCATACCCACACACAGCACAGTTTAGAGAGACTGCTGGACAAATTGCTATTTGGTAGAGAAACAGGAGCACATCCTAGGCAAGCAGAGTTGTGTCATAGTTAATCGATATTGATTCCATATGTCATCTTATAAGATAAAATGTACATATTTATATATAATACTTATTATTCACTACTACTGTGTTATACTATTTCTGAATAAATACTCAGCCATATAAGCCAGGTAATATTATTCCCATTTGGCATATGAAGAAACGGAGGACAAAAAAGAATCTTGTCTAAGCTCATAGAGCTCTATGCCAGAATTAGAAAAAGCTCTAATGTCCAAGCTCTTTCCACTAAGCTGCACTGCAAAAATGCCTATCTACACTTTAACCAAAGCAGAGCAACTGATACTTCTGGTCTTCTGTTGGTCACAATGCTGTGTGAGTGCTAAGAGGCATCACTGACTCATCTGTTTAGAAAAATGATGCTCTTGGATCCATACTTAAGAACCAGTCTGCCACCAGCTACATAGATACAGCCCAGCAAACTGTAACAGAAAGTCCTTCAGAAAGATCAGGCTGAGCCCTGATGAGGGCAGTGACTGCTGCTCTGTGTGAGGAATCTGGCTCACAACTTGAGAGAGAGCGACCTCTGATATTTTTAAAAGAGAAGTAAGTTTTTCCACTGAAGCCAAGAATCTGGTATCAAGGGCATTGAGGGCTTCATGTTGCGTGGCTGTGGACTGTTTCTCTCATACTCATCAGGGAATCCCCACCAACTATCACTGCCTGGCAGAGAGATCAACTGAATTTGTTGAATGAATGAGCTGAAAAGAGCTGACATGCCTTGGATTTCTAAATACTGTTTGGAGATTCAAAGATAAGAAACCAAGACCTAAAAGAATAGCACACATATTCCTGAAAGTTGCTCCTTAGGAAACTGCATTCCCAGTGCATGAGAAGAAGCTGATGGCTGGGCAAGGATCTGTAATCACGAAGGGTGTTCCTGGGCTAGTAAATGACTAAGGAAATCACACTATTTTCTTCACTCTCAGAGTAAACAAAGGCGTGGTTGAAAGTATAGCACATCCATTACTTGTACCCTCTCCAAACACATATAATGGATAAATTCTGACTGAATGACCCAGTAACAAACAGCTGCTTCTCCTATGATTAAGAGAAAACATTTTGTTTTGAAAATGTATTTTACTTTTAAGGTTCCTTTGGGATTTATTAGATTGAGAAAGTGAGGGAGTGGGGAGAGAAGAAATCTGAGTGTTTTTAAGGAATAAAAAATATTTTAGCAATATCCTCCAACATCTAAGATACCTGAAATTAGAATTACTCTCAGAGGACGCAGAGCTATTCACACAGCCAAAACTCTGATCCTCAGCCAACTGCATGTACACTGCACTGAGATCCAAACTAAGTCCTGCATTCCAAGAGTACTACCCTGGCTCTCACAGCAGCTCAAATCTCCATCAGAGCGAATCACAGCAGCTGGGAACCAGGCATATCTGTTAGAGCGCACAAAGGCTGGAAAATAATATAATTCGAAGGTATGTTGACCAATATAGCTGAAACTCAGTATAAAATCACACACCTCTAGGACTGTAAGAAACAAACTTCAAAACAGAGCCATGAGAGTTACAGTTTTTAAAAATATTGTGGCAAATGGTCCATGATTATGTTCAAGCACTAAGCTTTAGCCGTTGACTGACTATGAAATGCATCTTAGTATATGTTAAACATATATTACATATTACACATTATGCATATGACATATTATATATTATAGAGAAGGACTTATACATCATCTTTCAAATACATGTAGGTACAGTTGTGTTTAATATGATACAAATTTAGTTTTAAGTGTCACTGTGTATGGAGTCACTTTTAAATTATTACACATCTTCCTAACAGATATCGAAAGGGTACAAAAATTTTGAAAGATGTGAAAAGTTTTTATCTTTTTTGTATGATTTCTCTATATGTGGAATCTTTTTTTAAACATGAAGTATAATTTACATATATTTTGTATTAGTTTTAAGTGTACAACATAATGACTTTTTGTATGCATATACTGCAAAATGGTTACCACAATAAGTTTAGTTAACATCCATCACCACTCATAGTTACAAGGTTTTTTTCCTTGTAATGAGAACTTTTTAAGATTTACTCTCTTCACAATTTTCAAATATACAATACACTGCTGTTAACTACAGTCACCATGCTGTACATTACATCTCCAAGGAGTTATTTATAGCTCCAAGTTTGTACCTTTTGACCACCTTCACCCATTTCACCAACCCACCCCTTCCTCCTGCCAGCCTCTGGCAACCACCAATCTGTTCTCTATATCTATGAGTTTGGGGTTTTTAGGTTTCACATGTAAGTGAGATCATACAGTATTTATCTTTTTCTGTCTGACTTAGTTCACTGAGCAAAATACCCTTAAGTTCCCTCTACATTGTCACAAATGGCAGGATTTCCTTCTTTTTGTGGCCAAGTAATATTCCTCTGTGTGTGTGTATAAAACATTTTATTTACCCATTCATCCATTGATGATTAGGTTGTTTGTTTCCATGTCTTCCCTATTGTAAATATTGCTGCAGTGAACATTCTTTGGATGCATACCCAGAAGTGGAACTGCTGGATCATATGGTAGTTTTATTTTTAATTTTTTGAGCAACTTGCATACTGTTTTCCATACTGATTGCACTAATTGACATTCCCATCAACAGTGGACAAGCATTCCCTTTTCTCCACACCTTTGCCAACCCTTGTTACCTCTTGTCTTTTTATAATAGCCATTCTAACAGTTGTGAGGTGATATCTCACTACAGTTTTGCTTTGCGTTCCCCTGATGGTTAGTGATGTTAAGCATGTACCCCGTTGGCCCTTTGCATGTCCTCTGGAAAAATGTCTGTTCCCCTGCCCAGTTTTTAATTGAATTTTTTTTCTATTGAATTGTCTGAGTTCTTTATATACTTTGGATATTAACCCCTTATCAGATATATAATTTGCAAATATTTTCTCCCACTCGATAGGTTATCTTTTTATTTTGTTGATAGTTGTACAGTAAAGGTATCTAAATCTAAATAAACAGGTATTCCCCTCAGTACTTTAAAGATACTAGTTCTGTGTCTTCTGAAATCTATTGATGTTTCTAAGAAATCTTCTGCCACTGTGATTGCTATTTATTTATATGTAATGTCTTCACTCTCCAGTAGCCTTTAAAACTTTCCTCTTATTCTCTACCCAAATGTTCTGCAGTTTCTCTGTGATATTTTTAAGGAATGGAATTGCATTTATTTATCTTACTAAGGACCTGACAGGCTTTTACAATCAGAGGATTCATAATATTTTTGCGATTCTTAAAAACTTGGAACCATAACATCAGGAACTTTTCCTCTCTCCCATTCTTTCCATTTTCTCCTTCTGGGACTCCTTTTAGACACATAGTAGAGTTTCTCATTTTTTCTTCCTTAAATCATAATTTGTCTTCTTTAAAAAAATCTCTGAGCTGCATTCTGAATGGCTTCTTCAGATTTATCTTCTAATTCCCTCATTACCTATATCCAATCAATGCTTTAATTCATCCATTGAGTTTTTATTATTATTTCAAGCCTGTATTTTTAGTTATAAAAATTACATTTGATACTTTTAAAAAATCTTTTTGATCATTTTATCATATAGTCTTGTACTTTTCTTATGAATTTTATTGAAGTCCTTTTATCCTCTAAACTTTTAAATATGCTTGCTTTAAAGTCCCTTTCAGAATGGATTCCTGTTACTCTAGTTCCTCAAGTACACATACTCCCATTAATTGTGTGTGCGCCTTTTCTCTCTTGGCAGTGAATTTCCTCTTGGATTTTGTAACTTTTATCTCTAAGCTATCAATAGTGAGGAGGATTATTTTTCATAAGAAAAATGAATCTTGAATTGAAAAACTCAGCAATTTTTATTTATCAAAAATGTAAATACTGGCTTTAGTTTCAGCTCTGACATTACTTCAGCTTGCAAGTGACCACTCCCACCCAGAAAAAAAAAAAAAACCTGAACAAAATGAAAATCAATGACTTTTCCTGGACATATAAGAGAATTGATACCACATGGCAGATCTCTACACCCTCCCCCCACAGTTGAGAAACACACAAAATATAAAGAAACACAGCTGAGATCAACTCTGCTAAAGCAAAAGCCATTGGACCCACAGGCTGGTAGGAAAAACTTTTTATGTGATGAATTGCTTGAAGCAGAGTGTTGACTACCTTGAGAATGAGAAAATCCTAGAGCTTACAGTCTTGGTGGGGCTGGGTGAACCCTTACCTGGGCTTTACCTCCAAGAACCCCACTATGTTTTCATGGTAATGAGCCAAGAAAAAGACTTTACCAGAGCTTTATCTCTCATAAACTCAAGGACAGTTACCCAAATCTAGCCTCTTTTAGCTTTCCTGACTTGAAAAAGGGGGGAAAGATAAAAACTCGTGAAGATCACAGTTCAAGGACACAGGCCTAGTAAATGACTAAAAATTAATCATAAAATTATAGAACACTTCCCCCCCCTCCCAACTTCTTACCACCACATCAAGAGAGCTCCAGTATAGTAACAGTGGATTACGGTTTAAAGAGCTACAAAGCTCAAAGTCTATTTAAGAAAGAGTTCTTAGGGAAACCCAACAACAGAAGACAGAAAAACCAAAGACATTTGTGGAAAGTGAAGCTTCCATAGCCATTGGTTATATCAAGACATGTTACATTCAAACTGCAGAAAACCAAAGACAAACTCTTGAAAAAGGCCAGAAAGGAAAAAATTCTCTTACATATACAGGAGAATAGATAAGAATTACAGTGGATTTTTCATTTAAAAAGCCATGCAAGCAAAAAGAGAATGAAATGAAATATATAAAGTGCTGGGGAAAAAAAAAGCCAACCTAGAATGTTCAGGGAAATTTATACTACAAAAGTGGAAGAGAAATAAAGATTTTCTCAGATAAACAAAATGGAGGGAATTCCTTGCAAACATACTTGCTCTGCCAGAAATATTAAAATAAGTTAAAGCTGACTACAGAACAAGGAAAGTTATCAGGGGTAAAGAGGTATGTTACATAATGAAAAAGGGGTCCATTCTCCAAGAAGATTTAAGAATCTTTAGCATGTACGTATCTAACAACAGAGCATCAAAATACACCAAGCAAAAACTAACAGAACTGAAAAGAGAAACAGACAAATCCACTGTTACTGCTGGAGACTTGAATATTCTTCTTTCAATAAACAATAAACAAAGCAGGCAGAAAATCAGGGAGGATACAGATGAACTGAGTGAGTGTATTAATTAACTGGATCTAATTGACATAAGATAATCCTGAAGTATTTTGTAGTACTAGAAATTAAGGAAGTGTTCCCCCAAAAGAAAACTACATTGATTGTGCATTTCTCAAAGGGATGGAAGCCAAACAAAAGAGATTCCAGTGGCCAAAGCTGGGACATTCTGAGTAACAAAAGAAATGAAGTGGTATTGTACTATAATCCAAAGTATAACATAAATATCCATGAGCACATACCAAAATAAATAATCAAACACATAAATGTGGGTGAAACAGCAGATCTCTACTCAGAAGAATCCCAAATAATTTATGTAAGTACCTCACTCCCTAAGTGTGGATTGCACACACTAACTTCCTTCCAAAGCCTATAACATAAAAAAGAGAAAAATGTCACATCACGGTGGAAAAAGCTAACACTACCTCAGCCAGGTGCATGGGTAATATCAACAGTGATAAATCATGACTGTATGTACCCTTGACATGATGTGATGAAAATAGTACTTTCCTCTGCCATCTTCCCCCTAAACTCACAACCCCAGTCCAATCATGAGAAAAAAAAACATCAGATAAATTCTAGTTGAGGGGCATCCTACAAAATCCCTGATTGGAACGCCTCAAAACTGTTGGGTCATGAAAAATAAGAAAAATCCGAGAAACTGTCATGGCCAAGAGGAGCCTAAGAGCCATGACAAGTAAATGTAATATGGGATCCTGGATGGGATCCTGATACAGAAAAAGACATAGGTTAAAAACTAAGGAAATCTGAATAAACTTAAACTTAGATAATAATATATCAATACTGACTCATTGATTTTAACTATACCAGACAGATACAGAATTTAAGATATTAATAACAGGGGAAACTGAGTGAAGGGATATGTGAGCACTCTGAACTAAATATTTTTTAATTTTGTGTAAATTGCAAACTTAAAAAAATAAACTCTAATAAATTTTAAATCAGATATTTCTATTTTTATCTATTATCGTAACTTATTCTTACTTAGGTTAATTGCAATTTCCATAAAAGTAAAAATTATGGATAATGCCATAAAACTTTAATTTGTGATTATTTTTATTTTTTTGATGGTAAAAGAAGAGGGTCCCAGTAAATAAGAAATCTCTTCCCTTGCAATTTATCTTTCTTAGATTTCAGAATTATAGTAACATTATATAACAGGAAAACCAGCCTCGCTCAGAAATTTCTCTCAGTTACCTGCAATGCATGTTTACAGAGGCCAGACAAGTCATGTTAAATGTTACTTTTTCCTCTCTTTCAGAATCAGCATGGAAAAGACGTGCTAGAAACAGAGTACTGTACTAGTCTGCCAGTTGGAACACTGAATTCTCAGGCTTACTCCTTCTCACCTTTCTATTGTCAATATCACTACAGGTAGATCAATCTCTTTTCTTCTTACAGCATAGTACACGGGATAGAAGGTAGACAAAAAAAGTTTAATTATTGCCTAACTACATGAATGTACAACAATAATCATAAAGCCTTAATAAGATTGTCCAAACATTCAGAAACATGAACTATGTATTTAAAATCAATCAGGCAGCAAAATAAAGCAAGTTGACTTGAAATTGTATTTATAGTATTTTGCACAAGGAAAACCCATGTGCATGATTTGAAGTTGAAAGAGACAATGTTTAATATTATAAGACAAATATTTGTTATTAGGAAAGTAAAAGCACAACTCAGGGAAGTATAATGGTTTGAATTTTATAATTCCTGCAAGATCAAAAATCTTAGAATTTCCAAATGGAAAACTAACTCTAAAATTTTATTTTGTTTGTATCCATCCTCCCAGTTTCATGTAGCCTCTCCATCCCTGCACTGCACAAGCCCCGAGCATCTGCATGTCATGTGTAATTCCTTCTACTGCTCATGCTGTGCCATGTGATGTTTTCCTTTAGTGGAAGATAAAAGCCCTTCCTGGTAGATGAAACATATTCCTAGAACTAAAATGAATGGTTCTGAAACCTAAGGCTACAGTCTACTGATGCTTTCATTCACAAAGGAAACAATCATTCAGGGATAAATTGTGAGTTTGAAATTTGCAGCTACTAACTAAGATATATAAAACAGATAAACAGCAAGTTTCTTCTGTATAGCACAGGGAACTGTATTCAGTATCTTGTAGTAACCTACAGTAAAAAAGAATATGAAAGTGAAATATGTATGTATATATATGACTGAAACATTATGCTGTACACCAGAAATTGATACAATATTGTAAACTGACTATACTACAATAAAAAAAAGCTCATATATGATTTTTTTTTACTATCTCAACATGAAATACAGTGGAGTTTACCTAAACAAATGATTCCCCATCACCCCAGGAGCAACACATCAAAGCTCTTAGCTTGTGCCTTCCTTATAAACTGCTTATTTTATACTCTAAGTATTTCTTAGTGTAAGTATTCAGTCACTCAGAAGAAATGCTTAATAACAGGATGTTTGGACATAGCACACTAATATATGCTAATTGTTCACAGCCTCTCATTTTCCAACATATTTACCTTATGTTGCCATTGTGATCTTTCTGCCCTACTATGAATATTGAGTCTGAGGAATTTCTATGATAACAAATAAACTGATGAAAATATCTTTAGTTAATTTTTAACCTGGTTAAGAAATGTTTACCACATTTAAAACAGTTTTGGTAACATTGTAATGTTTGTTTGAGATCATTAAATTTTACAAATATATTATAAATAACATTTGTGTATAAAACTACATGCAGCAACAACACCATCAAGACAAACTTAAAGTAATACAGGGTCAATTTTAGAAACATGCACACAAACATATGTACATAGATCTTTATGTAGGAGGAAGAAAGGTGCACTTTTTAAAAGTATGAACATTTATTATGCTTGTCAACTTGTAGGTCACACAACTAACTTCTCAAAAAGAAAGACTGTATCACCTTCATGGTAGAGTTACTCCTATGTTCTCTTCACTTACCAACAATCATGCACACACAGAGAGAAAGGAAAGAATGAAACAGAGAGAGAAAATTTAAATTTTCACTGAACTTTGTTATATCAGAGCCTATAAAGCAAAAATAAACTGGCTATAGAAGTGTAGAGTAGAGCTCACTCTGATTTACCAGCAGCTCCCGCAGTATCACATACGACCTATGACAACAGCGTCAAGTCCTTGCTACCTGATGCAGCAATACACTTCAGCTCTAGCGAATCAGATAGGATCCAAGTTTCAGTCCTGCTAAATTTCACTACTGTGGCTTTCGTCACCATAACTAAGGAGAGATGGGTAAGCATAAAAGCAGAACAAGACAAATAATAATATTTCCTAATTTCTCAGTGTCCATGCATCTTAGTCACTGTCTTGTAGACAGCTTCTAAGGAATATAATTGTCTCCACATAATTGTCTCATTCTAACCTCTGTGATGCTATTACAGTCGATTTTCAGGTAGAAAAAAGAATTTGACCTCAGAAATTTCCCATTTATGTCAATATTAAGTGGTTTTAACTATAATGTTTACAAATTTCATCTGCAAACTTAAATAATTATAGAAAATATCAAGAGAAAACTAATCGTACAGGAAAGTCACACATGATGATGACAGCTGTGAAACAGTGGGCAGGGGAAGAAGCGTTGAATTGGAGCCTGATATTTTATTCCTTTTCCACATTTACTAATGCAGACTTTGGAGAAAATCTGTTAGATCTCTCTAAATGTGGGCAATGGTCCCTCTATAAAATGAAGACTATAATATCTATTACACAGAATTGTTGTGAGTATAATATGAGATACTGTATATGAAAGTGTTTTATCAACTGTAATGCAATAGTAAATATATAACATTAAAATAGCAACTCATGGTCCTTTATTCTATTAAAAATCAGTGAATAGCAATATAAAAGAATAACTTTAGCTCTTGGCACAATATCTGGTCTAACAAATTCCAATTAATTTAGAAATATATTTATGTCAAAATTACCCACAGAAAATGTATCAACAGCCTTGTATGTGAAACCAGTGACCCCAATGACATGTAGTATATGTGGTTAGTCATCATTTGCTATATTATATGGTGATTACCAAACTTCAAACATCGGTGACTTACAACAAAGGTTTATTTCTCACTCACATGACATTTTGGCTACAAGTTAGCTGTGGACCCAAGTCACTATTCTCAAATCCAGGCAGAAAATGTGGTCCCAATTTGGGAAATGTTCTTCTACAGGAAACAGACAATGGCAGTGCCATGCAATGGCTCTGAAACTTTCTGCTCAGATATGGGATGTGTCCATTCTGCTCATACTCCATTTGTTAAAACTAGTCACACAGCCAGCACTGATGTCATTTGCGTGGGAGAATATTTCTCCCAAAGGCAGGGGAACCCGGGAGGGGTCCCTGTAAGCACCATATATTTTAAACAACCAATTCAGTCTGTCACACAATAGATACACTATAAATAGACACAATTATGCCTAAGGTCTTATCATTTTCCTACATACTCATTTTTTATGAATGGCCTGAAAAAAAGAAGTGGGAAACCTATAAAGAAATGTTTGAGTCACATCATGTAAAATAACATGGATAGAAAAGAAACAGAGTAGAGAATGGTGTTTTTCTAAAATCTTGCAGGTCTGAGTGTTAGTGGTCACGAGAATGGACATTCATTGCTAAAGGAAAGGTGAATGGACTTTTAACCATTTCAACATGAAATAATTCTCTATGACTGCAGGTCTAAGCTCAGCCTCCCCAATTACTAGCTATAAAACCTGGGAAATCACTACGTCAGTCTGAGTTGTCTCAGATGTCAAAATGCTGTGAAGGTGTTCACATACACCTCAAAGGAGTTTGAAGGAGGGATGAAAGGCTACATACAAAACTGAAGACAAGAGATGCAGTAATCTCAAATCAAATTATACTGCCTACAACTACTCAGAGTGGGAAGGAAACTTCAACGGGCTCCTGGTGGCCTGGATGGATTACCTCTTTGTTAGGCTCTTCGAGTTTGTATTTACCAAAGTGGTCATTTGAGCACTGATTTCTTTGCCTTAGTAAACCCAATGAGATAAGATATATAAAAGTTCTTTAAGCATGGTAAAAAGTATTAGAGCCTTGCCATCAGTTTAGTAATCTGCAGAAGGAGCAAACCATTTTCGTTATTTCACTTCTGTAAATTAGTAAATGTACTCCCTTGACTACAAAAGAATTTAATGCAATTTTAGCAGAGTACAGAGATGCCTACTGGGACCTGGTATCCTATGAATATTTAAACATAGTAAAGTTTCCTAAACAAGAAAAAGGCTTGGAATCAAAAGAAAAGCTGTAAAGGAATGCACCAGTCTTGGGGCAACTAACCCACAGGCCCACAGAACTGCATCACCTACTAAGTTAAGGATATGCCATTTGTAAGATATGAAGTTCACATACAAGTAAGCATTGGAGCTACTGTGACACAAAACCCAGTTTTAAAAGAAATTGGGAGCCTGTAACATATGAACACTTTTTAAAACCCTAAAACATAAAATAATAAGTTCCCCAATCAAAATAACAGCAAGTAAATGTATAAAATATATTGGCAAGATGTTATTGTGTGGCTGGGCTATTTATGTTTTGTGTACAGATGCAGGTGGAAAAAAACCTGCCAAATAACAACAATAGCAATAACAACAACAACAACAACATCGACGACAACAACAACAACAACAACAAAAAACAGAGGAAGGGTCTAAAGGGCAGTTCTTTCATTGAAAATATCGAAGTATGCTGGACGGAACATCTTTATGGCTTCCTTCTATCGATAAGTTACTTCTAGTTTGGGGTCTCCCTTTGGCCGGACCCTCTGACCAGGGTTAGATAAACTCTCATTTGACACTTGAGACATTTGCTGGTGAGAAGTCTCACCTCTTGTCTCTTTACTTACTTTCCTATTTTCCCCACCTTTCTCTTAATTACCTTATATTTCATTCCTTTCCTCCATCAAGGCTTTCAGTCTGTAAGGCTGAACATCAAACCAGGGCAGATAGCCTTTTAATAAGCTTCTTATAAAAATTGTTTGCCTAAATACAAGTTAAATTTTGGACAAATTTGGATTTTCCTATAGTTTAAAATTAGGAAGCCACTGGTCGAGTCTCAGAGATCTTTTGCTGTGTAGAGATTTCTGCTCTATCCATGGTTATTGGATTTGACCCTTGGTGTTGTGTTCCAAAAGAGGCCAAATTTGGAAAACCTTGGTGCATATATATAAAATACCAATGCTTCTGCACTAACTACAGGAAGCAGTTACAAAAATATTTCCACAGTGATTGGATCCACGTGATTTTGATACAGGCTCACTTAAAGTTTGATTTCCTGAAAAAAAAGACTGAGGCCCACAGAGGCTCACTTTTCCCTGAGAGGCCTGTGTGTTTATAATGTATCAGAAAAACTACATAGTAGAAATAAAACATTTCCTATTTTGAGTCTTTTATAATCTCCTACAAATCTTCAGGGCAATGCTAAACTGAAATCTTGATCTTAGGGAACAAAGTGTCTCAATGGAAAATATCAAAATATAGCTAGGTGTAATAATTTAAG
Source organism: Camelus bactrianus (assembly GCF_048773025.1). Taxonomy (NCBI): domain Eukaryota; kingdom Metazoa; phylum Chordata; class Mammalia; order Artiodactyla; family Camelidae; genus Camelus; species Camelus bactrianus. The sequence continues at coordinate 60,861,748 of NC_133540.1, read as the reverse complement.
GGAAATTGGGTTTTCATTTGGTGAAAGAATATCTCTTCTTTTCTATCTCTTAATGTTGTATTTTGTTGCCCTTTGTTTGGAATTACTATAATGATGACCCATTTACCATATTTTAAATACATTCTGTGTTAGGGACTGTATGTACTATCCAGGCAACAAACTCAAGGATAAAAAAGCATATGGCAAACATATGCTGGTGTTATACGTGATGGCAGCTTCACAAAATGAGAAGTAACGTATACGTGAGCTGAGCAGATGAAGTGACTAATGGTACATACCATCTAGGCATTCAAGGCTTTTGCTCTTTGTTTCTTCTACTGGTTGTCAAAATGTTCACATAAGCCCCCATTGCATTTAGAAATACATTAATATTTAGACATTAAGTCAAACACATTTTTTATTAGAAAAGGACTACTCCTTTAGAATGTAAACAAAAATTTACAATTTTGCTTTTTGCATGAGGTTTTCTTAGATATAAATAATAACCATAACTGTTTTTAGAATTAATCCTTTCACAAAACAAAGATATCTTCTCAAAAGTAAATTGGTTTGAAAGAAACAAAGAGTACTCAGTTAGAAAACCAATATATGAAACAGTCATTTAATCATACCTTCCTAGAACTAAAACAAAACAAAACAAAACTTCACTATGTAAGAGAATCCTTTTCATTTCAATGTCAAGCTTTATTTAACAGCATTAAGAGGTACTGGAATACCATCTTGTTTTCAAATAGTCACATCAACCTATTTCTTAGATCTGAAGGAAACAGAAAAACTTACGTTAGATTTGTTTTACTTAATTTTTGCTCTCTTTTGAAATCTGAAAATTTTTTACCTTTTTCAATTTGAGCAAAAAACTCAAAACAGAGGAATTGGAGTAAAAGAGATCTCCTGGAATATTTGTGCATCTTCAATGAATTTGAATGAAACTAAAACTCTATTTCTGAAACTCCAACAGAAAAAAATAATGTAAATACTTACACATCCAAGAATCACAAAAGCACTCAAAATATTAATTACAGATATATTTAGCATATTTAGTCATTTCTAACACGTGACCATGAATTAGGAATATGCATATGTACACAGACACATATGTAAAAAGATATGTTAACACTTAAATTACCATTATTAGAACTGAAAACACTGCTTTGACATAAAAGCACAAAAAAATTATGTATTCCAGTATTTACTTGGAGAAATTTCTGATACAATTTTTTTCACGTTTGTTTAGGACAATGTTACTGCCTCGTAAGTTCCTACATGAAGTATTGTGACTTAACTTATCTAATTGCAACTTGACACTTTAATCAATCTTCCAAAGTGATATCAGGGTATGACTGTGTCCTGCTGAAACAGTTCCCCGTTTTCTGAGGATGAAATTCAAGTTGCTGGAGCACACCACTCATGGGTTCTTATCATCTCACTTCTGCCAACATCTTTTCTTATTTCCTGTCATGCCCTTTCCTTACCTATTTCCTGTCGTCCAAATGATCGTTGTCACTCATATTTCTATGTGTTTCATGTGTTTATTTGTCTACATGTCATTTCCTTAACCTAAAATATTCTTTCTCCCCATATTAACCAAACTGAATCCTCATAATATTTCAAGGTTCAATGCAAAAATCACTCCTCCTAGAAGTCTTTATGGACCACTTCTCCCTTCCTCTACTCAAATGTCCATTTCCAATTACCAGCTCCCTCACTGATGTACACATAGCAAACTTCAAAACACAAAAAGCCAACAGACTGCAACACAGAAAAATTATCTGCTGACCTGAATTAGTCATTACCTAATGCAAATCTGTCTTTGCTTTGGCTATCTTCTTGGACTACCCAACATGTACATGTACACATATACACCCCCCCTACACACACACACGCACAAACACAAATGTGACACTAGCACCGGTATCAGAGGCCCCATAAGGACCAAAGACCAGCAGGTGAGCACTAGCTACAACTGTCCCTGTTTCCACCATCTGTTAGCATCCCCACCCTTACTTTCACCACAAAGATAAGGTTATTTCATTCTGGCTTCCTTGGGTTACTATCTACTCTGCTTACTTATGGCCCCCTTTATGGAGGTGATATTCTATGATTAATCTACAATCATCCTTTTTTACCACTGAGTCTTAAAATCTCTTACAAACACCACCCCAATTACTTTGGTATGGTTAGAATCACTACAACCCCTACTTTCCTTGTGAGAATCATTCATATACTACTTCATGATCATCAAGGTGGCTCAAATCACTTTCTAAACATAGTTATGCATTAATTAGCTAGGATCACACATAGTGAAGTCTGATGCTACACATTCTGCTGCTAATCCACATCTACTTTAGGTTCTGGAGCTTCAACCAAGTTCTGGCTTTAAATTAGACTAGAAGGAGCAGAACGGCTGCCTTTCAATGTCAAGCTCACCATTTAGCCAAAAAGAATCCCCATTTTATAAAACTGCCGTCTGATTATTTGAGAATTAGATGCAAGAATTAGGTTCCACCCGGAAAGAAGAAAATCCTTAACCAGGAGCGACAATAATTTTCAACCCTGAAAGATCCAACATGGTTTCAAGGTAAATAATGCATTTTCACAGGCACACAGAATTAGCCGGAGGCCCCTGCTGTGCTTTGCATGCAGTTTCAGTGGCGAAAAAAGAGGTCGTCTGAGGTCCACCTGTGTCAGCATCAGGCCACACATGCCCTTCCAGACAATGCGTGTCAGTGCTGACGTGCTTCCCGGGCCTGGCCCAGCTCCTCTTGTGGCCTGGAGTCAGACTGGCATCCCAGCTGAAGGTTTAACAAGTGCAGGGAAGGGGATCTAAGCATTTGGAAGCACTTACTTGGATTTTGTTCGTGGAGCAAAGCGCTCTATTACTCTGGAAAGGGAGGAATGTGTCTTGTTTTTAGATAGCAAAGTGTTGGGATGCCAAAGACTAGAATGTGAAATGGAAAAAAAAGATGAATGCTGAGAAGAGAGTCAGTTTTCAGTGCCTGCTAAATAGAAATGAATGTGATCATCCTCTTGTGTTTTCCATTTTGCTTTTGAGACTGACAGAAGCTTTTTCGGTTAAGGAGGGATCTATGTAAGTGAGCCAAAAATTGAGTATTTTTGTTATGGAGGAGCTGAAAATTACTTTGTCATTGTATTGTGTCATAAACCGATAGAAATTTTATGTTAGCGCAGACTGATTTTTTTTTTTCTGTTCAGGATTGAGTTTTCTTTGTAATCATTAAAAATGTAAAGGCAGACGGACCAGAAATAATAATTAATTAAATAACTTCACTTTCCTTCCCCACATTAACCTTGCCAACCTTTAATCAACAGTTTTCCCTGCCCACAAAATCCATAGAGATCTCCCTGAATTGGGTTTATTCACAGTGCAAAGATGCTTTATGAAAGGCACAGCATTGGGTCTATGCTGATTAAAATAACCTTCCTAAGTTTTAATCTTTTAAAGATTCCAAAAGAAAGAGAGAAAGAGAGAAAGAGAGAAAGGAAGGAAGGAAGGAAGGAAGGAAGGAAGGAAGGAAGGAAGGAAGGAAGGAAGGAAGGAAGGAAGAATTGGATGTATAAAGGATAATTTGAATATCTGGAAATCACACAAAAGGAAAATAACTTTAATTGCCTTTAGAAAGGATGGTTAAATTGTATTTAGAAAGGATGATTTTCACCTGTGGTAATCTTTATATGTCACTTATACACCCACTCAATGTATACTCCCTGATTATTTTACACATTGGAAGTAAATTTGGAAATGTTTTAAAGAAAAGACTAAAGAATTATCTAATCTTCCCTAGAATTTTAGAACGTCACCATCATTACAGTTCTCCACATGATTTTATAACTTTATTTTCATCATTCACTTTTTTTCCCCTTCTTCCCTGCAAGTAGAATCAGATAAGCGGGCAGGTATGGGGCAGTGATGCACATAGTGATAGTGGTAGGTTTAAGATGAATAATCATGGAAAGCTGTGGAGGACAGCAATTCTCTTTCTGACCATGCTGATCCTCAACCAGCAGAGTGCCAGACAGAAGTAAAACATGAGTACACTTGGAAGGAATAAGCCACATTTTTGGACCATATTTCCTTTAGTTAAGTTTCGTCTTCTCACTACTGCCACAGAGATAATTAGTGCAACTGGCTTTACAAATAAGGAAACCATGCCCCAGAATCAGCAAAAGTCATACAGCAGTTAGGAGCTAAGACTCAATTCCCTGTGCGTTTTCTGTTATGCCACGTTTTCTCATTATTCCATGTTTTTCTTAAGGACAGAACCATGACATTGTAATGAAAGTCAATGGTTTGGAAGAAAGCTTCTACTGTTCAAATCTGGAATGTTCTCTCAGAGTAACAATTGAATCCAGAATATTCTCACAGCGACAACTGAAATCCATAATATCCACTGAGAGCAACAGATCAAAACTCAGTAAAAAGGCCTCTCAGTGTGATCTTGTCCCAAAGACCTCTGAGCTATCTGGACGAAGTACACACACGGAAAGAGCTTATCTGAGACCTGCTAACCAAGTATCAGGGCAGATCAAAGAGAGCACCCAACAGCGGATACTTTCAAAGAGTGAAATGGGTTCTGCAGACAAAAGGTGGCACTATTATTCCCTCTTCCCCTCATTTTCTCAACCTTGGTCCCAGTTGTCTTCTTTCCAGCATTACTACGAAAAGGATCCTTTAGGGACCATGATATGATGGCCCTGATGCTGAGGCTCTGATCTAGTGAAAATGCAGAGGTCAGGCTGGGTTTCTGCATTGCTAACATTCAAACAAAAGGGACATGGTGCACCAGCTGCATCCACTCTGCTTTCTAATCATAGCCCATGCCCCTTGCACTCCTGACAGGGCCTGTTCCTCACTGCTCCATCTCCTCTTGTCATTATCAAAATGCTGAGTTTACTTCTCATTGGCTCATTTCCTCATTAGATCTGCTTTTGGAATGAGTATCCAACCATTATTGATCCACCTACTTTTCCTTGCTTGGAGAGGTTTGTTTTAATAATACTAAGAATTTAAAGTCTCTTGCAGCTAGGTCTTGTTGATCCATACAACAGTACTCAAACTGTTTCCTCAGGACAGAACATGCTAAGCCAAAACACATTCAGTGTAGCTCTAATCACAACAATATTCTTTAAAAATATCTTCCATCTGAACTTATGTAAAAGTAGAAATAGATCAATTACCTAATTTTGTTTGCAAATTATGCAAACAAAATGTGGCATCCAAGTTGCTATAAGAATAAGGAAACAATCAAAGATCAGTAAGTATCTAAACAATGAAGAGACCCTCTCAGGTAACTATCTCCAATAAGCCTTTTTTCTTTCCTCACTAAATGCCAATCATATGTCTAAAATCCACCCCACCGGTGCAAAACAGAGACATTCACAGCAGCTGCAGGAAGTGTTTTGTACTATTGGAGGACAGAAGAACTTTAGGATGGTTTGTACTAATGTCAACATAATTAAGCTAGAACTAAGTTTCCCAGAATCCCTTCCCTGTCTGTTTCTGGTGTAGACATGGTCAAAAGAGAAGTCCATGTGAGATTTGGAAGGCTGAAGTGAAGCTGCACATGGGAAGCTGTGGTCAGCGTGGGCACCGGGTATCCCTGGAGGTTGTGAACATCATCACTGATCTGCCGGGTCCAACATGTCCCCTCATGTTCTAGTTTTTCATTCTCCTCTGCTTTGGGTCCAGCTTTTCTTTCCAGCAGCTGGTCTATGGCAACTTCAGACCACTACCCGACAGAGAGGCAGCAGCCTCACAGAAATTTCTTCACCAGCTGCCACACTGCATGATGTCTATTCCCTATAACAAATTCCTTATTCCAAAAACCACTTGGAGTGGTTCCACTTCCCTTATTGACTGCTGACTGACACAGAATCATGCCCAGGGAACAGGGAGGGACTGGACCCTAATCAAGGAACTGGTGATGAGTCTCTGTCTGAATTTCAGTATCCGTGCCCCAGTGCAGTACCCGTCTTTGAAACTTGGCCAGCCCTGTGACTCACTGAAAATGGCAGAAGTGATGTTCCATCACTTTTGAGGTTAAGTCATAAGAAGCTTGCAAATCCTACCTGGTTCTCTTGAAACTCACTCTGGGAGAAGCGTAATAGAAGTTTGACCACTCTGAGACTACAATGCTGTGAGAAACCCCAGTGACTTTACTGGTGTCCAAAAAAGGTAGACAAGGCAAACCACGCTCATAATAGAATGGTTCCTGGGTGAACCTCCTCTTGCCGAGAAATACAAACTATAACATCACATTCATCCGCACAGGTAATGACCTTGTCTCCCTATTTTCTCATCTCTCTGTACTGTTTCTGGTATACTTGCGTTCAGTCTCTCTTCACTGCAATGCATTACACACATTATCACTAGGTTTCATTGTCTACAAATATCATGTTTATTATGTCATCTTACTATTAATAAGCCCTTCAAAGGGCCCCATTATACATGGGGATAAAGTCTAAAATCTTTCATCCATCTTCCATCTCTATTTCCATCTCCATTTCCTACTCACTCCCAGAATGAATTTCTCCACTCTAGCCAAAGTCATCTCTTAATATCCTTAATTATGCCATTGAATTACCAGTGCCATGTGTCTGGTTGCCCTGCCCCTCAGCAGAAGACTCCCAATCATCCTATTCACCTGCATGAATTGTACCCATCTTTCAACGTGCATTTTAAGTCCCACCTCCTCCGTGAAGTTTTCCAGTTTCTCTCGCTTCTCTTTCTCTGACACTTATAAAAATCTTACTTATGTTTTTGAGGACATTTTGATACCCTAATTATGTTATAATTATAATGAGGAAAGATACTATGTGTTACTCATCTTCATATTTCTCCAAAGAAAAGTATTTGTTGGACTGGCAGATTTATTTTTCCTTTTTTATGTTCTTCAAATAATGTAATTTAAGAGAAAATAAATTGTCCCAACCATGTTGAAGCAATCGTACTGACAGCTTTCAATGAAATTTTCAGCAAAAGTATCACTAGCTCTGGTGTTCACACTCAAAAGGTGACTATGGAACAATTTTACCTAATCTTTATAAGCATGGATATCTCCTTTTAATTAAAATATTATGAACTCCTCTCATGTTAGTGACTGTACTTTTGACACAATACATAAGAAAAAGCTACTCTGCATTCCATGTTACTTTTAAATGTTTCTATTTTATTAACCCCAGCAACATGCAAATAAAATTAAAAATCATTACAAATCTCTTCTGCCTATGATATTTATTTAGTCTATAGTTAATGACTGACATAAATATAGATTTTAAGGCACCTTGCAATAACCCAATGTCTCCTACTTTTCCACTCTTCTACTCTACTTTTGACATCCCCTTAAGGGATTACTTTGGAAGAATCATCACTGTTTAAATGTCACTCTAGAAAAGTTCAGTTTGGTTTGGCAAGACCCCCAGATGCTCAGAAATAGAGGAATGATTAGGTGACTTATAATATGTCCATTCAATTAATGCTATGGGAACAAAAATATCACATTAAAATATTATAATAACAGAAAATTATTTTCATAATGTTCCATAAAAATTATACATAGCGTATGAACACAGGTACACAAAAAATATGCATGAGAGAAATAAGTATTACCTTCTCTGTATTTCCATAGTGATAGTATGGGCGCTTACTTTTTAATCTGTAGTTTGTAAAGTTCTATAATAATACATATTATGGTTTTACTGGTGAAAACTAAAAGTAACATATTTAATTTCTTAGAGGTCAGAAATATTACTTAAATATTCTTTGCGTTGTAGCTCCACCAAGATCAATAATCATAGTCCCAGAAACTATTCATTCATTTAGACCTAATTCACCATTGAATAAAATGTACTCACTAAACGTACTGCTTTATCAATTAAGTAATACTTTAAAAAAGGCTATATTGCACACAATATGTTAAGCACCAGGAACTTTCAGCTTTGTATTCTGTGATTTTTGTGAACAAGCCTGTGTTCCACCTAGCCATAGTCTTGACAATTTTAAGGCTTTGATCATGTTCCCTCTTTGCTTTCATGTTTCTAGCCTACACCATCCTAATTTCTTGAATCAAAATTCATATAGAAAGCCCTTGATCATTTTACTTATGGTTCTCTGGGACTCTTCCAGTCCTATTTTGTCTGAGGAGTGGTGACCTGCAGAATACACAGTCTTCTAGTTCTTACACAGTTGTAAGATGATGTTTTCTGATTTGTTTCCAATTTTTCTTCATGAGGCAGGCCACTGGGTTGGTGCCTTGGGGAGCAGACTGCAGTCATTCCTAGGTCACTTTCCTGAATTATAACCAACACCTTGAAGCCATCAGTTCTACGCAGTTTTTTTTCCCTTTAAATAGATCTCTTACCTATACATACACATTAAAGCTCATCTGTCAGATTTTTTATATCACATAAGTGAGAATTTATCCATAAGTTTATTTCCATGAGCCTCACATCTTTTAGTCAAAATAGCTTGATATTAACTTCAGTGAAGATTTTATTATTCAGACAATTTACTAAAAGGTTAATAATAATAATAAAAGCAATCTCTAAAGGCTCTCCCCACTACCATCCTCCAGTTAGAAAAGTGCTTATTTACTCCTGCCCTTTGTTTCCTGGCTCTAACTACTTAACCCACAATAAAAAACATTTTCCCCAATGCCATGGTAACTATTGAAAAAGTTTCCTCTGTCATTTTGTCTTTTATCTAATAGTTTATTTTTACAGTGAGTATTGAAGTAATCTGACCATGTATTACAGATGCTAACAACTTATCATGCACCCTACCGAGAGTCATTTTTTATGTTCTTCTACTGAAAGCACTCAAATCCAAGGGACGCCAACTGAGACACTTTCATTGGCATCTTACGTTTGATTATTAGAAAGCCTTTTCACCCATAACACAGCATGTTCTGAATCTCAGGGTTTCTGGAATGAATTAAAGTACATTGGAATGAAATTCCTTCTCAACTTTCTTCTTACGGCTGACTTTTTCTTTGTTTGTTTGTTTTTTTCTCTAAATAATGAAGTGTAAAGATTGTCTGAGGTTTAGAAAAGACATAGATGTCAGTATAGATGTAGTTATAGATATAAAAAAATTAGAGAGGAAATATTTTTTCTAAGTCAATATTCAATTAAATTCCATCAAGTCTATGATCAAAATAACCTTCATTCACCATGTAATAAGAAAGGGACAGTCCTAGTTCTACATTTGACTCTTTAAAAATTAAGAAGATATTTATATTTTAAAAAGTCAGTGTTGACCTTTATGTAGTACCTTACACAAAAAATAACCTTAGATGTATCATAGAGCTAAATGTAGAACCTAAAATTATTAAATTTCTAAGTCAAACACAAGAGAAAAAACTCTTCGTGGACTTGGATTAGGTGGAGATTTCTCAGGGCAAAAAAGAAGTAAACACAAAAGACAGAATATGGGAATTTATTAAAATTGAAAACTTTCATACTTCAAAACATATTGTGAAGAAAAAGAAAAGGTAAGACTCAAACTGAGAGAAAATATTTGCAAGATATATACTTGATAAAGAACTGTATCTAGAATATACAGAACTATTACAGCTCACTAATAAAATAATCCAACTTTTAAAAAATGAGCAAAATATCTCAATAGACATCTCACAAAAAAAAAAGATGGCAAATTAGCCATAAAAAGATTCTTAACAGCAGTATTTATTAGGTAAATGCAAATGATAACCACAATTGGGTATTACTATTCCCTAGGATGGCTGAAATTTTGAAAGACTAAACGTACCAAGTAGTGGCCTCTATGTGGAGCCAATGGAATTCTCGTACACTGTTGATGGAAATGCAAAATGGTAGAGCCACTTTGGGGGAATGTGGCAGTTTCTTATAAAGTTGAATATACTTAACTTACCATGTGACCCCCAAATCTCACTTCTAGGTGTTTTTACCCAAAAGACGTAAAAATGTATGCCCACACAGAGACCTACGCACAGATACTGTATTAGTCTGCTCAGGTTACTACAACAAAATGTCACAGACAGGATGGCTTAAACAACAGAAATTTAGTTCTCACAGATGGGACCTTTGGGAAGCAATCAGGTTTAGATGAGGTCCTAAGAGTGAAGCCCTCATAATGGTATTGGTGCCCTTATAAGAAGAGAGACCAGAGAGGTTGCTCCCTCTCTCTCTCCACCATGTGAGGCCACAGCTAGAAGGTGGACATCTGAAGGCCAGGAAGAGAGCCCTCACCAGGGAACCGCACTGGCTACTCTCCAGCCCCCACAACTGTGAGAAATAAACCCCTACTGTTTAACTGTCCAGTCTGTTGTGCTTTACAATGGCAGCCTGAGCTGACTACCAGAGCCCTTCAGCTTTTAGAGTGTCAGTAACTCTCAGGGGACTCAGAGGGCTGCGGCAGTGATCAAACACCTTGACTCAGGACCTGACCTTCTGTAACGGACATTAAACTATGTTAACAAATACACTGGGGCCAGGACATGTTCTCATTAGAAGACCAGGCTAGAATGGTAAACATTAGAAATCATCAACTCCTGAACATATTTGATGGAAAGGTGTCCAGCACAGGGTAGAGAGATGGGAGTGGTAGGGGGTGGGGGACGGTAATTTTATTTTGTACACCACATTAGACAGCTTGATACTTGGGAAAATACATGGCCTTTGGAGAAAAGCAAACCTGGATTCAAATCCGGCCCTTTCTCTTATAAGCTGTGTGGTCTTGAGCAAGTTATTTCAACTCTGAACCTCAATCTCCTCACCTATAAAATGGAGATAACAAGCAATCCCTACTTCAGGAGTTATTATGAGCATTAAATGTGATTATATATATACAAGAAATACTTTATATACAGTAGGTTAGATAGTTCTTCCTGCTTTTATAACAAAAGTGGATCATAGATAGTTACAGAGATACAATCAAAAGGCCAAATGACCTCTGTCAAGTAAACAGAAGCTGGAAACCCCTCCCCCCAGCATGACTTCCTTCAGGTGATATTTAAAATAAGCGAATTCTTGAAGCTCAAGATCAAGGCACAGTTCCTGTCATGCAACATGCAAATAACAAACATGTGCAGTAGGAGGAGCTGGAGGAAAGTGGTTTGGTTCATAAGGACTAATGCTTAATAACAGAACAATCAATAACTCTCCATATTGGAGAAGTGGAGAAGAGTTTCAGGTTGAGTAGGAACAAAAGAAACTTATTAAAGTGCCTCAAATACCACCACCCTGTCCTCTACAGTTACCCTACATTTACATCTAGACTGACGCCAATTATAACACTTTTTAAAAGGAGAAAGTAGGAAAACCTAGAGCCTACTGAGGAATCTCCCAAAGCAGGAATTTGTTAAAAATTTTAAAACAGTCGATTTGTATCCAGTAATGAGAAGTAATCCTAAACAATATTATTGAATATAAGTCCCAGCCAAGTTCAAATTATATCTAATAAGGCTTGCACATAATAAAAAATTTATAATGGACCCAGCATCCATTTAATCTCAATCAATGGCACAAAGAAACCTCAGACACTCTTCTAACTCTGGACTTTTGAGTCCAAAGGCCGTTGCATTGACTTCACTATCTCTGTGAATGGTCAGCACTGACCTCTAGTGGCAAGTGTGGTTAATCACAGTTCTGTCCTTCTTCAGTGACCCCCAAAGATAGCACTCATGCCAAGGGAGGGCTTCCTTAAGGAAAACAGTTCTTGATGCTGTCAGCCCAAAGTGTCGAGTGAGATCATATTTACATCTTTTTTCTTTACCATGACCACTTCTCCCAGCTCACAATGGAAATCTGAAAGAAGTGGTTTGTTCAGCTTGATGGAAAAACTCTAAGGAGCAGGGGATAATGACCCTCACCTCTCTAAGATTTAGAATCTGGATATATAACCTCAGGAGCTCACACACACACAAAATAAACAATGGACATTCAACGATCTAACGTATGCATCTGCTTATTCTATTTACAATGTTCCATGGGGAATTTGTAAAGACATTGGTCAGTCAATTCAAAACAGAGCTAGGAACTCCTCTGTGCACAGAAAAACAATTAGACTTTATGTGAAGGCACAAAATAAACCAAAGACAATCTTTACTCTCGAGTACATTGGAAATTAATAGGGACAAGAGGATTCATAAGTTTTATTTATTTTTATAGCTTTAATAGAGCAATCAAACATGCAAGCAATTTATAAGTAAAAAATATGGGGAAGGAGAGAGAAAGCAGAACAATGAGATACAGGAAAAGATGCATGGGGTACCTATAAATTTTAGGGTTTTCATTTTCTAAAAGGGTATGTAGTAGAAGTGATCTAAAAGAAAAATTATCATTCCAATCTTATCATTTTAAAGATAGGGTCCAGAAATGTGAGCTGACTTTCCTAAAGTCCTAAATCAGTAAATGGAAAACTACTATTTAAAATCCCACTTTAGCAGTTATTCCATCACATGATATGTCCTACCTTTCAAGAACCAAGCTTCTGTTCAGTTTGAACTTTGAGAGACATCTTGAATGTAAAACAGACTTGGAGATAAGCTCATTGAGTGAAATAGTATACACTCACCGTTGCCTAACTCCAACGGTGAAGGATGAAAGTGATACAGGGTACTGTATGCTTGCTTTTACATCATCATTTATGTAAAGTTTAACTTCATGTATTTAGATTTCCTTATACATCACAAATGATTCCAAAGATACCTAATTTAAGGTACAATATTCTTTCCTTTCTTTCTTGAATACAAGTTTCAGCCAAATTCAAATTCTTTCTAATAGAGCTTCCGTGTCTCTTTTTTTTCTTTTCCTTTCACCCTAGGCAGCAAAGCCAGATGAGCTATTTCATTCTATGTTCCTAGAATATCTAAAAGTCAGAAAAAGGAGAGTTAGAAATCTGTGGAAAATCCCTTTCCTTCAAGATTTCCACCTAGGGGCTTCAGATTGTTTGGATAAGTTTCAAATAAACATCCCTCTTCTTAGTGTAGTTGATGCATATTTTTTAGCCTCCAGAGGGGAAGGCTGATCTGCTAAAATTGTCATTTTTCAGCTAAATTATAATTTGCTAATCCCTTAAGGCCATCTGACAGGCTTCATGGCTATTCTGACAGACTTCAATATAAATACAGAATGTTTTAAATAAAATTGAGAAAAGCTTATTTGGGGAAAATAAAATGGCACAGAATGAGGGTATGACTCATCTAATACTCCTATTCTACTTAATTAAGTAGGAACAAATTGCATTATACTATCTGTTGTTAAACATAAATTTAGGGATTGGGCTTTTATGTTCAGCTGATAATTATGAGTAATCAACAGGTACCATATAGACGTAAAGGAATTGTTATTTTTTAAGAGCCAGAAAACTGTAAATGCAAGTCTATATAAGCAATATATTATCTTATAAATACATAATACAAAACTCTACTGAACATAAGATACTCATTTTTGATGACTGATTAAGATTTTTCAGTGTCTCAGTATTATTATATAAATATCAATTATCATTGGAAATAGACTCAAATTTTGGTTAAAATAAAGGTTTTATTAACAGAATATTGGACAAATAACTATCAGACTTGATAAGTTTAGACCATTAGCTCCCACTGAGACTTCCATTTCTAAGTCAAGACTTTCACTTACAAGCCCATTACTCAAAGCAGAGCAGGGTGAAGCAGCACGTCAAACGTGGCTTTGCAAGACAGCCTGAAACTATTCAGCAGCTTTTTCCCAGCAACTTTGTGAATGAAATTTCATAGTTTTGGTTATGAACATTTCCTACTTTTGGCAGGTCTTTCACTCTAGAAATCTATCCAAAGGATATTATAAGGCAAGAAAACAGAAATATGTATAAGGATCATCATTTCAGTATTGTTTAAAATGTAAAAAAAAAGGAAAAAAAAAAACGGCTGAAGCTAAATGTTCAACATAGGGGAATAGGTAAATACATTTCTTGGTGTTTAGCCATATGATGGACTATTCTGGGGCCATTATGAATTATGTTTCATGAAGTTTAAATAACACGAGAAAGGACTAATAATAAAACACTAGATAAAAAGGAAAAAGTATGTACAAATCTGAAGTTACTTTTATTCAAATATGCATAGAAAAAAATCCTAGAAAAAATACATCAAAATATTAACCATCATTTTCATGGCAATGGATTATTGATGATTTTATCTTTCATCTTCAGAAGGCTGTTTCTTTAAGATATTCAGGACAGAAAAGTAATAAATGTTATTACATTTTATTTATGGCTAAATCACTACACTCCTTATTTCATCCATTAAAGTTGCATACATGTTTCATTCCTTTTTTTTTCCCCTCATCTCTCAGCATGCATTCCATGCCAGACTGCAAGGGCACACAATAAAAAGAAAGCTTTAGTGTACATCATTCTTTATAGACTTTACATTCCTTTCATTTTTTTTTTAATTTGAACCTAATAATTTCAAGAGGAAGCAGGGTATAGGTGCTTACAGACTTGGATTTTTCTGTTATTAATACAGACCTTTTAGTATTTTGGTGTTCATAGCAAATGTTATTAAAATAAATGTTATTATTAGAGTATCTAGCAGTAGGAGAGTCCTGAGTTTAAATCTCAGTTACTTCCCTTGACAAGTTAAATCCCAATTCAATGTCACCTTTCCAGAGAGGTGAGCCCCCCACTTACATGCAAAAATCCCCAGCCAGTCTATCACGTTACCTTGTGTTGTCCTCATAAACTTAACAGTATCTGAAATTATTTATTTATAAATTTGTTACTTGTTTAATGTTAATATCTCCTGCCACTATCACTCCCAAGAATGCAACTCTATGGAGGCACGGATCCTGTTCCCTCACTACCCCCACTGTTTCTCTCAAAACCTCAAACAGTGTCTGGCCTAGAGGAGGCATTTAATAAGCATGTGCTGAATAAACAAAGGAGAGAGCAATAACCTCTCTGACTTTTTCCTCTCCTGTAAAATGGAGATAATCTTACCTACCTTACAGGTTGATCACAATGACTAAATCAGATAACACATGAGAAGAATCATATCTTAAATGTTGTCACTTTTCAAAATTCTCTGTTGCCTTATGATTTCATGTCAGGGTCCTGCACAGTTTTTGCTGTATCATGATGTTACCAGCATTATATTCCAAGAACATCCCAGGAATTTTTTCAAAAAGGTAAGCTCACATTATACGCACTCATTAGGATGGCTATTAAATAACCCTAATTAAGAGCATTAGGGGCCATGTCCACAAGCAGTAACACCAGTGTTGGCTCTAACTGCATAGACCATGTAGCCCCTGAAGAGAAGCAAAAAGAAGATAAGCCCCTCTAGATGGCTGAGGCCATGCCTGATAATACTCTGTAAGTGCTGAGAGGAATAAATCACAAGGTGTCAAACGATCCATTGTTTCTTGAGGACTTCCTTGTCCTAAAGGTCACGCTAGGTGACATACTAATAAATGGAACAACTGTCCAGCCTGGCAGATGTACAGGTTATTTCCCTTATTGCTTCAAAACGATACTTGGACCCAAAGAAAATTAAGACCATATTTTGACTTTGCTGATTTGTAGGTCAAAGAAGATTTATAATTTTATGACTCAAAGTGTCGTCACATCTTAGAGCCCCAGAGAAGCTAAAGGAATTGCCCAAAGACACATAGCTACTGAGTGGCTAAGTCACAGATACCATTTAATTCAGATAAACTCAACTGCTACTAATGAACGCAAGCTAGGAACACATGCACAGTGTTACACATCTTTGAAACATAGTCCTTTGAGCCTCTGCTTGGTTGGTTGTCTGGTTGGTTGAATTAAGTTTCCAGCTGTCTCTGACTCAGGCCAGCTTGAAAGCAGAGATAACAATGATAATTGTACTTTTTTTTTTTAAACCCAGTGCCTCCTGGAGCCTTATGCTATCAACTAACTTTAATGAAGCACCCACATTTTCTTTTTTTTTTTTTTTGCACAAAATAACATAAGTATTCCTTGCTCTCCTGGCTTCACAAAGAAGAGAACTCTATCTCACTAAAATACCTTTATAGCAAACCCATGCTGTAATGGCACAAATCTCTTTTCTTCAGCCTGAGTTTCAAGCTGGCTGTGTATAGTTTGACTTGACTCTCTGACTTGCTGCTAACTTATATTTAAACTCTTTCTCTGTTAGACTATTTTAATTCCAAATGAATTTTTTTAAAAACTTATACATTTGTGGTATGTATGACAACATGGTTACAGACAAAATAGAAAAGCATATGAAAAGGTTTGTTACACATCTGGAGAAGATAACTTCTTTTCAATACAGGAAGAGGCATTTTACATTATATGCTAACTTCCCATTTTGACAAACATCATGTGCTACTATGTAAAACAATGAAATGAAAGTGAAAAATTCAGGATTCTTTACATTTTGATTTCTGGTTGTATGCGCATAAAACTATAAGTGACAGTTTTTTTGTGGGAAACTCATGATTATATGGAATACAAACATCCAGAAATCCCCAAAATATGTGGCTTCTAGTATTATACAATCAAGTTTGATGACTATAACAAAAAATCAAGCTCAACTATTATTTTAGCATTAGCATTTCTACTAAATTCTTATCACTTTTATTAAACTAGGATATATAAATTAAATATTAATCCTTTGATAGAATATTTAACTAAGCCATAATATTTCATTCTCTAATCACCTGGATATATGAGATTACTGAAACACAAAAGCAAAACAAGTTAATCAAATATTCATTCTTTAATTTCTAACAAAAAGGGAAGCTTTTATGTTAATTCAAATTAACAACTATTTTTTTTACTCTCAACTGTGTGCTCAATATTGTTCTAGGGAAAAATGTTGGTTACTGAAAACCATTCTCTGAACACCCCAGTGCAGGAGTAATTCTGAGCTATTTGGCACTGATTGGAAATTTAGGGTCATTTTTCATACCAGCCACTATCTCCTCAGACAAAAAGTCTTGGAATTTGTATTTGAATCAACTCAAAATAGAGCTTGTATAGGAGCTTCATTGCATTACAAATTCAGTACATTCTGACTCAATTTGTGCTGTGAAACAATTTTTTTCAACTATAACTTGATAAAATACAGCATCTTACTGGTAGATCCCACTCCTAACCTGTTTTAGAGGACACTTGAGTAGCTGAGGTGGTCTGTGGCTTTCAGGGAAGACCCTCAGACCACCTCACTTGGAACTAATTTCAAAGAAGTTTCCTCTGCTCACAGGTCACTCCATACTGTTTTCTCATGTTGGAAGATAGTCTACTATCAACCAGTCAGGAAATGGGATCTTAAAGCTGCACTTACTATCACACATATTTGGAATCCTGTGCTAAACTTAGCATCTTTGCCTGCATATGTTTCTGTTCACTTCCTCCAGGAAGTTTCATCACATTCCTTTGTAGACAGGGACTATATCTTATTTACCTGTGTGTCCCATTAAAGCTTAAAACATGGATTTGCATATAGAAGGAGTTCAATAAATGCTTAGTGAATATAAAAAAATAAATTATTAAATAAAATGAAAATAGATTAATACTGGGAAATATTCTTTCTATATCATATTACTCC
This sequence comes from Camelus bactrianus, assembly GCF_048773025.1. Classification (NCBI taxonomy): domain Eukaryota; kingdom Metazoa; phylum Chordata; class Mammalia; order Artiodactyla; family Camelidae; genus Camelus; species Camelus bactrianus. Next base: position 60,844,175 of record NC_133540.1, on the reverse strand, counting down.
ATAATTTAATGGCTTAAAAGAACCATTTCTTTAGCTCATGATTCTGCTGGTTACGGTTTATGCTGGACTCAGCTGAGTCGTCTTGGCTCGCGCTGGCATCTGAAGCCAACTGGCAGGTCCACTGAGGACTGTGTGGTCTATGGAGACCTCAGCTGGGATGATTCATTTCAGTTCCACTTGGTCTCTCATCCTCCAACAGGATAGACAGAGTTTGTTCTCATGCAGGGTCAGGATTCCAAGAGACAGGGCAAAATTGTGCAAGGTCAACGGAGGTCTATGCTTAGAACTTTGGTAGTCATTTCCACAGCTTTCTACTGGTTACAGAAAGTCATGAGGCCAGCCCAGATTCAAGGGATGGGGAAATACACTCTACATCTTAATGGCAGGGCTGAAAAGTTTCACTGCAAAAGGTATGCATACAGGGAGGGGTGAAGATTTAAGTATATTTTTGCAATCAATTTATTGCAGGTATTGTTTGTTCGCTTGCAAACATCTACCATGGAAGTTGTATAGAAGTCCCAGAGTAAATCACTGCCTTTCTAGAATTTCTAAAAGAAGCATAATTTTCCCATTGTCTGTCTGTCATTAGGCAAGTTTTTTCTCCTATCTTAAGATAGTACCATTATATCTTTTCTATTTGCTTTTTTTTTAAATTGAGGTACAGTCAGTTTAGAATGTTGTGTCAATTTCTAGCATATAGCACAATGCTTCAGTCATACATGAATATACATATATTTATTTTCATATTCTTTTTCACTGTAAACTTCTACAAGACATTGAAAATATTCAGTACAGCGCTATACTGTATAAACTTATTTATCTATTTCATATATACCAGTCAGTATCTGCAAATCTCGAACTCCCAGTTTATCCCTGCCCACCCCCCATTATATCTTAAGTTCATTAATGCATTTGTGTTTTCAACAAATATTTATTAAGCAAAAGCCACGTGCAAGGTACCATGTTAAGTGGTAGGGACATTAGCAAGATGCTTCCTTTCAGAATCCAGTGGAGGAAGACACATAGAGAAGTAATTACAACAAGTTGTGTTTTCTTAGACGGTGCTCTCAGAGTATACAAAGAGAGACAGAGAAAATTAACCCTGAGATACAGATGGCTTCTGAAAGGAAGCAACAGTAAACAATCTTCACCAGCAGGTCAGCGTTCACCTGGAAGACTGACACAACTGACAGCTCACTCGTGGCATCAGCAGAGGCTGGGGCTGAAAATAGCATGGTTGCTCTGGGGCCAGGAAGTGGCTCAGATTGCAGGCAAAACACGTGGTCAGTGTACCAGAGTGGAAGAAGATAAATTATAGTGAAGAACCAGATGATAAAGGACTTTAAACATCAAAATATCCTCCTAAAACTTTCAATTTTTATCCTCTAGTTAACGAAGAAAAGCCACTGAGTGACTTAAAGCAAGGAAGCTATATGGTCAAGTTTGCGTGTTACAAAAGGAATTTCAACAGTGGTGACAGCTAAGAATTAAAAGACAAGAATAAAAGGTAAATTTATGAGACTGGGTTCTGGAGGGCATAGAGCTCAGGTGAATATGAAACTCTATTCATAAAAAAGTGTTTAGCTCTAATTAACAATGGGCAAAAGAGGGCAAAAGACTTTATAATTACACAAAGAAATAAAAAATGACCTTGAACAGTTGGCCTCCATTTCTACTGAGAATGTTGCACAAGGAAACCTCAGCTGTAACAGAATCTTAAATTAGTTGGAGCAAAGGTAGAAGCCAAAGCCCTTCTAGAGAAGTTTTTCTTCTAGAGGGTCAGCTCACTGACCAGAAGACAGATGATAAGCCAGCTGGCTAGACTTTGTCTCTGCCTAGTAACCCTCAATTCTGTGCAAGGTGTCATGATTACTTTTGGAGATTCCTGTGTTCAGGGACTGTTCTTTACACTGTGCTAGGAAGGAGCAAATCTCATTATGATTACAAGCTCGTCCAGTCACCTAGTCCTCCACTTGGGGTTGGATATTTTACTGGGACACTGGAGGGGAGATGAAAACCACAGCCAGGTTGTAAAAGGGAGATAGAGAGAAAACAAGTATCTGCATGGTCTGTGCCTGCCTGTTCTTCAAGGTTCATCTGAACCATGTTTGCACATTTCCTGAATATTCCACTCTGCTCCTGCACAAGCCCCATTGCCCGTCTGCTCTCTATGCCTGAAAAGCTCTCCTCCCCACCCCTTCACTGAGTTAACCTCCGTTCTGCCTTCAGAGGATGTAACTCAGATAGAATTCTCTCCTGACCCCAAATTTTATAAAATGTGTTCTTATATACTTTCTTAGGAGTACACTCTCTCCATTCAGAGCACTGAGCTCTGTTTGTACAACTGTGTGACTATCTGACAGACTAAAAGCATCAGGAGGGCAGGGGACTCTGGTTTTGCTCTCCATTGTATTCCCATTGCCGCACAAGTGCTTACCTCCTAGCAGGTGCTCACCATGTCTGGGTTGATTTGTGAGTGAATGCATGAATTGAGTAATTAATTGTGGGGTTTTTTTTAAAGAAAGAAAGTTATTTTAATATTTCTAACTAATGCACATTAACTATTTCTAAGCTAGGGAATCAGGTGTTCTCTGTTTCCAGTGGGCAAATACCGTTTTAAAAGAGTCTTCTTCCATGTTTCTTCCCAATCTGCTTCCAGAAAGGGGCCAACAGGTCACCCAGGAGGAGACGACATAGCTCTGTCTCAATGATCACCTAGACTCAGGCTCCAACTTCTCCCTGAATCAGTGCCAGCTGTGGTGGTGGCTTTTGAGATGCACACAGCTTTCCTATGAGGTCATTACTGATGGAAACTATCAACACCTCTGCCTCTTGGGGAGGGTAAGAAGTCAGCTCCATTCAAATAAGCATTCTTCAGGCTCCTGCCTTGGAAACACTCTCCACCTCCTAATGCAGATGTTTTAGTTTGGGGAACAGGATAAAGGATGACACTGAGGGGTGAAAATCAGAACAGACCCAATACAGCTGTACTGGGAAGGGAATCATGGAAGAGTTTCCAGGTGTCTTAATACTATTCTTTTTATCATCTCCTCCACTTAGTTTAGTCAATCAATGAGATGCTGTTCCAAATAGGTGCCAGTCTAAACCAGGCAGTTATCAGGAAATGGTCACTCATTCTATCTCCAATAGATTGAAAATTTCTAGATTATAAAAAGTTTTTTTTAAGCCTGCTAATGCTCTGATTCCAGTTTGCAAGACTGGTTTCTTTTACAAACCAGTCTCTGTGTAGTTCTAGGTATTATCATTCTTGTGTGTCGACACAGACTAATTGTAAGCAAATGGATATATAAACCAAGATTACCAGATAATACAAAATGCATAGGTGGTAAGGGGAAAATTCATTATGGAAAATATGAACAAAGAGCAAATTACTTTGGTTATTTGGCTATCTTGATTTCCTCAGTGGGAAATTGATAATGGTCTCAGATAGCCTGCCTACACGTGGGTTCCAATAAATGATTATATGGGAGATATCTGGCTTCATTCAACATTTGCTGAATTCCCACTATGTAGTAGGAACCACGCTCTGCCCAGAGATCTAAAATGGTATGTATGACATTCCCCGATCATAAGGAGTTCACAGTCCAACAGAGTTGTTTGTCACGTGGTGAGTGAGATGGTGGCTGCCTGGGTGAAAAAATGGCAAAGAAGATGATGTATTCCTTGAAATTATAGTTAACAAATTGTGTTTGGCAAAGAAATTCCAAGAATATTAACATAATTGGAGTGTTTATGAGAAGAAAAAGGGTCATATTGCTGCAAGCAATTTTCAAGAAGCTGAGAAATAAAAGCTGGCATTGAGGGGAATGTAGAATCTTAGAAACATTTGGAGGAACCCTTTGAAGTGTTAGTGAGTGGGGTTCTGGTTAATGTTTCCATAGCAAGGCTAAGGGCACAGGTTATGAAGGCAGCATCAGGGAAACTAACACCTCAGTCACCTTCACACCCAAGTGCTCAAAGAGCAGGCTGTAACCCAGGTAAGATCAGATGACACCAAAGGTGTTTCTCCAGGGCCAGAAAATGCAGGATTCAAATGGCTATTTATAGGTAGACAATTTAATTCTTTACCATTAATGTTTTCAAACAACACAACAGTATACAGATGTGACATTATTTCCTTCTATAAAGGGTAAAGAACACAGTGAGGGGGCAGGGAAAGAGCTTGTGAATGCACAGCGCTAACTCCTGCTCAAGAGAAAAATTGCACCACAGTGACAGGCCTGCTGTGCAAAAGCCCATTTAGCAAGAAAGCCCAGACCTTCATTTCAAATTTTATCAGAAGCCACTGGTCCTAGAGCATCACTGGCGCCTACTGAATTTTCACCAGGGACTTAACAGAAAACATCTGTTCTCTTACTTAAAAGGAAATCAATTGATTAAATCAACATTTGCTTTCTTTTTTTCTATTAGAAGCATAGCTATTTCTCTCTTTTGTCTTTCCTGATTCATTTAATAACTTACTTCATTTGTTAGTTAAAATCTGAGGTAGAAGCATGTCTCTTTCTGTGCCTACACGGGGAAATTTCTTGCAGGTCAAGCTGAAATCATGTCGGAAATCCTTGGATATAAACAATTTGGTAAAGTAATGTTTCATATGTAAATTAAAGCTTCTATAACCACAAAAAAATGACTTCAAGCAGCAAATACATGGGTGAATGTGAGTGAGTGTGTGTGTCTGTGTGCAAATACACAAAATCCTCACTGTCTTGAGAAAATCCTGACCATAATATTGAACTTTCATGTTGAAATTTGACCTTGGTATTTAAACTCATTTCATAGTTTTTACAGAGGAGATTCCATAACATGAGTAGATCAGGTCTGTTTTAACTCAAGGTTTTTAACTTGAAAATGGAATGTTTGTGATGAAACTTCGGTGGTTGAAATCCACATTGCCTCCTCTGTTTTTCTGAGTCAATAGGACCACTCTTCTGTATCGGCACCCACTGAACAACGGCATCTGTATGAAGCAGCACTTCAGAGAACGAGACTAAAAATAGCAGCCAACTGGACAGCGTGGACACAGCCTTCCCCAAGCATACCCTTGTCCGACATCTCTGACATGCCAAGTGCTGTTCTAAGCCCAGGGGACACAGGGATAGACGGCACAGTGTTTGCTATAACGGATTTCACGATCTAATAGGGCAGGGAAATCAACCTCCAGTCACAATAGGCCGAGATGAAGGCTGTGCTGAGGGATCTATAAAGTGACAGGATAAAACAGAGGCAGGAGGGAATAACTCTGCCTTCAGAGAAGTGAAGGGGGACTCAGGGAAGATTTCACAGACTTGAGCAAGAGCTCAGGAAGGATCAGCCCACTGCTCACGTATTTCTCCAGCATATTTCTATAAACTTGGCAAGTCATTTCACTGCTCTGTTCTTCAGATTCTTTATCAACCAGCCAAGAGAATTCATGGTAAGTCTTGTGTCTAAAAGACACATAGGGCAAAGTCTACCTCCCAAGCCTGGTGGTATATGTGGAAGAAGGTGACAGAGATGTGAATTTGGGGTTCAGGCTAGGATGAAAGGGGTGACAACAAGCAGGAATGAAAACAAAGACAGGAGGATGGCATCCCTAGGAGGGAAACAGAAGAGAAACAGTCCCACGTGCCATGTTACCTCTTCTTCCTTTTACCATCTTGGGTTTGTAGGTAGCGTCAAAACCAATGAACAGGAAAATGAAATAATATGAAGAGTTATAAACCCCGTCTTGATCTTCATCAGTCAATAGGGCATATAATAAACACAATGTGTTAAAAGGAAGGAGACAATCATAAGGCTCAGAAAATTGCATATTACATAATAACATATTACATATATTACATATTACATTAATATTACACTAACATGTGGCAGAAGTGGGCAGGAAACACCAGGTTAGCAAGCAGACAAGAGGAGCAACCAGAAGTCTCTGAGAAAATGAGTGAATGATACTTAACTCATACAGTTGCTGTGGGAATAAAATAGAAGATGGATATAAAACACACACACAGAATATTGCCTGGCACAGAGCTGGCAGGCAGCAAAGAATTGATTTCATTGCTGTCATCTGCCACCAGCCTATTGTCATCTGTAGAGACAAACAGATGATAAGTGAGACAGAAAGAGACCAAACACAAAAACTTTGCTGGGGCTGCCTCACTCTTCCTAGTGCCCCAAAGTGGATGATAACAACATGTGCCTCTCAGGAGGCCCCAGGGGACCATCCACCATCCTAAGATTCTGACCTGGCAACATCTTTTGGTAGGTGTCATAATAAAAGAATAAAGAACAAAAACAACTGAGAAAGAAATATGCCAAGAAAAATTTCACAAAAGGGAAAACATGAAGTGAAATGAGTCAACACATATGAAACTTATCAACCGCTGTACCTATGGCTACACATTGGCCAACTCTTAGGAGCACTGGTACTAAAAGGAGTAATGCATCAGTACAGATTCTTGCCCAGAAATAATATAAAACACAATGCAGAGACATACTGGCTTAATTTGCTGAAGGATCTTGGAACTAACACAGGAAAGAAAATAGTCGTTTCCCTCACTGGAATGCCCCCAAACTAGTCTGTGGTAAGTACACCACACCCTGGCACCTATCACAGAACCTCTGGTCATCCCCACAGGGTGTGGGCTGACACTTGATATGTGCACAGCCAAACATGGGGATGCACATGACAGAGAAATGTAAGTGAAAGGAATTCTGTTTTGCACATTGGTGTCCGAGGTGGAAGAGCCAGACCAAGAGTGAGATAAAGTACTATAATCTGACAAAGAAAGCCCAAGGCTTGGGATGCCATCAAAGCCAAGCACAGTAGGAGAAATTTCAGGCACATAATTCATACATGGAACTGGAAATAAAAAAAAGCTGGTTAGAGCCTCTGAAAAACTGCCAAATCACAAAATCTCGAGCCATTCAAAAAGTTCTTAATGAAGCCTCATCCAAAAGCAAGTCCTAAAACATATGGTCCAGTAAGCTGGTGATCTATTCAGCCAGCATACATTAAGGAGCTATCATGTACTTAACCCATTGCTTAACCCTGGGAGATGAGCTTCTGCCCTGAAGAAACTCCCAGTTCCTTAACATGGGAGACGAGAGACCCACTTTCCACGGCCTGGGTGGTTTGGGTCAGGGATGTCCTTAGATGAAGTCATACAGTAGGGTACCCTCTTATAAGAGAAAAAATGGAGCTCAGAAATGAAAAATCAAAGGCAACACACACAGCTGAAGGGCTCAAGGGAAAACTCTGCCAAGAAGAAGAAAAAATACACAGTTGGCCCTCCTACCCCTGGGTTCTGCATCTGCAGGTTTCACAACCGTGGATTCAACCAATCACAGATCAAAAATATTTGGAAAAAAAATCCCAGAAAGTTCCAAAATGCAAAACTTGAATTTGCCTCAGGCCTAGCAACTATTTGCATAGCATCATTGTATTTACAGCTATTTACATAGCATTTACACTGTAATCGGTATTATAAGTAATCCAGAGATGATTTAACATATATAGCAGGACACACATAGGTTATAGGCAAATATTGCACTGTTTTATAAGGAACTTGAGCATCTGTGGACTTTGGTATCTGCAGAGGTCCTGGCACCAAACCCTGGTGGATAATGAGAGACTGTAATCTTTAAAAAGTTAAGTGTTGACATAACACGGTCCTGTAGTTCAAAGCTTCAAAATACTATAGAAAATTGTTGGGTAAATAAAAACCTTATCAAAGGAACTCACAACCATCACCTCCTCTGGAAATGTGAGACCTCATGGGTGGGTTAATGCAGATATATAAATTATTCTCTTTCTTACCAACTTTCAGCTTCAATAAGAAACGCCTTACTAATATCACTAAGAATCATAGTTGGGAGAAAATTATTCCTAATGAAACCTGCATACATGTTATCTGGATAGAAATATTTGCCAGAAAGTTGGGTGGGAGTTATTCTATCTCTTCTCCAAATTTAGTAAATTGGATCTCTGTTCAATTCATCAAAAAAAGGGAAAAAAAGAAAAGAAAAAAAACGTGATTACAAAGGCAAAGATATTAAGAACAATGGGAATAATTGCCATTCCTCAAAAAAAAAATGCAAGAAAGGATTTTTTTTCTGTGTATTTCTACAAGTTAAGCAAAAGTTCAGGGTTTAAGAGATGAGGGGAAAGTGTCCCTAGAATGACTAGTGAGGAGAAAGATGTGCTGGAACCAGTCCCAGGGAAAACAAGTGGTTGTGCGTTTAGTGGTTTACCTGGAAGGACAAAGGAATGTACTGAAATAGTCTAAGGAACATAATAGGGGAAGATAGGCTGATGAAAGTCCAGGTCCCAGCTTAGGAAAAAAGTGTGGGAAAGGAGGAAATAAAAAGGCCTGTGGATACTTTCAGGAAAAAATAATAATCTTATTTTGAAACTAGTCGAAATACCTTGTTGCAGAAAGGAAAATAACTTGAGAATTATATAAATGGCCCAGAATTAAGATTTGGGAGCCCCCCCCCCAAAAAAAAGTACAGCATACAGTCTCTCTGAAATATATATTTTTTCACCTGTGTTAAAGCTGAAAAGTATTACTGAATATGTTTATGATGAAGTAAAAAAAACGAAAATTTTTTTGCCCATATGTTCATTTAGCGTATCATCAGAATTTATAGTCTTTGTACTAAAATTCCTAGAAAACTATGGCATGCCACAAGCCGAGAAACATATTTCTGATTCGTTCTTTAGAATATGTAAATACATATGCACATGTACGGGTCCACATATAATCATTTGGTGATGGGAAAATAAATGCTATGGGGAAGAAAGATTCTAAATTGGTTCTGAATGGGTTTGGACTTGGGAAAATAACCCAGAGATTAGGATGGAAGTAGAGAGCTCCTCACGGACCTTTATCCACTGTTAGAATCTCAGAATTTTAAACTTCCCATGAGTCTTAAACATCATCTAGTCCAATCATTCCAAAATTGTGCTACAAGGAATTTCAAAAACCCAATAATACACCTCAGCGATCAGTAACAAGTAAATGCCAAACAGACAAAAAAGCTTTAAATTACCTAAGAAATATATCCATCATTTTTATTTTTGTGTTATAAGGTTTTATTTAAGATTTAATTTGATTTTTTTTAAAGAGTTCTGCAGCTCAATAAATAAGGAAATTCCCAGTTAGCCCAAGTCTCATTTGATGGGTCAAGAAACTTAGATCTAGAAAAATAAAAGAACCTCTTCTGAGTCTCAGTACAAGTTAATTGCATAGTTAGGAACTTATCTTACTTTGGATTCTCAAACCAGATACTGAGACAAAGACTTGGTGCAGGTAATTTCTTTGGGAAGTGATCTTTAGAAACAAAGGGAGATAATAAGGAAAGTGAGACAAGGAAGGAAAAAAAACCCAGTACAGGTTGTGTCGGCTATGGGCATAGCTCCATAGGTACCTGGGGCTCAGGCTTGCTGAGGACCCTCTTAGAAACAATCTAGAACATGCCTCTGAATATTCCCACCACAGAATTGGAAGACTGGGCACTGACCCACCATCTCCCATCCCCACGGGGTTGAGAATTGTCCACAGGATCCTTAACTCCCCTGTACTTCTGAGCAGCAGAAAAAGCTTCCAGGGTGCCTGTGAAAGTCTTCAGGTGTGTCGCAGATAACAGGAGGTGAGAAGCAGTTAGCAGGCCGGAAGCTCCATCACAGCCGCAGGTGCACTCAGGTGTGCCCAGGGGAGATAGAGCAGCATCAGTAGCATCTATTACTGACTTGCACAGAGGTCCCCTCACTTCCAAAGCCTTACCTCACTAATGTAACACAAAGGAAATGTTTATCCTGCAAAGCACTCTATTCTCTTCATCAAGCATTCCCTTTCTGATGAACTATTTGCAGACACAGTGACCAAAGCTACCAGTGCTTTCCAGGATGCCACAGAATAAGCATAACTTCACATACACTTTAGTTTCAGATAAATTTTACTCTGTTTCAACTTCAGTCTGTTGAATGCTTCTCTGAAAGAGGGATCTAGGATTTCATCAAATGAAAGAGAATTAGGTGATAACAGGGATCCAGCCAGCACTCCTCTTCCAGTGGAATATTGTTCTATGACAGAGCCAAGGCAAAGGAGATCTGAGAGAGTCCTCCAGGGGAAACGGGGCTGAAAAGCTCCCGTGTGAGCTGTGTGTGAGTCTAACCAAAGGCTGTAGTAGAGAATCCTCCAGGAAACCACAATTACTAGGGATAACAAAGTAAAGTAAAAGGCAGGGTGATTAGATGAGCAGACCCCTAATACTGAGAATGACGCAGACAGCTGTCATTTCCCTTGCTCACTTCATCTAAGATGCTGATTCTTTTACCATGACTGGTGCTGATACCCCGAAATATAACCACACAAACTTTTTTTTGTCCTTCTCCCACATATCTTCTTTTTCAGGACTTTTGAATTAGGTGCACAATTTTAAAATATTTCTTGGAAATATACTTTCAAATTATTATACTTTAAATAATAATTTCAGTTTGATTAAGTGATCATGAATTTTTATTATTGGTACTCTGCTGACATAAATATTTTAGAGGAATAAGGTTTATAGGATCCTTCTTCAATAATATGAATTACCTTAGGGTTCATACAGAAGATTCTTGTATTCTAATTAAATATGAATTTGTGGTACAAACTCTCATTCCCTTATATAAACTTATTCCTGAATATCCAGATTCACCTGTACAAAGCCCATCACAGAGGCTACCATGAAAACAGATATTTACCCTAAGCCAGACACTGTATCATTCATGAGCTCTAGACGTTTGCTGAATTCAAAGAACTCATTGATGTATAAGTATATTCAAACCCATATCAGTGTAACACATTTATTACCAGCTTCAATATCAGAAGGCATAATGCTGCACTCTATAATGGATACAAAAACGCATCAGAAGTAATACTTGTCCTCAAGGAATTTACAGCCTAATAAAACCAAAAGGACTTTGTATAAAATATAGTATGTTTTATTCCCTGGAGTACTATAAATAGTTTAAGAGTTCAAATATAAAACTTTGTGATGTAAAATGAGAAACTAATCCTATGGTGGAAAAAATGATAAAGCTAAAAAAAAAAAAAAAAAAGTAGAGTGCCTTGGAAAACTTGGAATGACGTCAAAATTCTCTGCAGTTGTGAATTTGTTTTGTTCTCCGGAAGACTGCTTGAGCCGCAGCACTATTTGGCTTTGTACATTTGACTTTCACTTTGCCCCCATAGCTTCAGCTGTTTCTGTCTCTAGGCTTTAATGACATGTTAAGGCCTGAAGAACAGACTGGAGATTGGTCCAATTCACTTCAGGCTCACAGTCCACATTGACTTGTCCGGTCCTGTCTTCCTCGTAAGTCACAGAAAGCACTTACCTACATTCAATGTGCTTTAGGGCTAAAGAGGCACAGAGTCTGCACCGTGGGATGGGGTTAAATGCAGGGACAGGGCAAGATTTTCTGTTTTGTTTTAACTACTACATGCCCAAAGGAATATTTATTTTTGCATTATCCTCCTGTGAAAATTTTTCCTAAAGAAATACTCTGATAGTTTGGTGAAGAGATTTCAGAAATGCAGTTGAATCAAATGGAGAGCCCCTTAAACTTTATAGTGTAAAACAGCTAAAGAAAACATCATTTGAAAATGCCTATCTCGTAATGTGAAAGGAAATAAAATATTATAATAATTAACATGTATTACAGCAGGCAGTGTACTAACCACTGTTCACGTATTACTTTTCTCAATCCTTAAAACCACCCAGTGAAACAGTTACTCTTATAATTACTATTGTGCCAACAAAGAAACTGAGGCTTGGAAAAATTAAGTAGCTTGGTGAATGTTATGGGAAGCTGGGATTTAAATCCAGATCTGTCTGATCTTAACCTTGTAAACATAACCACTGCTAATGGTTTCAAAATCCATGAATACTTATGGTTAGTAAACTAGCAACTGGACTTAGGGAATAGATATATATGGACAATATTAGTGTACCAAAGAACATGATTGTTATTTCAAGACATAATGTGGACTCAATCACAAGCCATATTTTGCATGAATTGATCAATCACTATGGAACAACTGACCCTGAAAATTACTTTAGTAAGGCTTTATATTAAATGTTTTCATACAATCGCCATGGAGAAATGTGGAAAATATCAGTGGCAGAAAATATGTTATCTGGAACACTTTAGGGATAAAGTCATTATTTGTTCCATTTAACTGCTATTGATTTCATGTATATACTGGGAATAAAAATAATCCCAAAACAGACACTCTGATTAATTTCTAACCCTGCAAGCGCTTTGCCAATGTAAACCTAAAAGTTCTCCAAAATGTGAAGAAAAACATCTTGCTGTTACTACCTTGAATGGGCAATGTATAAATACCTGCTAATCCAGCAGTTTGAGCTGCATTATGAAGAAATATCTAACTTAAGGTAGAACATTAATATTAAAAGGGCACTTAAATTACAATAAGAGTTACTGTTTACAAAAAAAATATCTATAGTACGTTCCTTCAAAGAGAAGCTGGTAAAGCACAGGAACCTGATCTTCAGCACTGAGGCTTGTCTAATTAATGCAAAACAGCGTGTGCTTTCTTGCATCGCTCAAGTGTGATATTCAAAATATTTAGCAACTGATATGGCACAGACACCAAACAGGTGAAATAAAACCTGCAGAGCAGCAGGGTCCCTGGAGAGCCTTGCGTTGCTCGGAGTCATTTAATGGCTGAATCTAGGGAAGGTGGAAGGGGGGGTTCCCCGTGGAGGGGCTGTGAAAGCTGGATCCGCTGGGCCACCAAGCAGCCCGTTATGGGGTCAGAGCCAGCTATTTGTAATTATTTAAATATTTTTACTACCAGTATTTACACAATGGTGTATACCAACTAGATATTATCAGCTCAAGCTGTTTTAAAAAAGCAATATATATGGACCAATGAAGACATACTTAACATTGAGAAATTTGATACAATGTATACCAAAAAATTAAAAAGTTTTATTATAAGGGTACAATTCTAACGTCCTTATTTGCCAATTTTTCTACTTGCCACTGGTCTACCAACCCAATAGCCTATGCCATTTCCCTAACAGGAAGCCAGGAACAAACTGACAGGCCCCTCAGATACTTCTCTGTAAATAAACAGTGAGTAAATGGGGCATAAATAATTAATGCTACAAGGCCATTCGAAGATACCCAAGAGCTAAGAATGGAAATTTGGAATCATGGCCTTCCAGCCTATGATTTACAGAGCAAATCCCAGGAATGTGTGGACATATTTTCCTCTACTTACATATTTCTACTAATTGTCCAGGATTCTGTTCACCCCATCTCTATTCTTTTATACTTTGGAGGAACACTAAGTCTGTTTTCTTCCCCTTCTACCTCACCTGCTAACCAGTGATACCTCACAAAAGCTCAGAACTTCTTGTGGTTTGTCCCCAGTCCTGTACTCTTGGGAGAAAAGAAATATATGTGAGGGACGCCAGGGGCTATGTTCTCACTTTCCACTTGCCAATCATGGCCACGTACGTCCCTGAGTGAAGAGGGACCTAACGAGAGGGAAGGATGCTGAGTTTCACGAATGTGCACTTGAAAAAAAATGTAAACCATGAACATGCTCATAACCCAGATGATGTTCACAGAAAAACACTGACCTTTTCTCCTTCAGCTTACTCTTTCATTACTCAGGGGATAGAATAAATAGCACATTTCTTTCTTATCCTCTCATTCACTTCATGTCGTGGGGATTTGAGTTCTTTTCCTACCATTAGAGGCACCTGTGGATAATTTTAATGTTTTTTTATTCTATGATGGATATATAGTAAAACAATAAATGGAGAAGATCCAAATGTGTTACAAACAGTCATCTCAGACTCCTACCAACTGTGATGTTGTAAATCATTAGAATCAGTGACAGTTCTCAGGTTTCTTTGTCTGTTTTTTTGGAGATACAGAAACACTGATGATTAACAGCTGTGTTTATCACAATTGACAGCATACGCTAGCATTTCCCCAGAACTTACATGAAACGACCATGCTACAGAGCTATTATACATCACAAGAACAAAACCCTCACCCATGCTCACAGGCGCACGCGCGCGCACACACACACACACACCAGTAAACCACTTAAGTGCAGAGGGTCACAATTGTAAATTCAATCGAACTTATTTTTTGGCTACGGGTCAAAAGAGGAAAGGCAATCCAAACAAAATGTATTCAGACGGATCACATCCTCTTCCAAAATACTAAAACAATTAGGATTCTCTTCCCTCATTCCTGTGGGTGGTTCTCTGGTACCTTATCATGACCCAGTTATAATACCAGAGGGAGGAAGCAGTCAGGGAAAACAAGGAGGTGATGAAAACTATAAAAAGGCTTTGTAGAATTACAAATATTTGGAATCATCTTAGGAGGGAGCAGGGTCAGGACACAAATCCTCCCAGATTTAAGAACCCTGTCTACTATAGAAATAGCTCTTTTCTGTTGTTACACAATGAGGACAACAGTGCCTCCCACATTACAACTTAACTGCCTAAGTTTGCAGTCAGCATAACATGCAAATACTGCCCTTTGGAGCTCTAGCAACATCTGGAGACTGGAAGATCTGCATTGACAGCGCCTGAACTGTTTTCAGTTTTGTTTTCCAAATTCTCCACCATCTATGGACTTAACAAGTTACTGACATATTGTCAAAGTTACAAAAACAGAAGAGAAACAGCAACATTAATTGTTTCAAGGAGTTTTGAGGCCAGGACAGTTCTTGTCTGCTGGGAGAATAGATGAGTGACCACGAGCTGCAATTCTGGACAGTTAACCTGGTCTGCAGCCTTGGCCAGGGAGCATGTAGCTGCTGCTGCCCAGACTGGACACAGGGACACTGTCACTCACCATTCATTCCCTAGTTTACAGCACGGTCTCATTGCAAGGATTTCCAAATCCTACCTTCCCTCCTGCTCCACCTGGTTATTCTGCACTGGGTTTTCTGCTATGTCTAACTCATTACCAGTTATCATGAACCTCTGTGTATGATTACCCTTTCTCCTGCTGTTGACTAGCTAAATTAGCATGCACATGGAATAGAGTCTTTGCTGAGTCTGCTGACAATCCTCTAGAAGAGAAATTACATTTACAAGAGCTCACCGGGGACTTAATCTGGCTCACATCATGGCATGGTTGCATGAAGAGATGTGTGCTTCCCCCGTCACAGTTTCACTAGGCAAAGAGAGCTCCTTACTGAGACTTCAACACCTCTGGTTGGGGGTTGGACGGTCAAACTGTGAAGCAGTGCATCTTGCTGAAGCGGAAATTATCTTCCAGTAGTCATCTCTCCTTCCAAGTTACCTGTTTCCTGATACCCACTCACTAGGCCAAATAAACATGATTGAAGTACAACTGTAAAGAGGAGCTAACTTCAAATATGCGGTGGAGAGTGAGGCACTGATGTGCTCTTCAGGGTTAGAGACCGTGCATCTGATCAGCCCCAGAACGTGGGCCGTGAGAGATGGGTATGGAAGTAGCAGTGCAATTTACTGTGTTAAGCAGACTGTTCTCCAAACTCCGCAATGGCCAATTTAGTCTAAACCACCGTGTGAAGAGTGGATAATAAGAACAGGAAAGCTGGGACTTCCAGTGGAACGAATCTCTGTAAAATAGTCATAGCCTTAGGAAACCATAAAAAGCAAAGCCACTTCACCATGTTATTTATTCTCTACTAACATCTTCCAGATAAAAGGACAGAGTGAAGGCTGAAAGGGAGAAACAAAGACAGTAGAGCCACTTGGCCAAAATGTTTAAAGGCTCTTTTGATTTAAAGACCTATGAGTCCCTTGCAAAGCCTCACTTTGAATCCTTGCCATCTTTGGGCTCTCCTTGCCACTCACCTAAAAACTCATAAGTATTGTTTTGCTATATGCCATTTCTTGCACAAATTATAGAAAAAAAACTATCTGTTTTAATGACTAAAGAGTTTGGTATTTCGCACACTGAATAATATCTTAAGGGAATATATGTAGTAACCAGTATTTTCAATGAGCAGAAAACCATTTTGACCAGAACAATGGTCATTTGTAGAAATGACTACTCCCATAGTAGGCAGAGCATGCTAAATCTAATGTGCTTTCACATTTGTTTTAGTGTCAGGATTTTTCCTGGAGAGTTTTACTTTTTGAAGGATTTCTTATTTAAGTCCAAACAATAAAGTGACCTTATACCATGTAAGGTCTATGAGGACAGGGATACTTTGGCCCCCGCACAGTCCATGGCACAAAACTACAGTATACAAATTCAAAGAAATGAGAAAAAAGCAGCCCCAAATAAAGTAAAACCTTACACGGTATATTGTTTCATTTCTTCTCAAGCTTCAAACTAACCCTTTCATTGCTAAATTAAACCAGGACTTTTTAATTCCCAGTCACTAATTAAAACCAAGTGGCAGAAACAGTACAGTCATTTTCTCCATTCGTTATGAACCCACTTAAAATTCAATTAAATGTAAATGGGGAAAGAGTGTGGCAGAGACTACAGGTTCTCAATGTGACCTTTTCAACTCACCTGGCTTTAATCCTGGTATTATTAGAACTACTTAATGCAAGGATGCATTGACTGAATGACTTATTCCAAAACTCAGCCAACTAAAGGACTGAAAACTCAATTTCTATAGTATTGTGTTTTTTGTTAGTTAGTTTGTTTTTCTTTTTTTTCCCTTTTCTTTTCTGGATCTGTGGCATAGGAGGTGGATTCAGAAATATCCGTCCGCAAACATTTGTGATTTACCTCACTGAGGGATTAAGACAATTCAAACGGCAAATTCTGGCTGTTGGTTACAATATGGAGATAATAGAGGGGGCAACTTCTGAGGTCAACAAGGACTCTTTCATCTCTAGTATTTGCTATTCACATTCCTCAGCTTCTCTTGGCTTCCTAGCTGTCTCTCTAAGACAAGACTTTCCAACCCCAGACTAGCACAGAATGTAGACTGAATTTTCCAGAACGTTGATTGCAGTTCATTCCCAAGAGCTCCAAAAAAAGTACCTTAGGGAGACGAAAAATGTAACTTGGACATTACCTGAATGACATCAGCTTACTTTTTTCTTACTCCCTAAAAGCATTCTGCCAGAAACTTTAGGCAACATTGTCTGAGGATGCTGTTCCTTGTACCCCTCCCGAGACAGCCATGCCAAGTGGCCTCTGTGAATCAACACAGAGAAGGACCTGAAGAATGGCTTTAAACAGCCTTCTGTTGGCATGGGCAGCAGGGTGGCAGGAATGAGTAATGTAACAATTGAACGGGCAGATAATTTCTTCAACCATCTGTTCTGCATGTGTTCAGCAGATTATTGCTATCTTGGACCTTACAGATTGTGCAGAAGATATTCTCCAGAGAAAGAACGGGTCTAAAATGAGTCAGGGCAGAGATCAGTCTTAGTATAAGAGACAATAGATAGATAATTGTCTGTCTCGTCATGTTGTAAAAATCAGCTCTTTTGTAACTGAGCACTCTGAGCATGCTGTTTGAGGTTCGCAGTTATTAATTTGGATTTGTTGCTCTATGACTCTTACCTCATGCCACATCAAGTTTAAGAAAATAAAGACTTTTGTTTAAGTCTTCAATTTAAGTGTTTACTGAGATTATTCATTCTTTTTGTAGTAAGAACTGGACTTTTATTTCTTTTGCTCCTACAATAAGTGAGATTTTTAGTAGTTCAACAAACATGTATCCTTACCTTCTTGGTCCTGCTTCAAAAAAAAAAAAAAAAAGATATGCACTCATCACACACACACACACACACACAAAACGCACTGCAAATGAGACCCAGAACTGGCTACTTCTTCAAGGTGCCGGGATATCCGACCTCTCATCTTTCATCATGGACTTGGCTCTCCCAGATAAAAGGAAGATAAAATGCATTAATCAAAGAGCAAAGATACAGGAAAGACTCCACTAAAAGTGGGGTGAAAAGTGATGACTGAGTGCTAACTCCAGAGAAACACCACAGACTTCAAAAGATCTCCGGGAGAAGATAAAAATCGGGTTTTTGAAGAAATCGATTTCTCATTCCAGAAGGATTTTCAGAAAAAGACACAGGGAAGTAGCAGTAAACATAACATTCAGAATTGTTTCTACATCTTCTTGTATGAAAGCTGTATAAATTCAGAAGAATATGAAAACTTAGAGTATCAGCACATGTTTGTAGAATGACAGGATTAAGGACAAGAGAAAATGAAACGAATGAAACTGTCGAGAGTGACTTCCGGCGGAAGACAGGCTTTGAGCCAGATTCTGAAGGCTTTCAAGTGCATCAACTGGCAACATGGGATGGGCAGGAAGAGGACACAGACTGGGAGATGCCTCCCACAGTCCTCTGTGCTTCCCATCGTCACATTCATCACACTTAATTCAAGTTGTTTAAAATCTGGCCACCTGTAAAACCGTAAACTCCATGAAGTCAGACACAATGACTAAGCCACCTAATCTGATAGCTCTACTTAGCAGAATACCTCGGGTAATGTGAGCTGAATGCACAGGGCATAAAGGTTTCTTCTGATATAAAAGCCCTAAGCACAGCAACTATGTAAGGCTTTTTCATGGCTGGTTTTCTGTCCTCTTGGCCACATTTAATTATAACCTCCTTCTCCACCATCACAAGACCAAGCAATGGGACCAAGTCTCTAACTCTGAATGATTTGGCCCCTAGACCTAAGGCTAAAGCCATCTTATCTAATGAATGTTGATTTCTTCCAACTACTAAGCTATTCAGCTTGGCACTTAAAAGATTTCATCTGTTACCCCTGCCTTATCTAAAGTATTCATCTATCTCCTTTTCCCAAAATGGTCCACTTGCTTCCATTTTATTCCCATAAACGTTTGCTAATGATGATGGTGATGAAAGTGAAGATTATAATGATATCCAGGCACTTGTCTAAGCATTTTATGCATATTACCTTATTTAATCCTCACAACAATGCTATGAAGTAAGCAGTGTTATTATCCTCAGATTACGGTAAGGAAACTGAGACATAAAAGGTTTGAGTAATCTGTCCATGTGCATTGCTAGAAGAAGTGAGCACCACTTGGGTTTGAACCTGAGTATCCTGGCTCCAAAGTTTATGCTCTTCAACACTACGGTCTATCTCTCTCCCCTGGACACCTTAATGAGCATCTACTACATGCACAGTACTCTGCCACTTGCCAAGGTGATATAAGATCAGGTAGAAATAGACCTTGCTGTTAAGATGTTTACTATGGGGAGAAAAGACTTGAATATTATAAGCAAAAGAAATCGATGAATAACTTTTAACATAACAATAAGGATCAGAACCAAGACTATCACTTGTAACTGTTTCAGAAACTTTCTCACTCATAGTAAACAGAAATTAGAATTTGATGGTTTGTGACACACACACTGGAAAACATGCCCAAACCCTACGCTTCCTTCAAGGCCATTTCAAGACTTTCTCTTCTGGCAAGTTACCAGTGACCAACCTCACTCCCACCATAGTCTTTCTGTTATTCTGAATTTTCTGAGTATTCAAAGCTTCAGACTAACCTCCCACCACCACTAACCTAATCAAATAATGCCTTAGAATTATATTTTTAGATGGTTAATATATGAAACTTATATCACTCTAAAAATTACAGAAACAATGACAATAAAATCATCTCTCAAAATTCCTACAATCCTCAGTACAGTGCAGAGCAGGCACGTGCACCCACTGAATAAATGGTGAACAGATGGACAATGGGTGCTCGTTTCTATCTTGATTTCTCAGTAAATGACATGGAACTTAAGGAGCAAGGGAGAGAGAGAACCCATGATAAAAAGCACGTTGGCCTCGGCATTATTAAAATGTTTAATCAGATAGATCTGATGCCCCAAAATGAAGACCAGGAGCACAGGCAATTAGCACAATCTTGGCAGCAAGGAAAAAGTAAAAACAAACAAACAAAAACCTCACCCATTCTCCCACCCCTATGCTCTTACACACTTACATACTTGGAAGCAAGAGTCAATTTACTGGCACCCAATGCAAGCGCTTTCTGGAAATGATTATTCACAAATCCGCTTTTAGTCAAAGGTGTTAAAAAATGAGAGGAAGACCATCCAATTCTTAACTTTCTTTTTTGTGATGAACTGTTAAAAAGGGATAGGAGTGGACAGGAAAGGAGGTGGAAAGGGAAACAGACAGAAGAATTAGACTACAGGAGACCAAATAAAAAGTTCAAAGTGGAAAGCACTGCGAAGTAACAATTCATCATTCCTGATTTCCTCCTGGGTGTTGACTAACTGGACTGCCATCATTACCTGATGAGCGGCCAGCTCTGAAGAGCTCAGAGTATCCCTTTAAAGTCTTTGGACCTAGTCTCCAGTTCAAGGATGCACAGCAAAGCCTCCACCATTATTATATGTTTACAAGGTTCTACTAAACCTGGTGAAAATGTCAGCTGACTGAATGTTCACTGCATCTTGGGAGCACATCAGGGGAGTTCAGAAGAATGATACCACAGGCCAAAAGGAACTACACAAAAGACAGAAGTTGGAAGCTTATGAACTGTGCATTCTCTGAAGTCTTTTCTAAAACAGAAGGAAGTCGAGGGCATGCCTGTCTACACTTTACCAATATCCACTTAACTATGCAGAGTCACCTTAAAAATCTAAGTATTTTCTAGAGAACAAGCACCTCTCTAATGTGAATGCTACTAAGAGCTGGGTCTCTGTTTAAGCAGATAAACTAAGCCCAGGCATTCTCAGACTCTTCATCATTCTCATCTCTGCAGAACAGATCCCTTGGAACTTTCCACTTTTCTCTGAGGTTATTTGCCTCATCTCATTCTTCAAACTTCCCAGGAGCATCTTTGTAGCAGAGACTCCTAGTCAATGTATAGATTTTCTTTCTCTTGACCTGACCTGCAGACTCCAGGTGTTTATATTTAATCATCTATTAGACATCCATTTTTTTTCATGTGTATCTCAAACCTAACATAAATGAAAAAGAAATCTTGATTCTCATTGGCCCCTGGCAACTCATTTCTCTACAAACTTCTCCAGCTCAGTAAATGCCAGCAATGTTCACCAAACTGATCAAGGCTAGAGGCCCTGAGCTGTTCTTAATTTCCCTTTCTCGCACCTCTCTCACATCCTACTTGCCAGTTTTGTTGGCTTCACTTCTAAATATACCCTGCTTTTTCTCTCTTTTCTCCATTTGTATGGCTACAACCCTAGTCTAAGCCACTGCTATGTCTCACTTGCACTACCACAAAAACTTCCTACTCATCTCCCAGCTATTGTCATATTGTTGAGCAAATCAGAACTATTTGCCTGGTGGCCAAAATAAGCCAAAGTAAGTTATTATATTTACTTGTAAAATCATTGTACATGCAGTAATGTGATCTACCTCCAAGTGGAGCAAACAATAATTACGTGAAGACGATCATAATTATAATAAATGACCTATATTTTATCAAGTTTTACAATGATTTCATTATCCAAGTGAAAATCCACAGTTAATGGCTAAAAATGGAGCATATACCCTGCCAACACCAAGAAGCCACCATCACCTGCCACTTGAGCTACTACAAGTCGCCTCCTAAGTAGTTTCCTCATTTCCACTTTTGCCTCCACTGAAGTCTGTTGTTCACAAAGCTATTAAAATGAACTTTTTAAGACACAGATCTGAATATATGACTCCTGCATTTAAAATCCACTCCCCATTCTCTCCATCTTCTTTAAAATAATAGCCCCCCCCCCAAGTGTTAGGAAGCACAAGGCTGCTCAGCAAGAGAACTGATCTCTCTGCTTCCTTGGCATGAAGGAGATGAAGCCGTATGACCACATTTGGGCTAATGGAAATGAGCAGAACTGGTGTGGATACAGCCTCCAAGTGATCCCTACGATGCAAATGCACTTACCCTGGGTTCCCTCTTTCCTCCTTCCTGTGGGTTCAAAATCAGTTACAATGGTGAGAATCTAGCAGGGATCTTAACTGTATCATTCTCTGTGGAAAAATAGTTTATAACACATAATAGTCACTCAAGTATTTTTAAATGAATCATAGAGGAACAGAGTGTAAGATAGCCATACATCCTCTTACACAGATAGTTGTTGGTGTCTGCTAGTAAATAATATAGTATTACTGCTTAGAAGGGTTCCACAAACATCACGAGAAAGGAAAAAGGCAGTGTATTCATGTTTAATGCCAAAAGGTCATAACTGAGGTTCTAATAATTATGGAAAATACAAAAAGAAACATCCATGCACTTCATGTCAATGAACCACGTCCAAAAGTCACACCAAGATGTGATGTGTGCTCTAGGTCAAGAATAAAGCACAGTAGAGTCAGGAAGCTGCTGTCAACTAGAATCCATATTCAAAAGTCTACAAAATCAAAAAAGAAGGAAAGATTAAAGTAACAACAGGACATCATATACTCTTGGGCTCAAGTAATGTCCAGAGTAACAAAGTTAAGATAGAGAATATTATTTTGCTTAGATCTTTTGAAGATAAAGGGTAATGTATTTTCTCACCTAAGGAAAATGTTAGGAGAAAATTGTCAGATTTCAGACAGAGCTGTACACAAATGTTAAGATTATGTCATTGGAGATCTATTGTTCTCTCTCTGGATTTTTTTAACTTTTTATTTTGAATTAAATTTAGACTGATAGAAAACTTAGTAGTTTAGACTTACAGAGAGTTCCTGTATGCCCTTTCCTTCTTTTAACATCTTACATAACCATTGCACAATTATCAAAGCTTAGAGTTCAACCTTGGTACAATCTTGTTGACTAAATTACAGACCTTATTCAAATTTCACCAGTTTTTTTCACTAATGTCCTTTTTCTATTCCAGGATCCTACCAGGATTCCACCTTGCATTAAGTTGTTATACCTCCTCAGCTTCCTCTGATCTGTAACAGTTCCTCGGTTTTCCAGGTTTCTCATGATGTTGACGTTTTTGAAGATAATTGGCAAGTTACTTTGTAGTGTTTCTCAATTTGGGTTCTTCTGACTTTTGTCTCTTATCAAAGGATTAATAGTGTAATAATGTCTTACTACTCGTGATGTTAATCTTGGTCAATTGAGTAAGCTGGTGTCTGCTGTGCTTCTCCATCGTGAAGTTACTGTCTTTCTCTTTGGAGGTAATAAATTTGTAGGAGATCAATTGAGACTATGCAAGTTCTGTCTCCCACAAATTTTGTGCATTAATTTGAGTGAGATGCAAAATTTCAAGTAGAAAAAGAAATCCTCTTTTGGTAGTACACATGAAAAATCATAATCTAAAATTTACTGAAAAAGGTGTGTATTGAGAAAACCATATTATACCAAAATAACATTTAAAGATCATAATAGTATCTAACTATTGATTTTGCTTCATATGCTATACATCAGTGGTTCTTACTCTTTTCTAAGCCATGGAACCCCTGGAGAATCTGGTGAAAGATAAGAGCCCACTCTCTCCCTTGAAAATTGCACATAGGCACATGCTGACAATTCTGGGAATTCACAAACCATCAAATCTCACCCTTGATTCCTGAGGGTTCTCCAGGCTAAGTACTCCTTTCTTAATACCAAATAATAACTGTAAGTCAATTGCTTTTCAAAGGTCCATTTATATGCCCTTCCTTGATAATGTCCTTTCCTCAGTTTGTTATAGTAGAAAAGAGTGAGGGAAGGAAGGGAGGAAGGAAGAAGGGAGGAGAGGAAGGAAGGAAGGAGGAAGGACAGATAGGGGGTGAGATCGAGAGAGGAAGAGTGGGAAAAACAGTCATATTATTTCATGTTCCCATTACTTCTCTTGCCCAGAATAGAAAAAAAAATCTACTAAAAATGACCAACTTTTCTTAGTTTTTTTTTCTAGATTGCTTTTTAAGTTGGATCTTGAGATGTACTAGAAACTATTCATTTTACCCCATTCAGCTTTTCTTTCCTCCTTCATCCCATTCACACAACATTCCCCATAATTTTTCCTTTCTGAGTACATTGCTCCCTCAAAGATTTCATGTTTTTTTCAAATATATGTTCACAAGAGTTATGTACTAGAAAAAGAAGTATATTCCTCCAATTAAAAGATACAAGGAAGCTAGGAAGTTTTGATATCTACTTTTAAAAACAAATTTTCACCAGGATCCTAAGGCCACTTTGACCACTTTTCTATATAGTGTTTAAAGGCCTAAAAATATCTAAGGGTCTTTTTTCTTTTTCAAAACTGTTCTCTTTTGATGCAATTGACCCTATCCCATGACATTTCTGCAGCAAATGCGCACTAAGTATACTCAATGTCATGAAACTCCTTTCTGTTTTACAATATGTTGGGATGCTGACTCAAACGTATTTCATTTGAAAAACTGAAAGAAAATTTCATAGACGATTTGCTTTGCACTGAGGAATTTGGGGAAGTCAGTCAGAAAGACAATGGGCTTTTTTTCATGGAGCTGTTTTGGGGTAAGAATCATGCCTTTCCTAGAAGGACTCTGCCACTCCCACCTGAGGGAGCTCTGGGTGTTCTTCACTGCAACCACTTCTCATCCTAAGAGTCTTCGGGCCTAATCGTTGTTCCAGAAAATCTTTAGGCAAGTCTACTGCATTAGCCTTTTACATCCTGTAATTTGGAAAGATTCTTTTCAGCAAACCTAATTCAAATGAGTCCCACTGCTATGCCCAAAATACGAGTTTTTCATAAAATACGGATGTAATAACAGACTCAAAGCACAAAAAGACAGCATTTATACAACCTATTAAGCCACAGTCAATGCCTTCCCTTTGTAAAGAGAAAAACTAATTGTATCCTCTTCTAATCAATACAGTAAGTCTTAGTAGTTTAAGCTCTGATGTTGACACATCAAGAATTTCCTCTCTGGTATGTTCAAAATCATGGAGAACATTCTGATAATAAGAGTGGTCTTTGTGACTTCCCTTGATTTCTTACATTAATACCAAAGAAATAAAGAACGTATCTTTGGAGGCCTAAACTCCCCATTAATCTATGGAACATTTTAATTCATTGAATTTTTTAAATATAAAACACAAAAACAAATCTTCACTAAGCAATTCTGCACAAAAATCTTCTCAAAAGGAAAATTATATCTGCTTTAGTGATAACAGGAGGTTGGACATACACAGCTAGATAATGTACGGCCTGTTTCTCTACTCAGTAACAGTGTTTTTAATTTAAATTATATGACAGTTATGGTACATGAATTAGACATGCCTTTAGCCATTTGCTTTCTGAGGTGGTTTTCTGGTATCCTGAAAAACTGATCATTCTTGAGAATAAACAAGAAAAAAAAATGGATTCCAATACTCCCCTCCCCATTTCAAAATCACATAGATCTGTCTTGACTCATATTCGCATTTTACTTTTCAACTTAAACAACTGCTTCTTTTCATCATGAGGGATGGAAATTTTAAAAATTAAGAAAGTTTCAGAGGAGGAATAAATTTGGAGTTTGAGATTTGTGGATACTAACTACTACATATAAAATAGAGAAGCAACAAGGTCCTACTGTATAGCACAGGCAACTGTTTTCACTGTCTTGTAATAGCCTATAATGAAAAAGAATATGAAAAGGAATATATATATATCTCACTATGCTGTACACCAGAAATTAACACAACCTTATAAATCAACTACACTTCAATAAAATAAATAAATACATAAAAAGAAAGTTTCAGGTAATGAATGAAAGCACATGTGAGCCACTGTTGGGAGTGGAGACACTGTATTACACTGTTACAATGCTTCACTGAACATAATTCTGAGATGGTTCAGCAACTTTAGTTTCCTTCTGCCCTTTGTCTTACAAGTGACACTAGAAAGCATATCACATGTTTGAGTTTAGAGCCAGGTTTGAAGAGGCTCTGCTCTCAAAGCATAAGAAAAGAGAAAAACTATTAAATTCCAGTGAATTGATTAGTCTATGGCTTAATTTCTTGGGACTGGGGAGAGAAAATAAAAATGGGAAAATTCTTAAGAGGCCCTTTGCAACTCACTAGGAATTTTCCAAACACAAATTCTCTACTTACTGTTACATAGCAAGAAAAGCATCAGAGGTTCTGGGAGGGCTCAAATTGTCACTGTCTTTTTAATTAATTAAGTCAGCATAAAAAAAATAAGGGGACTGAAAGAGGAGTTAGGAGATTTCTGTACTAATTAATTAACTGTATAACCATAAAAACAGATGTTAGGATCTTCTTTGGATCTCTCTCTCTCTCCTTAATCTATAAAGTAAAGGAATCAGACTAGCTGATTTCTCAGGGCCTTTTCTAATTAATTCTTGTTTGATAATGATCACTCTTTCTAACGTATGAGAAGTTAAAGAGGACTCTACTTATGATTTCACAGGTAAGCCTTTAAAATGCATCAAACAGTTCCTCATCAGTAGCTCCCCACTTCATTCTAATGTCTCCTGCCATACTTTATCCATATCTTACCTGGAGATACTCATAATCCATCCCTCATTCAAACAAAGTAAAAGGAAAATCTCAGCAGGTTCTTAATAGCTTAGCACAGAACAGCAGTTGCATCTCCCAGAGACCTTAGAGAAAGTGACCAGACAGACAAAAAGCCAAAGACTTTGGTCCGTGCTTCCACTCTTCACTCGCCTTGGCAAGTTTTGAAAGCAGAACTTTGATAGTCTCTCTGGAAATGGCTGCTGAAATCAGTTCTCCTGCTGGCCTCTGTCCAGGCAGATGATAGAAAATATCATTTGAACTTGCACAGTGTCGATAGCATTTTGCTGAACCCTATGGACAGAGTCCAAACACATAAAATCTTTCTTCAAAGAGCTCATTGTGTACTTAGAGCAACTTGGACTTGAGGAGTGGGTTTCCTTCCATTCCTAGTGCTCTCTCAGAGATACAACCACTGACATCGTTCCTCCAACTAATAGTGTAATCGGGCAGTATAGACATACTTTACCACCACCATAGTTTAAACTCTTACTTACACTGGCGCCAAAATAAATAGGTTACCGAAACAAAATAGATAGCCTGATTCAGTGTTTTAGTAACTGATAAAAGGGAGACATCCCAAACCAAGGGGGCAAAGATGGTATGCTTGACCAACAAAGTTAAGACAACTAGAGAGTTATTGGGAGGAAATCAATGTGTGATCAATTTAGTTTTTATCATACACTGAAATAATCTCTATGTGGATTAAAGAGTTAATTGCAAAAATTGTATGCAGCAAAAAAAAAATATTGTTGAATGTAAGTTGATTTCTGCACAGGGAAGGCTCACTAAGCTTAAAAGCAATGGGGAAAGCACAATATAAAAGCTAAATATATTTAATTACATAAATATTTTAAAGTTTGTGTGTCAATTAAACTGACCAGAATAAGAAGGTGAAAAACAAGCTAGGGAAAATATTCATAAAAAATATCGGAGTTAATATATCATCCCCACATAAAGTGCCCAGAGAAATTGTTGCAACAAACACCAAAATCTCCATAAATAAACTGAAAAAGAACTATGAACAGATAATGGACACACACACACAATACCACTATAACTGTCAGATTAGTAGAATTTTTTTCAGTGATAACACTCAGTTTTAGGGAAAATGTGAGGAAATCAGCACATACATCCTCATAACCTGGTGTTTAGAATGTAAAAGGCTGTAAAATTTCTAAGAATAGATGTGGCAATATATTTCAAAGACCTTAAAAATGCTCATACAGTTTGACTCCTAGAAATTTAGCCGAGGGAAATAAACTGACATGCGGACGAAGTTTAAGCACACAGAGAGATGCTTTACGCAGTGACAATTATAATGGCAAATAATTAGTTAAGCAAAAGGAAACACTTTGAAAATCAAATAATAAATGATTAAATAAACTAAGGTTTACCTTGTGATCACTGTTTTGAATAGCATAAAAACTTTATGTTATAATGTTAACTGAAAAACTATAACAAGAATTGTGTAGGATATAAACTCAATTACACTGTATTATTTTATAAAGCGTAAGATAATTTTAGATAAAAACTATCCTAAAATGTTGAGTATCTGTCTTTAGTTGATAACACTATGAACATATTTTGTTTTTAATGCTTACTTTTTTATCTTTCATAATTTCAATAAGCATATATTATTTTGTAATAAAAATTAACTCAAAGTTAATTGGTATTGTTTGGGCAGGAAATTCTAGGCTCCCACGTACACAGAGAATAATTCAGCAGGGAGGGAGTGGGGGCGAGGCTCTGAACTGGCACCAAGTCTAGCCTCATAGTCTTTTTCCTCCCAGGGGAGGCATGGCTGGACGAAGGCCAGACCAGAAGACTGGGGCAGAGCCTCCCTTGCCTAGATTTTAGAACATTACTGCCTATAAATAATAGGAATATCTACCAGATATTTATTTATCTCATGAGTTTAAATTGTGGGAAATGCACAAGAGTATGGAGGAGCTCCAAATATCAACAACATGAATGTGAATATTTGAGGAGTTCAAAGCAGATGCTTTGGAAAACTTGAATATTTTATAAATAAAATGTGCTGCTGGGAATTGCATTTGGCTGTATCTGAGTTGTCACATTACACACTCTCAGAAACATAGGGGGAAAAGGACCCAAGGATGATCTGTTCTCTGCTCTCTTCTCCCCCACATCTCTGACTACTCTGCCTCTGGCTGGCTGCTTTCAGCCTCACTGGTCTCCTTTCCTTTAGGTTGATCAGTCCTCCCACCTCAGGACCTTCACAGAGACTCTGTCCTTCATTACTAATGCTCCAGCCTCACACACTCCAATTAATCCCTCTGAAACCTTCTAATCTCCCTTCAGATAGCACTTCTATAGAGAATCCCTTCCTGCACCCCTAAACTGGACAGGTCAGGTGTGTTTATTTATGCACTGAAATGGAATCTCTGTCCTTACCTGCTTAGCTCTAACTGATTTGTAACCATATATTCAAGAGAGTATTAACAAATGGGTCTCTGCTTCAAAGACACTACAAACTCAATGTAGTCACAGATCTAAGTCTCTTTTGCTCATCACGGAATTTCAACACCTAGCACAGTACTGGCATACAGTAGAAAAAACTAATTCAGAAAGATACATGCATCCCAATGGTCGTAGCAGCACTATTTACAATGGTCAAGACAGGGAAGCAACCCAATTTTACATTGGTATTTTCAATTCACATATCTCATGTCTGTTATGTTCTTTTACCACACCATAAACATAAAACTCACTTTCAACATCAATATCTCATCTGTTCTATCCCACAATATATATCATCTCTCATATAATAATGACAAACTACTACTAATATATGATTACTGAAAACAGATATTAAAATATTTTGCTGTTATTTTGATCATGAGGACATATTCCATTAAGAAAATACAAGTTATTGTATTTTAAAGTCACTTAGAATCGTCCCTCTGTGTGTGCACCACCACACCACCATGCCATAGCAATGCCAACTGGATGCACAGTTTCAATTGTATCATTTTCTTTTTGATACTAAGGAGTCTGTAATTATTTAATTTTATATTGTAACTATGTAAAATGTTAACATTGTTCCAAAGTCAAATGCTTAAAGTATATTCAAAGGAGTCCATCTCATCTCTGTCACCTCTAGCCTGTTCTCTCCCTCTTTATACCAAGCACCAGTTCTGCCTACTAAATGACTCACTAGGCACTCACATTCCTTTTTTTATGGCTTATTTTTCACTTTAAAATGTAACCAATATAGTTTCCGTTTCTTAGATAAATAGTAACATGCCATACACATTTTTCTCCATCTTTGTTTTTTCCTTTAACAACTGTATCCTGGACATCACTCATAATACTGTATCAAGATTTTTACATTACTTCTTACAGTTGCATACTATTCCACTGTGCTGATAGAGGGCAGTTCCTTCCACCATGAACATTTAGATTACTTCCAATCTTTTGGTATCATAAAGTATGTTGCAATTAATAGCCTTATGAACAAATCTTTTTGTGCTTTGCCAAAATGTTATAGGGATAGATTCTTAAAAGTGGGATGTTTGCAGCATCCAAAAGTAAATAAACATGTAATTTTGCTAAGCAATGCTAAATTTCCTTCCATAGTGGTTATGCCATTTTGTATTTGCATTAGCCTTGAAAAAAGAAAGTTGACAAAATTGAGTGATTGTCAGATAGGAAAAAGATGCCATCTCAGCCTTGTTTTATTTTGCATTCCTCCCATCATGAGCATCTTTTCACATAGTTTAGAGACATTTGCATTTTTTTCTTTTATCTGTTTGTATTTTCACTCATTTTTCTATAGTTTCACATCCATTTACTTTCATGTATTCTATGTATATTTGGAATATTAACCCTGGTCTCTAACACAAGTTGCAAATATTGTTCCCAGTTTGTTACTTGTATATTTACTTACAGTATATTTTGCCATGCAAAAATCTAATGCAATCAAAAATTTCAACCTTCTCCTTTATTGCTTCTGGATTTTGAATCAATTAGGAAAGTTTTCTCATTCCTAAGATTTGTAGGAATTCACCCATGTTTTATTTCAGAACTTTTATAACTTTTTGCTTTTTACACTTCATCTCTGATCCTTTTGGACTTTAGCTTCCTGCAAAGTGTAAAGAATGGATCTAATGTTATCGTTTCCCACACTGCTATCCCCAACACTACTTACAAAAAATTTCACCTTTTTCTATTTATTGAGATGTGGCTGACCTTTATGGTATACTTAATTTCCTTATACAATTGGGTCAGTTGCTGAATTTTCTGTTTTATTCCACTGGTCAGTCTGTTTATTCATCTACTGTTAACAAACTGCCTTGATTGTATATTCTTTATAGTATATAATTAATTTTAAAGCTGGCTAGCTGTGCCCCCCCTGCATATACAAACTTTCTCTTCTTTTTTAGTATTTTCCTGTCTATTTTTGTTTGTTTTCCTTCCAAATGAACTTCACAATCAATCCATCTAGCTATGGGAAAAAAATACTTCTTTAAAAATTGGCATTATATTAAACTAATAACCAGCTAGGGGTAGATAATGTCTTCAAGATATTGAATCTTCCTATCCAAGAATGGAGTATGTCTTTCTATTCAATTCTCAAAAACTTTTTAGTTTTTTTCATCTAAGTTTTGAACATTTCTTATGAAGTTCATACAAATGAATTTAATTTCCGTTTTGATATAAAATGAGATTTCTATTTTAGATGATGATTTTTTTGTGTATATGATGCCCACTGATTTTTGTATGTTAATTTAATAACCCATTATACTAAATTCTCAACTGTTTTTGATGGTTTTCTATTGTTTCTTTTATGATTTACAGATATATAATCATTTGCTTTCCACATAGATATAATTTACCTTTTCCTTTCCAATTTCTGTGTCTCCAGTTGTTTTTCTCTTGAGTTATTTGCATTGGCTAATACTTCCAACCAGAGGGTGGGAAAGAGAGAGGGAGAGAAGATACAGAGAGAGAGACAGAGAAAGAATGTTCGTGTTAACCAAATATCCATCAGTTACTATTTTACTGAGTGCTTATAATATGAATGGATATTTAATGTTGTAAAATACCTTCTCTGAACATTTGCAGATGATCCTGATTTTTCTCCCTAATCTTCTTAATATGTTATATCAATTTAATGGAATTTCTAATAGGGAACCACTTGAAATTAAGGAACCATGTTGCAGTCCTGAAATTAATCCCAGCACTTGGTCATAATGCAGTTATTTTTCAAATGTGCTGTTGATTTCTATTTGCTAATATTTCACTTAAGATTTTTACATTATATTCATGAGTGACATTTTCCTGTACTTTTTTCTTTTTGGTACAATCCTTGTCACCTTTGAGGATTAATGTTATAGTAGATTCAGAATATGAAATTAGAAGATTTCTTTCTTTTCTATATTCTCTGGCATACTTTAAATGCACTGGGGTTGTCGAATCATTAAAGGTTGGGTAGAATTTTTGTATGAAACCAACTTGACTAGGTGCACTTCTGTGGGAGAGCTTCATTACTTTTCTATTTCTTTACTGGTTATTGCTCCGTTTATACTTAGCTGGGATCAGTTATGATAAGTTAGTATTTTAAATTAGTCACTTTTATCATGATTTTCAAATCTATTTGCATACAGTTGGGTAAAGTAGAATTTTTTAATTGCTTGGTTTCATATTGTTCTTTTTGACTTCTAAAGTTGTGTGTTTGTTCTCCCTCCTTTCATCTCTTTTTTGTTATGCTAGGTAACAGTTTGTCAATTTTGATATTGAAATAGCTTGATGTTATTTTAGAACTATTTTTTGTTTTCTATCTCATTAATTTCTGGTTTTATTTATATCAATTCCTACTTTATGCTTTCTTTTGATTAATGTTTTTCAAGCTTTTTAAATTGGGTATTTAATTCATTTATTTTGATTTTTTATTGATATATAGCTATTTAATGCTATAAATTTTCCTGATAACTGATTCAATCATACTCCACAGATTGTTTCTTCTTTTCATTATGGTTTTTTTTTTTTGACAATTCTGTGATTTTGAGTTCCTCCTGAACCAAGTATTTTTAGCATATTTTTTTTTAAGAAAATAGGATTTTATTTGCCATTAGGATATGATTTTTCCTTCCTAGCCATACTGACTTCAAATAGTGATTTTTAAAAGTAAACAGTGGCAGTTCCTAATGATCATTTCAACTCAAGTTCATGAAGAAAATACAGAAAAAAATACCACACACTTATTCTTAGTGAGAAAAGCCAGACAACATGTGAAAGGTAAAGCTTCTTCCTCTTTTAAGAACTCCATTTCCAAACTCAACCACTGACCATTCTTCATCTCTAATACCCACAGGTGACCTGCGTGCTTTGTAGAGCCACGCTATGGAGGTCTTTGGTTGACCAGATATTTTAATACTGTCAAAAGACCACATGGCATGTGACATTCCATGCTAGTATATTCTGACAAATGAATTTGCACTACAATAAAACCTCCTACTAAGGTGAGGAAAAAAAGAGAGATTATTTTCTTGGAGGAAACTGGGAAAAGGATTTTCATACATGGTGCTTTACTAAATTTTTTTTTCTGTTTTAGTATATTCTCTGCAATAGGATTTAACTTCCAATTGTTTAGGGGGGCTTTCAGCAACTCTTTCCTAAGTAATTCCAAGCAATTCCTTATAAATTAAAGATGAAAGCTCATACTGACTCTACACACAAACAAATCTCCTCACCCCTCTAAACTATAATTTAGAACCCAGAACTCAAAGTGTGTGTCCTTTTCTTCCTGCCACTCTGGCTCAGAGGTGAGTGAATGTTGGCTTCATCTTTCTATCTTAGAGTCTATTCCTCCTTTTTCATCTCAGTTTAGTTGGTACCTCCTATGGGGGCAGCAGCTGAAATGTAGTTCTATCTCAGCCTTCCTCAGGCATTTGGGAGTTCACCAGCAGTAAGGGGAAAAACTCAGCAGCACTGCCAAGAACAAAAGCCAGAGGAATGGGGCCAGTGCCAGCAGAGATAAATCAGCACGCCTGAATGGGGGCCAATGCCAGTGTAAGCAGCTGAGGAGAGCTAGAACCCCGGGGCACTGGAAGAGCAGATAGACCACAGTCAAGGGCCACTGCCAACCTGGAGCTCCAGAGGAGTGGAGAGAGCGAGCTCACTTTCCCAGCTGTCCAGATGGGATCACATCAAAGAGCCCGATGGAATTATTTTATTCGACCTGAAGCACCCTTCAGAACTGGAGCCAGGGCTACACTGTGGGTGCCAGTGGCACTTGACAGAGTGATCCTCAGGGAATCCATCCTCAAGACTAAATGAAGAGGCAGTTTTAGAAACTGCCATGAAGATCGTGGTGAAATAACCACAGCTGAACACTGCAAAGTGCCAATGTTACTGCATTGCTAAACATTACATTAAAGAACAGACGGTTCCAGCATCTGCCAACAAGGAGCAGAAATGCAGCCCCCTGTTCTCAGCCCTCAGAACAAGACAAAGTAGACCAGAAAGGAAAATAGGAAGAGGTAACAGGTGGGCACATCCAATTTTTACATCACTTTAGGTGAGAAACGTCCCATGTTTACGTCCAACCAAGGGGATTCTCTTTCTAAAATGTGAGGTCCGTCTAACTGAAATAACCTCTAGCTATAGGCAGCTATCCATCTTTACCTCCTTTTGTCCTGATTATCCAAGGAAATACATTTTAAAATATAAAAGAGATTAAAATTTTTATTTAAGATATAAGCCATTATGTTTGGAGTATGTCTTGCTCTTTCCAAGAGTGACAATTACAGTGAATGTAATATAATTGGAGAAGAAAAACATGGAAATTCATTTCAAAGAAGATAGCTGACAACATGATATCAACATATAAATCACCTCATTTTGATGCTGCCCTGTAATCTAGATGCTCTTTCCATTAAAATAGATTTAGGACAAGATGTAAAATATATATATTTATTAATGTATGTTATTTTGCCTCAAAATTTCTTTATAAGTACATTTCTTTGAGCTGAAAAACACAAAAATGTACCACATTAAATAAAGAGATCATATTTTTTGCTTCAAACTTATCTTTATAATTTTAAAATCAATGTCTAAGTGGCAAAAGAGGCATAGAACTAGGATGCCACTCTGTGAAATCTGAGAATAAAGGTAAAACATCTAATTTACTTCTTGGCATTGAGGCCAAGAAAGATAAGGTTGGTATTTTTTGCAGTGCTTCTTAAATGTCATTATCATATCACAGTCTTATTCAAGAAACTATAGTGACCTTAAAGTCCATGATAATTCATCTTAATCAAGTTGTATATTGTATATTTCCTTATTATTTTAAGATATATATATACACACACACACGTATGTATCTATAAAATATAAAATATAATACTCTCATAGTACCAGACACTCTTTTAAATGCCTTATAAGACTCAAACTCATTGTAACACTATAAAACTGGTAATGTTATCATCAACTTCATTTTACATTATAAAGAAAATGAAGAATAGAGAATCTAAATAAGTCATCCAAGGTCACAAGGCTGTCAAGTGGGGGAACGCAGGCAATTTGACTCCAGAGATCCTGCAGAGGTTACATGATTTGTATTTTTCTGACTATATCTCTAAATTATCTTTCCTGTCTAGTTAATAAAGGGAACTTAGAATGATTTTGCTTTAGTTTCTCATATTTTACTGTTGTCTACCATTTAAATTTGACATTGATTTTGAACCCCCAGTTGTTATCCTATCATCATCATCATTTACAGCCAGTGTTTGTTTAGATTTATCCATATGTCTACCAGTGTCTTTGCTATTGCTACTTGCTTCTCAATCCATTTTCGTGGGACTACATTCTATTTGTTGCAAGATGCAAATTATACATGCTCATTCAGTCAGATTCTGAGGATTGTGTATTCTTTCAGTG
Source organism: Camelus bactrianus (assembly GCF_048773025.1). Taxonomy (NCBI): domain Eukaryota; kingdom Metazoa; phylum Chordata; class Mammalia; order Artiodactyla; family Camelidae; genus Camelus; species Camelus bactrianus. The sequence goes on along the minus strand of NC_133540.1, from coordinate 60,808,815 downwards.
TTTGTCTTTTAATTGCTTTCTCCTTTGTTTCTGAATAATAGTTTTGCTGGGTATAGAAATCTAAGTTGGGAATATTTTCTCTCAGTACTTATAAAAGATACTATATCACTATGTTTTGGTTCCTGTTGTTAGTGATGAGATGTCTAGTCCTCTCTGCCATTAGCTTGTAGGTAACATGTATTTATTCTTTAATTGCTTTTAATATTTTTAAAATATTTTCTTTAGTTTACTGACACCAGAGAAGTCAGACTCAATTTTCCCCTGTTTTCTTTCTCCTTTAGCTCCCAACAAGTGTTTCATTCTTGTTAACAGTTAAATAACAGATCTAGGAATATAATAAGCATTAGCAATACTTAACATTTTACTCTCATGAATTTTTGTCATTTCAGCCACCATATAAATATAATATAGAAAATTCTTAAAGATAAGGACTTAATTTTTACTTCTTTTGTGTCACCTAAAACAGAGCTCTGCATCCAATAAAAGTGTTTAATAAATGATTTTGGTTTTGCCATTACTTTTTGTTTGATGTAATTTTTTCAGGCTTAATTGTAGTTGATACCAGATTAATGTTTCCATGCTCTCTTATTTCCCTTCTGCTCGTTGCTAAGACAAGGAATGGAAACCAGTGATTAAATAAAGGCAAAATCCTAGGGCTTACAGTTGAGGTTTAAGTAGAAGCTGCTTTTGCTCCCTAGTTTTCAGTTACATTATATAAAATCAGTTAGATCAAACTATTTAGTTGCAAACTCCCTCAAGTTCATCTAAAAAGCCAGTTTGATAAGATACAGTTTATAAAAACATTTTTATTCCAAATAATTCTTGTTCATCTCAGACCTCTTCTATAAGAGTAAATTCTCAAAAAGATGGAAATATTTTGAGTAGAAACTCTTCTGTACCCAATAAAGCACAAGATAATATCAAGGTGTTCTGCTGCCTGATATTTAAAACTTAGTGAGAAATATTGAATTATGACATTTTTGAGATAGGAATTTGAAGATCAATCATCACTCTGAAGCACTAAATGGAAATAATCCATCTGGACAAATTTAGAGAGGGTTTAATGATTTATCTGACGTTATATGTAAAGCAAGATGATTCATTCTATTTAATTTTATTTTTGACTTTCCCAGAAATTTTGTGAACACTGGTATGATTTTCTTCAAGAATCTGATAAATATGGGAAAGAATGACATAAGGTTAGATATTTTCCCTATTTTAAAGTATTTTTAACATAAACTCAAATAGAATTATACTGGACATAGTAATACATTTTTATTGGGCATAGTAAGGACTAACCCTTCTCGGTTACAAAAATAAAAGGGCTTCAATTGCATTCCTTTTGAATGAGAAAAAGAGAAAATTAAAGGAATTATTTATGAGGCCATTTTGGAAAGAATTGTCTAATATAGAACAAAGATAAAAAATTTCAGAAGCACTATTATACCCTGATAATTTTAAGATTCAGGGAAATGTGCTGAGTTATCTAAAAATATTCTAATATAGAAAAGATGAGTCAAATAAGAGATGTCCTGCTTTTTGGAAACATCTTCTAACAGAAAGTATCTAGCAGTTTCCCCAAGACAGCCCTTCACCCTCAGACTTGGAGTGAATCATCAGAGATCATCTAATTTGGTCATCCCAACTTGTGGTCTTGGACCCATGTGGAGCTGTGAAATTTGCACAAGAGGAAAACCAAGCCATGCAGAAACCAAGAATTTCTTCAAGCAAAATCAGTATGTGTCATATTTACTTGTATGACTATTTCTGATGCATAGGCATGCATCTGTGACTGAGAAAAAATAAATAAAAGATTTCTCAATCCATAGGAACGATTGTCACTTTTTTTTTCAATCAACTGACATCAAAAGTATAATTTCCTAACATAGGGAAGGTTTGGAACCTTAAAAGAGGTAAGTGATGGATCTATTTTTCCCACCTTCTCCACTTCTTTCAAGTGTTTATATCCACCATGTAAGCTCCATGAAGATGGGAGTTTATGTCTATCTTTGTTCACTGCTGAATTCCTAGAATATGGCCTAACACATAGTAAGTGCCCAGAAATGTCTACTGAATGAATTAATGAATGTTGACTGAATATCTTAAATCAGCAGCCCTAGATACTAAAGAGCTCTGAATAATCAACACTAGGAAAACAAGTTACATGGAGGTTGTTAAGAAAAAGTCAGCCCTGTTGTCTTCTCTTTTTGGCAACCAGCTATATTTTAGCTTAATACAGTTTTATGTGTGAGTTTAGAGAATAGCTGCTCAGATTGTTCATAATGTATTGCTTTTTTCATGCTGAGATAAAGACTTATTGTGAAACAGATTCACTTTCTGGTGCTTTGGAGCCTGTCTGCTCCTGGGTGCCAGTTACACTCTGGCAGGAGCCTGAAGGTCTCCGTGGAGCAACTGGTGTCAGCATCACATAAAATACGCTCCTGAAATGGATCGTTCTGCTGCTTGGGGAACATGCAGGGGAGGCTGAGCGAAAACAAAGAAAGGACAAAGCTATGACATCCAAAAATAAAATCAAAGGGGATCAAGTTAGGGTTATTTATAAATACTGATACTAGGCTCAGAAGTCTAAACACCTCACAGCTGTTCAAAATTTGAGAAGAAGAAATCACCATATCACTAACATCTCCTTGGCTGGGGGGTGTGAAGTCCAGGTTATCTTCTGTCTTCCATCTACCCTTAGCAGCCCCTGCTACAGTGACTCTGTCTAAGGTCTCCTCTCCAGTTTAAAGTTGTGGCTGAGAAAGCTAACCCTGATGTTAGACCATGTGGGTCCAAGCCATGCAATTTCTTGGCTCTGTGACCTTGGCAAGCTATCTCGTCTCTTCAATCCCCAATTTTCCATTCACACAATGGGAAGAATAATTGTTCTTACATTCTAGAGTTGTGGTGAGGATTTAATGAAATAATCCGTGTGAGGCACTCAGCCTAGCTTCTGACTTAAAAATTCTTAACAAGCATTTACACTACTCTCATAGTGTAAGAATAAAAAACTGGTTCCATGGGTACTACATCTAAAAAAGCCTCTTTCTAACTCCAGTTAGACCTGAAAGGATGGAATACAGGGAGTACTTATACTTCGTGGGCAATAGACACCCCTGTTTTCCCCTCCCAAAGCCTACATATCACTGATTCAATGCTGCATTGTCTTCTCAGATTTGATATTTTCTTCACATTCCTAGTTCTTTTTCAGTGACAGTCGGAATTAATCTCTGATGATCCTAGAATGAAAACTGATCATTCGTGACATCTGTAAGGAATTGTTTTTTCTGGGCTCCTACTGCCTAGAGGGTAGAGGGTGCCATTACCTTGCTTTGTACCATCGTCCCCTTCTCAGTCTAAAGCTCAGTTGAAACCTCAGCCTAAATCCTGGACCTTTTTGTCCTAGAAAATCAACAGTGCTTCATGCCACTTTGTGACACCCACTGTTCCTTTCATCTCTCACCACCACTCCTCTTTCTTCCCCTATTTTCACTCTGCTCTTTGCATTCCTGTATTTCACTCTCTTCTACCATGCCTTTCTCCCTCTCTCTGGTGTTCTCCTTTCTTTCCTATCATTATTATTTAACATTCCCACAGAAAATAACACTGAAGGATTATCTATAAAAACTACTGGGCAGTAATCTTTAACGTGGCCTCCACTGATGAACGCCAGAGGGTCCAGGAATGCTTTAAAAGTGTGTGCAAAAATAGTGTGTGTAATTGTGTGCATGCGTGTGTGTGAGAGAGTGACAAAGACAGAGAGGGACAGAGGCGGCAGAAAGAAGTGTGTGTGTGTGCACACTTGTGTTCCTGAAGAGAGATCATGTGGTTTTCTTCAGATTCTCAAAAACTCTCTGATATTAAAAATTTTATTACCTCTGCTAAATTAATTTAAAGACTTTAGAATTGTTTTAATGTGTACTAATCATTATATGTCAAGAGATAAAAACATGAAACTGATGAATTCTCAACAAGTATTTATGGTGCTAATGTTAAGGAAATAAGTGGATCTAAGCCTTTGTCCTCAAGAAGTTCACATTCTACCTAGGAAGAATAGCTAATTAAAAAAAATAATAACAGAGTATTTTACTTTTATTTCATTTTTCTTGTCATTTTTGTTAAATTTTATGTCAATAAATAGTCTGTGCACTTAGAAGAAAGTTGGGAGGGATTGGAGGGTGGGTGAACAATGTTGAACAGTTGTAGGCATACAACAGAGGAACAGGGGAAAAGGTGATTTTCAAAACAAGGCAACTGTAGAGAAAACAGGAGTCTGAAGTTAGAAAAATTACTGTGTAATTACTGAAGAAGTGGCGAAGTAGACAATTAGAGATGTAGGACCGAGGCGAACTTAGGGCAGTGGACACAGATGACTGGCAACCCCGCTATCAACAGTAATAAAAACCATCATCTAGGGAATTAGAAATAAATGAGTGGTCAGGGGATAGAGCCTGGCTGGTACAAGAAAGAAAGAACAGAGTAGGTCAAAGGAGAGTCTCCTTTACCTGCAGAAGACCTGAGCACATTTGCTCAGAAAGGATGAGTTACCAGCCATCACTAGTTTCGTCTTTTTGCTGAAACATCTGCCTTAAGAGAAGCACTGTGGTCGTTGTTCTTCTGATCATAAAAGGAAGTATGTACACAGTTTTGAGTTACAGCTGTCCTAGGAGGCGGCAGAGACTACAAAAAACTGCACCTACCACATGTTTCAAGGTTCAGCAACCAACCACATGAACAAAGGAAGAAACTAATGACAATAACTCATGCACTGAAAAGACAAAAAACAAAACAAAACAAAAAATACAAAGAACTTCAATCACTGGTGAGCCCACAGGAGCAGTCTATAATAAGTCACTTGTCAGCAAGGTTTCCAAGTGTAAGTATACAGAAGAGCAGAAAAGTATACAAAGACAGAAAGAATAAATGAGTTTTAATCACTCAGTCTAATAGGGACCCTTTTTTTTTTTTTTGAGATTAAGAATTAAGGAATAGTCAATAATTTGTTTAGTGAGATAAAGGTTTGGTGACAGTGAAAAAAAAAAATCTGTTGACTGCTGGCTTAGTTTTATCAGAACCAGACCACCACAGTGGATATTCCAGCATTTCTGCTTGTGGCCAGAGCTCTGAGTATAACTGTTGGAATCTGCCACTGTTTTTGTGTGTAGGCTCTTATTCACATGTCTTGACGTTTCTTCCAATTTCCAAATTTATTAGGAGAGCACATGGCTTCCAAATGAGACCTATTCTGATCCTAATGACCACAGCTTTTACTCGTTAAAGCAACAAAAAGAACAGTATTCTGATATTTTACATCAGTAAATATCTTCTGTCCACACTCAACAACAACAAAACCGAAAAAAGAGATTTTCCAGTATCTGTATGGAAAATACCTCACATTGTTTTGATGTATGCAGGTATATGCTGTTAGGGTGAAGAGATGGTACAAGTGGTAGCTGGAGTCTTGTTTTTTGAATATCCTAATGTCTTTGGATGACTGAGCACTCATTCTGTTCTTTAACCAGTTAAAGGGAGATTCTTGAGTAATAATATTATATAAATAACTCCTAAACATAATCCAGAGCCTATCGGTTTATACAGTAAGTAAAGAAACAAACAAATAATAATTGTGTTTTACCTCTCACCATTGCCTCATGGTCACAAGCCTCATGTCACCTAAGGCTCATGGAGGGCATGTGAAAATAGAGTATGCCTAGAATAGCTGCAGAATACTTTATGACAACCAGTGAGGGAAACACAGAGATCAAGCCAAATAATGCTAAGAACAGTACCTCTGGGCTGGAATGTGAATACTCATTAGCTGTTCTTGGCAAGCCTTCACGGCCATGACTTTATGGTACCCACTGGGGAGGAATGTGAAATGTCCAAAAATGTTCCCATAGTAATCTATGCCCAGAATGCAGTTATTTTTAAAGAAAGGAACACATCCAGTTCAGTTCTGTATTCCATGAGACACACAGATTCCCAGGTTGGAAGGATGAAAGGGTGAATTCAATACCTGAGGCCAGATGGAATTGTGCCTTTCCTGAGCTCATAACAAACAAATCAATAAACAAAAGAATACAGCAAGCTAAATGATATTGACCTTGCCACAAACAGTCGTAAAGCACACATCAGCTTTATCCAAAATGGAGCGTTGCAAAATAACTGTCTCTGAGGACATTTATCTTAAACTTGGCAAGAGCACAGTGCCACAAGAATGGATGCTTGGTGTCAGAAATCACAGAAAGTACTGGAATATCTCAGAGGCAAGTAAACAGAGTGAGCAGAGGACCAGGGGGTGATTTGTGGTCTCCGTCTGAGAGTCTGTTCAGCCATTCTCTGTGGAGTTCAAGGTTCCCTGATTTCAAAGCCCAAGCGCAATATTCTATCACTGAGTCGCACCCCGGTGCTCAGTGAGCACGCAATCTGCATTTCTCCCTGACAATCAGCAGGAAGATTCAGACAATCTGTTCAGGCTAAAGCCTGGAATGGCTAATACTTGTTTGATTCGCTTTGCCAAAGTGACTGAAGAGAGTAGTGGCACAACATGATAGAAATCATGCTTGGAAAAATTCTAATTAAAAAAAAATTGAAGAATGGAAATCAGGAGAAAAGTCTGTTGAGAATTCTATACCCAAACTGTAAGGATAGCATGAAATTTTTTTCCCCCAACTTTATGTTAACAAGGAGTGAATTATAATGTATAGAGCTGCCAATTACCTATGTTAGTGGAGCTGTATCTTTCAACTGGTCAGCCCAATGATTGGTAGATACTTCAATAGATATAGGCATATTGTGTCTAGAAAAGATTTTTAAGAGTCTTACCTTCTTCTATTACCTAGTATTTGTAACTCAATGCTTGGAACAGAAAAGACACTTAAAAACGTTTAATTAATAAATGAAAGAATGAATTCTTGGAATCTACTTGCTCTAAAAAATCTTTATAGGAGTTTTAAGGTCTTGTTTCCATCTCTATTCTTTCTTATCTTTCCTCTCCTCAAATTCCTAAAAGAAAGATGCCAATAAATAAACAAACAAACAAACAAACAAACAAACAAAGTAATGAAAATTAAAAGTTTCAAGATAGAAAAATAAGAGAAGCAAAGTAAAAATATATTCCACAAAAAAGAATTTGACTTTTAAACTTCAGTGGTGTCACTATTTCATTAAAATTAGGAAAACTGTGCCTACTGTATAAGAAAAAATTATGTTCTGAAAGTTTATGCCCCTTATAAAAAGAAAATACATGCATAGAATAAAATATTAGCTTAAGATCAAACATGATTACAAACCTGACTATTCTATTAACCTAGTGAAATTGTGTGTGAGAGAGAGACAGAGAGACAGAGACAGAAAGAAAGTGCTGTTTGTGTGCTTTCTTGATTTTTTTGTTGGCAACAGTCTCAACTATGCACTGGTTTCTGTATCCCCTAGTTTCCACTATCTGAATACAAATTATCGTTTGCATAACTTTAGGTTATTTTTGGCAACTCTCAATGCAATTTATAGTTGGAAACTAGAGCCTTTTTTGGTACCATTTTTTTTCCAAAAGAAAATAATACTGAATTTTCCAGGAAGGATTCCATTCAACAACCACCAAGGGTCATTGTTAATTGTTATCTATTTGGAACTTATGGTATCATATGGTCTCTAGTGGTTTTATTTTTCAACTATGTAGCTTCATTCCCCCTTCCTAACAGAACCTTAGTTTTACTTTGGGGAGCTATCTTTCCCAGTCTGTGAGCAATTAGGGTGAGAAGATAAATCTTGACCTTGTCCCATTTTCCCTCCAGACTTATTTTTCCAGTCTTTCCTCTTAAAATCTGGTACAGTCAAGAAGAATGCAGGTGACTAAAACTTGATTAATGGAATTCCCTCTCTCAAGATGGTGAATTTTAAGTGGAGGAACTTAAGGACAGAATAAATAGAGTTTTTTCTCTTTGGGGTGGAACATTTTTTATTATGCCACTCCTCTACCCATCACTTGTAGACTCAATGTCACCTCTTTTGTTTATTCAATAGTATTTCCTTCTGGTTTGCTTCAGCTGCAGACAGATGAGACAGTCATACTTCTCAGCTCAAAGCACATTATCACATTGGCCCAAGCACAATTTCTCCCTTGTCCATTTATACATTCATTCCTTTATCTCTTTGTTTTTGCCATATAACTTTCTTCTTTCTTCCCCTCTCTCCCATAAACAACCATTCAAATTTGTATAATGTATGCCTTTCTAATTAGTTGAATACTAACAAAACATATTGATAGTTTGTATGCATGTGTTTTTAACTCACATAAATGAAATTATATAAATATATAATGTATATATTTATGATTTTTATATTATCTTTACTCAGAATTTTTTTTAGTATCTACCTATGTAGCTATGTGAATGTCTAAGCTGATGTTTTTGACATCAATAATAAGCATCTACTACATTATATCCATCTATTCTCTTAGAGATAAACACCCAAAATGACTTCACCTTCCTACTTCCATAATAACATTGAAATAAACATTCTTATGGGCCTGAGTTCTTTAGAATATATACTGGATAAGAGGGTAGGCATATTTTTTATTTGACAAGGCAGTAACATGTCAACAAAGTTGAGAGCTCACTCTGTGCTAGACAGATTCAAATGCTGGGAATATCAATGAACAAAATTAAGTCCCTGTCCTCATGAAGTTTACATTTGTGAGGAAAAGACAGTCAATAAATAAATAAGTAGTAGGACATGCAAGTGAAGATAATGGGTTGAGAGTATTACATGCTAGTGTACACAAAGTCTAGCATTCACACTAGAAGTTGGATTAAAGACATAAATTTGAGATCCAGACATGAAACTAAAGTTACCTAGAAAGTTCATATAGATGAAGAGCTGGTCTGGGGATAGAGCTCTGATGCACTTTGACATTTAGAGATTAAAAACATTAGAAGAAGCCAACAAAGAAAACCAAAAGTGAACTGCAGGTAAGATAAGAGAACCAAAAAGTAGCGGTGTCCCAAACTAGAACTAAAAAAAAAATAATACTGTCATGTTGCTGATTAGTCAAATGAGATAAGGACTAAAATAAATTTTGATTTTAAAAATGTGGAGGTCACTGGTGATGTTGATAATATGGATACAGCTGTACTCAAACAGTGGAATGGCTTTACGAGAGAATTAAAGAAGACTTGGAGACTGGCTTCTTTTCAACATTATTTTGAGGAAATTTGCTATAAAGCGCAAAAGAGAAATGGGTTCATGGCTGGAGAAGGGTAAGTAGTAAAAAGAGAATTTTATAAGATGGAAGATATTATAGCATGCTTTCAGGCTGCTGTGAATGTCAAGTCAGGGTGGTGGAGAGATTAAAAATTATAATGCAGGAAAGACAGAATTCCTAAAGTCATTCTTAAATTGGTGAGAGGAGATGAGGTTTAGAACCCAAGTGGAAAGGATGCCCGTGACGTGAAGATGGACAATTCATCTGTAGTAATAGGATGGAACAAAGAGTTTGGAGGTACAGATGTAAGTGGTTGCGGGTAGGGGGAGGAGGAGGGACTGGGGTAAATATGGCGGTGGAAGTGGAACATTTCCTTTTCTATTTTTGTCATCAACTGGCCTCATTTCAACTATTCAGCTTCCTCCACCTTTACTCTTGCCTCTTTTAATCTCTCACAAAGCTCTGATGCCTCAGAATATAAAATGTCTGCACAGTGTATTTTTCATGTCTCTCTGCCTCCAAGTTTTCGACTTACATTTCCCTCCCTAATCAGTCAGCTAGCAAGCATGCACTTATTTTTTAGTAGAGGTCTTAGCATTAATTTCCCTGACCTATCCAGTAGCTTTGTTGCATATATACATATATGTGTGAGATATATATATATATGTATATATATATATATGAACATTTTGTATGACTGTCCACTAACTAGACTGTGCCTACAAAAGTACCTGGAATACTGAACTCAGTCATTTGTTGGTTCCCATTACTTATCCAACATATACTACAAGCCAGGCATTGTCCTAGATATTGGAGTACAGCTGCGCACCAAAGACCCTGCTTTTAAGGTGCTTATATGCTAGTAGCTTTCATAGAAAACAAGTTTTGAATGAAGCACTATTCCACTTTAGTAATGTGTCAACTTTACTAAATATTTACTAGAACTAATATTTGCTCACAGTTTCATTTCACCCTCTATGGCCAAGATATAACATAACACCAAAAATCGGGTGCTTTTTTGTTGTCATTTCATTGGCTTTTTGTTTGGTTTTGTGCTTGTTTGTCTTTCCTAGATAACCTGATCATAAAACAATACATTTTATAATTGCACATCTAAAGGAATTATGACTTTTGCAAATGTGGATTTTCAGGCTGAAACCTAATTTTTAAAAAAGCACTATGTTTTGAGTTTTCTTTACTTCAGATTGCTATGCATTTCTAAACTTCCCATTAAATTGACAATGGAAATTATGGGAGAGCACATATTTCTTAGGGCTAGTGGAAAATGGAATGAATGTGTCTGGGCACTGGCTGCTCCATGCAGGTTTTTTGACTGCAGGACACAAGATGAACTTATGGATCAGCTTGTTCATTTTTAATTAGATTCATTAACATTTCCAGGACATATTTGTTATTCATTGGTAGCTATTAATATTTGTAAGGTAATTGTCAAATCTGAAAAATTTCATACGGTATTTCCCATTCCCTAAAAACAGGCAACCTGCTTTTTCTATCAACAGGATTATTTACAACAGACACAAGTCCACCACAACAGTAATCCATAATAACTGAGGAGGGAAATCTTACACTACCCTGTTCTAAATTACTGGAATCACTAACTCCATATCTTATTTTTGGAAGGCGATCTGAAATGCAAGTTTGTTTTCCATTACCTGACATGGGTTTAAGAAATTAATGGAACTATCTTCAATATAGTTTACGTAATTCAAAATATTGGCTGCACACTGGCTCCAATTTATTCCCTGAGCCCGGGGAAACTTTGAGTGAAACTTTGGAACTGTCTATTAGTAAGGAAATGGTGAGAATTTAAGTGAGCACTGAGAATTGGTAAAATGCAAAACAAGTTTTAGATTTACAATAGTACTTTTTCTTTATCAAAATGACATTTAGAAATGTTTATCCTAAAAAAGTCTCTTGCTCTCCTTGCTTTCATTGTTAAGGAAATTCAATATACTGGGTTATCGACTCTTTTTCTCATAGCACAGCATTAGATGTTGTCCCTTCTGAGATTAATAAGGGAGACACGTCATCTCCTAGACCCCTGTCATTCTCCCCTCCATTCAGGATTATTTTAAGGAAGGGGAGAATCTGTACCAATGTGTTTCAGCTAGGAGAATGGGGATCAGGACTCTACCTCATGCACAGTCACCCTGTCACTGAAATCTGTTAGCAGAAGGGAGAATTGTCACTGCTGTTCTCCCATCAGTCTTGCTCAGCTGCAAATCCCTACAAGTTTGAAATCTTCATGAACAAGGTCAAAGCATGGAGTCACCAAAGGCTACTGCACGGGGAAGAAACAGAATGACAACCTTCTTTCCAACCCCAAATTCCCATCCTGCCTCCATCACATACATACTTATCACCTAATGTGACACTGAGGTCCCTGTTACATTGCCTCCTAAACCAACTTATTTGGAAAGAAGAAACAAACCCTCAATATCCTCTGTCACTGAGGATAGATAACAATTGGCTAAATAAAAAGTTTTGCATATTAAGGCCTACTTCTGAAACTCTGAACTAGTGAAGGACAACTAGTTCATTAAAGTTCCACAGTTCACCTGAGCTGTTTATACAGCTACAATGCTATTCAAAGGCTTGTCAAAAAGTACTTTTATTAAAACCATACAGGATGCTGTAAGCCAATTTTGGGTTGACTTGAGAACTATAACTCATTTCTTAAAAAAAGAAAAAAATGGGTTTGCATGAGGTGGTTTCCCTAGTGCAATTGAAACCGAGGAATAAACAATATATTTGTCAAGAGATTTTCTATTTTAATAACTTCTGGATCCCATGTTATTATTACATACATTTTATTAAACATTTTGAAATCATTTTTCTAAATCATTGAATCCCAGGTCATTGATTTCCTAGTTGTTTGTTTCAAAATATGCTATTGAAATATGAAATACATACAGAAAAATGCATATGTTATGTGTACTGCTGGACGAAGTGTCACAAGCAGGACCTACCCGTGTGACCAAGTGCCCAGGATGGGAAGCAGAACATCCTCATCATCTCAGAGCCACTCACATGCTCCCTCCTTATCCTGATATCCTGATGTCCAACAGCAGAGATTAGTTCTGCCTGGCTTTGTACCAGAGACTTTTTTCATATGTAAATACAATAAATTATCATCATTTGCTATGTTGTAACAGAATCCAAATTTGCTTGAATATAGCAAATTTGGACGTAGTATTATAACTCAATTTCCCTTTAATAACAAGTAGGAAGTAAATCAATACATCTACTTTCTAGGAAATCCTAAAGTTCTTTCCAAATATTTGATTTCTAAAGCAATCTTTTGTGATTTTTTTTCACTTATTAAGACACTAATAACTGATCTTTGTTTCCACTCCATATAGACTCAGTCTTCTTTCTAAGAATCAAATTACTCCCAGCTTGTCTTTTGAATGGGTTAACTTCCTAACTGCTTACAAGCTGATGGTAATGATAGCCAGCGTTTCAGGAACTGAAGCTAAAATGAAAGACACCTGCAATTTGCTATTGGAAATGGTGGGGAAGGGTCTATTTCTTTTTCTCTTTCCAGCTGCTCTGCTTTCTGCCCTCCTTTTCAACATCAGCACCAGCATCAGTTTTCTCCCGTCCTGTTTCCCTGTTGGGATCCAGCCAGGCTTCATCATTTCCTGCCTGTACCGCAATCCACCCCAGACCTTGTAATCAGCTGCTCCACTGTGACTCCTCCTTTGCTCTTTACCTCAGGCTCAGGAGACCCTCGGGTTGGAAAACTGTGGTTCATTTCCATCCTTTAACTCTCATTTCCTCCCCTCTTTCACATAGCCCTGACTGAATATTAATAATGACATTTTCTTACTCAGAGATGTTTAGATATGAAAAGAGAACTTCTCTTCTTTGGTTTAATCAGAAACAAGAAGACTGTGGAAACTGAAAGTTGCCCGCTTTCATAAAGCAGTCCTAACAGCTGGCTTTGGAGAGCTGAAAGGTTGTCATTTTCTCAAAAGGTACATTATTTTTTGTGATAAATATTATGTTTAGTAAAAATACCCTACAGCTTAAGCTCACTTGGCAAGTGTCACAAAATGTGTTATAAGTTCATCACTGCTAATGGCATGGATTCATGCAACCATAATAATAAATAAAAGTCATTATAATTTTAAAATGTTTGCCCTGTGCACAGCCCCAGGTTACCTTCCCCATTGTACTCTATGTTGTGATAAGGAGGAGAAGGGACCCATTCAAATAGAACACAATTGATATTGTGTCCATCTAAATCCAGGACACTGGTTGCAAGTTAAATATGAAAAGATACTATAGTTAAATCATTTTATGACACCCCCCTAGTACTATTAATTAGAAAGATAACTCGTCATTCCCTACTGACACTGGCAGTACAGTGTAAAATAGAAGAGTTTATAAACTGGGTCAATTATTATTAAATATCAACACACTATCATTAATAATAAGTAACATTGTAACTCCATTCTTCTCATAAGTACCATTTAATTAGTAGAAAATCTTTGTAGGGCTACATGAAACTATTTTACTTAAGGCTAAAATGTGGTCTATGAAATGACATGTAAGAATTCCAAACCGAACCTGGTTTAGGATCCTCAGTCAAGTCCAGTGGGGATGAAAACACGCATTTTCTTCCTTTAATTCACTAAATTAGAGAAGTTTGTATTCTGGGCAATTTCAGAATTGGAGAAACCTAACACTAACATTTCTGGATGCTGTCATCAACAATTCACAAGAAAAATAAAACCAGGAACTCCATTGATTGAACAATAGCTATGTATATTCCTATAAAACCTATCTAAATAGTCTCCTGTGATTGGAAGATGTCCTACATAAATAAAAGCTTTCTAGGAGAAAAAAATTTCCATTGCAATAGGTGGCAGTACAGTCCATCATGTGGTAGTTTTAAATTAAATTCAAAGTTACTTCTAGTTGTCCTAGGGTCTACATTTTTTTTAATTAGTCACTACTTCCATAGATATCAAATCCGTGCTAGGATATTCACTCTAACTCTCATTGTTTAGCTGTTGGTCAAATATTTTCTAATTTTAATGTTTAGATTGCTAAAGAGAGATCTAATTGTCTAATTCATAGAGATATTTCTCCATTTTATTGGTCTGGCAACCAAGGCACCAACTCTAAGTTAATGACAATTCTACTTCACTGCACAGTGCTATGATCTGTGTGAGAATTTCAGAAATTCTCACTGTCTTGACTATAACAAAGATATATACAATATTGAGGGCATGCCACTTCACTGGCCAAGAGAAATACAGTGGAGTCAGTCTAGTTTATAATTTATTTAGCAGAAGTAGTTTCACAGTCCATCGTGACGTTCCAGACTAGAATAAATTAGTAAACTTACTTAGCCAGTTTCTAAGGTATCTACAATGTGTGAGGCTCTGCATTAGGTACTGGAATGAAACACAAGGATGAATAAGGCATGATGATCATTTTCTACTAGTAGCTCACAATCTGTCTTTGGTGGAAGATGGGACTTCCATCACCTAGATGCACAGATTACCAAAGTGATTTTTCTTCAATAAATTTCATTTTAGTTTAGCAATCATTTAAACAGTTGAGTAAATACAGATTTCTTCCTACTTTCAAATAAAACATGTGTACCAAGAAAACAATAATGAGCATTTTAATTTCCTAATCTGTTCAATACTGATTTATTGATACAAAGAAAGATGGAAAAAAAGAAAATGGAAAGTAGTGATCATAAAGTTAATCAATGTTTGCTATATACCTACTATGGATAAATATCAGAAAAAGTATCTTTACTAGGAAATAAAGCTTTGAAGGAAAAGAAAAATGGGAAATAAAAGGGAAAGGACATGTGGCCAAAAGATAACAGAAGCTTCAAGATTAAAAATCATAGAAAAAATTAACTGACACCCATGGAATTAAAAACAAATGTGCTTGTTGAACTAGATATTATCATCATTATCATTACTATTAACACTATATTTTTTTTATTATGTAAGAGAATGAAAAAATAAATATCCTAACTCAGGGAAGGCTAAGTGGACAGAATACAATTACGAGCTATTTGGGTTGAGGGAAAGCAGAGGAAAAAGAGGAATGGTTGAGTCTTGGGAAACAGAATTAAATGTGACAAATGTAGAACAGTAACTCTGGTCTTATTGGAGATCATGCTGTCATATTTGAAGAATACAGCAACTCATAAAAAATAAACACACAATCACAGGAAAAGAAAGTTACCATTTATAGAGCACATATGCAGCATCTCAGTTGTGCATTGTGTTGAGTATATTTTCCTTTTAATAAAAAGCTCTTTTTAATATATAAAAATATATGAAACTATTTGAGGAGTGGTGAAAAAGCAATGGTTTCACATTCAAATATCTGTCAAACATATTATTTGTTGGAGAAAACTTCTCACCAAAACACTGCTCATTCACAAGACACTTGAGAAAACAGAAAACCAAAATGCAGTCAGTTGGCCCACTGCTAAATTTGTTCATAGTTTATCTGAACTGAGGTTTGAAACAAGACTGAATTTATATTCATACAAGAAAATGTACATTTCAAGGTGCAGCAACTCCTTTCCAAATATCTCAATACAAGATGTAGAGCTGGTTCTCAGCCAAATATCATAGGACTTCCACCACCGAAGGCAAGCATTCTTCTTGAAATGAACATCTTGGAATGACTAATTACTATTATACATTTTGTGGTTGTAAAACTTAAAAACAAAAACAAAAACAAAAACAAAAACAAAAAACCAAGGCAAACGTTCCCATGGATTACTTGGACTAATGGACCAGTTGTGACTTCACTGGCAACTAATCAGGAAGAACTAAATATGTCCAGCATTTTAGAGCAACCACACAATTTACATAATAATGGCATAAATATCATAAACTGCTGTTGAATGAGGAAACTTGTTGACATGTGTCATAAAATCCTTCAACCACAATGAATATCTTCAAAAATGAATTATATCACCATGCTGAATCAGGTTCTGATTCACATTCATTTGATATTTAGAGACACAAAATTCAAATACAATATAGTGCCTAAGCACAAGTTGCTTCTGTAGTAGAGCAGATATAAAAGTTACGAAATGCCTGAGGTTTTCTCCCCTTCTTTAAAGCTAATGAATATCCTCTTTAAATGTGTTAGATCTGCAATGATTTAAAGTAGAAAAATTTTATCCATATACGTGATTCCAGTTAAGCTGACAGTAAATGATGAGATAGGACAAACACAGAATTTCATTTTACATTTATGTTCAGCATTAGTCCTGATTGGAAGTCACAAACAGTAACATTTCTCTTACACATACATAGGCATATATGTGTATATATAGATACATGTAAATGCACATATATACATATATACACATACACAAACATTCTTTCATGAAAAATTGTTTAAAGAATGGGAAGCTGGTTTTAATGAGTAATTTTAAATGTTTGAGCCAGGAAAGCCTTCAGAAGAATAGTAAAATATGCTGAATTAAGTACATTATACTCTACATAATTACTCAAAAATTCTGAAAACTCAGTGGAAAGATTTTACTTCCATCAGAGAGATCTAAAGCCAATGCTCTATGAGGTACATTAAAGCAATACTTTATTTCTGTGATACCCAGTCTCCTAGAATTATAAAATAAAAAACAATTCTAATACTCTGCATTATTCCAACTACTTCATAGCTATTAATTTATTTAATCTTCAGAATAAACTTGTGAGGTAGGTACTATTATTATCATCTCTGCTTCACAGACAAGAAAACTGGTGTAAAAATGTTAAGAAACTTGCCCAAAGTCAACGATCTAGTAAATGTCAGATCTGAGTTTTGAAGTAAGGAAGTATGGAAGCAGAGTCTGTGATCTAAACCACTACACCACAATGACTTCCACAAAATTCTACCACAGTTGACCACTGAACAACACAGTTTCAATTGCATGGATCCACTTTTCTACAGATTTTTTCAATAAATATATTGGAAAAATTTTTGAAGATTCACAACAATTTGATAAAGTTCAAAAACCATGTAGCCTAGAAATATAAAAAAAAAACTGAGTCAAGTATGTTATGAATGCATAAAATATATGTACATACTACTCTGTGTTATCATCTACTACCATAAAATACACACAAATCTGCTATAAAAGTTAAAATTTATCAAAACTTACACTCACAAACACTAACAGACTGTATGTGGTGCCATTTGCAGTCAAGAGAAATGTAAATAAACATAAAGATGCAGTATTAAATCATAACTGCATAGAATTAACTGTAGCATACACTGTACTAACGTAATAATTTTGTAGCCACCTCCTATTGCCACTGAGATGATCTCAAGCGTTGTGAGTATCAGGTGAAAACAACATGTGACACTCATCATCTTTGTGTGATCAGTTGGTCTTTCCAGTAAACTGAGTACCTCAGTTAAAGTGATCTGTCATGGTTCTCACATACTTTTCAGGGTGTTTAGCATAACATCATAAAGCTTGAATAACACCATGCTACCCATATGAAGAGCCACTAGTGAGGCTAGGAGTGCTACCAACAAGCAGAAAAAAGTCATGACATTGCAAGAAAAGGTTGAACTGCTTGATATGTACCATAGATTGAGGTCTACAGCTATGGCTGCACATCATTTCAAGATAAATGAATCCAGCATAAGGATCATTGTAAAAAAAAAAAAAAGAGAAAGAGAAAGAGAGAGAGAGAGAGAGAGAGAGAGAGAGAGAGAGAGAGAGAGAGAGAGAGAGAGAGAAAGAAAGAAAGAAAGAAAGAAAGAAAGAAAGAAAGAAAGAAAGAAAGAAAGAAAGAAAGAGAGAGAGAAAGAAAGAGAGAGAAAGAAAGAGAGAGAGAGAGAAAGAAGGAAGGAAGGAAGGAAGGAAGGAAGGAAGGAAGGAAGGAAGGAAGGAAGGAAATTCATGAAAGCATCACTGCAACTATGCCAGCAGGTGCAAAACCTTGTGCTTTTTGCAAAACACCTTTTTAATCTTATATTAAAAATGCAGCTTTTATGTGGGTGTATGATTGCTATAAGAAAGGCATACCCATAGGCTCTAATGTGATTCAAGAAAAAGCAGTCATTTTATGATAACTTAAAGCAAAAAGAAGGATCTAAATCTGGAGAATTTAATGCCAGCAAAGAATGGTTTGCTAATTTCAGGAAAAGTTTTGGCTTAAAAAATGTCAAGATAACAGAAGAAGCAGCTTCTACCAACCAAAAGGCAGCAGAATTCCCAGATGTCATGAGGCAAACCATTGAGGAGAAAAGAGATCTGCCCGAACAATTTTTTGATGCCGATGAAAATGCCCTATTGTAGAAAAAAATATTCCACAAAGGACATTTATTTGGAAGAAAAGCGAGCACCAGGATTTAAGGTAGGAAGGGATAGAATAATTCCACTGTTTTGTCCAAGTGCAGTTGGGTTTATGATCAGGGATGACCTTACCTACAAAGCTGCTAACATTTGAGCCTTTAAAGGAAAAGATAAACGCCAGCTACTAGTCTACTGGTTGTACAAGAAGGCTCAGACAATGAGAAGTCTTTTTCTGGATTGATTCCATCAATACTTTGTCTTTGAAGTCAGGAAATATCTTGCCAGTAAGGGACTTCCTTTTAAAGTTCTTTTGATATTGGACCATGCCCCTGGCCACCTGGAACCTCATGAGTGTAACACCAAAAGCATCAAAGCGGTCTACTTGCCCACAAACACAAGTCTGTAATTCAGCCTCTAGATTAGGGGGTCATAAAGACCTTTAAGTCTCATTACACACAGTACTCTATAGAAGGGATTGTCAATGCTATTGAAGAGAATCCCAACAGAGGGAACACCATGAAAGTCCGGAAGAATTACACCATTGAAGATGCCACTGCAGTCATAGAAAAAGCCATGAAAGCCATCAAGCCTGAAACAATAAATTCCTGTGGGAGAAAACCATGTTCAGATGTTGTGAATGACTTCACAGGACTTACAAGAGAGTCAATCAAGAAAGTCAAGAAGGAGATTCTGGATATGCGTGAGGCTGAAGGGTTTTAAGATATGGATCTTAGAGAAATTCAAGAGCTAACAGACATCACACCAGAGGAATTAACAGAAGATGACCTGATGGAGGTGAGTGCTTCCAAACCAGTGCCAGATGATGAGAAAGAAGACATAGAAGAAGCAGTGCTAGCAAACAGGTTGACAGCAGGCAATCTGGCAAAAGGGTTGTAATTATTCAAGACTACTTTCAACTTCTATTACAACATGGGCCCTTCTTTGGTACAAGGACTGAAACTGAAGCAAATGGTGGAAGGATTAGTAGCATATAGAAACATTTTTAGAGAAATGAAAAAACAAGAAGACAGAAATTATTATGTATTTCTGTAAAGTTACACCAACTGTGCCTACCTCTTCTGCTTCCCCATCCACCTCCTCCATCTCTTTCACCTCTGCCACCCCTGAGTCAACAAGACCAAACCCTCCTCTTCCTCCTCCTCCTTGGCTTACTCAACATGAAGATGAAGGTGAAGACTTTTGTGATGATCCACTTTAAGTTAATGAATAATAAATAATCATCATGCCAGACAATTAATATACTTATCTGTTGTGTGCGTAAGTGAGTGTCTTCATGTTAAAATCTAATAACTAAAAAGAATGCCTTATTCACTATCATGGTGTTCCATGCAGCATCACTTCTGATTGAGAAAATTGTTTTACAGCAAATTAAGTGTGGCAAGGAGTTCGTACTCATGAAATTCACTGGTTTCGACCATGTACTCCATAAGCCTGAATCAACTGGCTTGATAGAATAGTGGAATGGCCTTTTGAACACTCACTTGTAGCATCATGTAGGTGACAATATCTTGTAGGGCTGGAGCAATGTCCTCTGGATGGTGACAGATGTACTCCAAGTCAATATTCAACATACGGTGCTATTTCTGGGCCATAATTCATGGGTCTAATTCATGGGTCTAATTCATGGGTCTGGGAATCAAAATGTGGATATGAAAGTGGTTTCTTTCCCTATTGATCCCTAGTGTTCCACTAGCAACATTTTTACTTCCTATCCCTGCAATTTTAGCTTCTGCTGGTTTAGAGATTTTTAGTTCCAAAGGGAGAAATTCTTCAGACACAACAATGATTTCCCTGAACCACAAGTTGAGACTGACTGCTACCTGGCGTCTCTGGCTCCTCCTATCACTGAATTATCCAGCAAAGAGAAGGGTTACTCTTCTGACTGGGTGATTGATCCTGATTATCAAGGGAAACTTGAAAATGACAATGAAGGTAAGGAGGAATATTTCTGGGATTCAGTAGATCATCAAGGGTGCTTCTAGTTCTCCCATGTCCTGTGATTAAAGTCAACAGAGAACTACAACAACCCAATTCAGCCAGGACTGCCAGTAGCCTACACAATTCAGGAATGAAAGTTTTGGTCACCCTGACATGCAAGGAATCAGAACTAGCTGAGGTACCTGCTGAGAGCAAAGGAATATAGAAAGGAATGTTGACTAATGGAAGAAGGAATTACAAATACCAGTTATGATCACATGACTAGTTGCAGAAATGAGGACTATGAAAGATATAGGATATAGGTTTTTCCTTATTTTGATATGAATATGTTTGTGTGTATACAATATTTATATGCATTGTATATGTATATATACATATATATCTTAACATATGTAATATTTATATACAATAACCAAATACACAGATATATATCAAACATATTTGTTTTCTTCTCTCCCTTATCCTCTTATTATCTAACATAATATACATGAACACCAGCTAACTCTGTATCTCAGGTTACATCTCTATTTAAGTTATAGGATGTCAAAGAAGGAATGTGAATCAACTATAAGAATGAGTATGATCCAAAGAAACAAAAAGGACTTTGTATCCTTTTTAGGAGAATTGGTTGGCATGTGATCAGTTGTATATGGGATAGTTGAATCAGGTTAGTCAGAACATTACTCTGTTGGTGTCTTTATACTGAGGTTACATACAGTTTAAGGAAATACATATGCTTGCCAAGTTGACAAAGGGTGGATTGTGGTGGCTTTGTAATATGTCAGCTTGCTGGAAAAATATGTTTCCCAGAATTCCCTTTCCTGTTATGTCTGGTCACAGTGGAGAACAAGAGAGATTCTTATTGGAGATCTGGATGATGAAAGTGAAGCAGCAGCTATTTTGTAGCTCACACACTGCTTATCACATAACATGAACAGAAGCCAGGTCTGCAACTTCTCTACCTTCCTGTCCCTTCAGCTTCTCTGACCCTTGGGCCAACAAATGTGTGTAACTCTATGATGAATAGCCCTGGCTTCTGCAAGACACCACTAAAGGTAGAGGGGAAAAGAAAAACACAGGTTTTGGTCCATTCTCATTGACTCCAGCTTGTGTTTATGGTTTCCAACTTGTTCTTGCTCTCTCCCACCTTACTTCCATCTTTCCTTTCTGATATCTACCTTGAGGACTTTAAGCTCCAGCTTCAGATATGGGGAGCCTTACAGAGACCACTCAACCTAACAGCTCCTACAGTGACATTGTGTGTGTGTGTGTGTGTGTGTGTGTGTGTGTGTGTGTGTGTAAAGCCCTAATTTTTCTGTTTCCTTGATTGAACACTAAAATAGTATAGAAAAGGAATACTGGTGGTGCAGAGAGAGGTGCAATAAATATGAAATTGAAGAACTCCTAGAGTGGTGAGATGGTCTTTAGAACAAAGGTGGAGAGATTCAGAGACATAAAAGAACAACTTTTTCTCTAAACTGAAGGGAAGAGATATCTAGGAAGACGAAAGTCAACACTGAAACAATATTAGATTTGAGAGTTTAATCTAAGACTCCCAAATCTCTGGAAAAGAGAGCAAGTTTTCCTGCAGTAGAAAACAGAGACTGTTACAATCATTAGCTTAATAGTGGTAAAGGTTCAGGAAAAATGGTGTGAAATTCTCTAAGCAGCAAATAATTACATATTTTTAAAGTATAGCAAAAATGATCTAGATGGTAGTAGCTATTACGAATTTGCCCTACTTGTATCTTTGCTTCTTCTTGTATCTTTCCCCTTCTATCAGAAAGAGAAGTGGCAGCAAGTATCATGGATAATTCAGAGTTAAGGAGACAAGGCAGAAGCTAAGGGTCTAGGAGCCTAGGGTGGTCCCAGGGAGTAGCATTAAAATAGCAAACCATGCTGACCATACTATTTCAGGATTCTACTGAGCAGAAGTGGCCCATTGGATAGAATGTGTGCTAGGAGTTGAGGGTCTGTTTTGTTGTGGATAAGCAACAGAGTCCCTGAAAATTACAATTTGGGAGGAAAAAAATTATCTGTAGAGATATTACCAAAGAGATAAACATCAAGCTCCAAGCTTGGCAGTATGACAGTATTCTGTAATCATAAGCACCTGAGTGTGGAAAGCGGCGATGGAAGTCAAGTACTGAGGCAACTGAATTGAGACAACAGTCCTAAGAATATGTACTGTAATTTTTAAACAATATTTATCCAAATCTTGTGCTATTTGCCTGGAATCTCTTACACACTCTGCCGTTGCATTTGAATCATTTAAATTAATCATTTAAAGTTCAGGGAAATCTAGGGGGAAAATTATTTTTTCTAAGTTTACTCTGCTTATTAATTTACGTGTGCTTAGTATTTTATCACACTTCTTTCGATAAATACCAGAACCTTGGATGATTCCAGTATTAGAATGAAGATTCGTATCAGGAAACAGTTAAATGCTAGCTGTAGATTAGTCCATGGATATGGTCGTCTTTACTTCACCCAAGTCACTTCTTTACTCAGCAGTATTCTTCTTACATAGATAAGCATGTGAGTTCACTCTAGGATCAAGTCAAACTAACAATCTGTCATTTGACTGCTTCCTTCCTCTTTAAATATTACTCCTAAAATTTTTTCATTTTGATAAGTCTTTTCTGATAAAATGTCTTGGTAAGCCCTCTGTAATCATAAAAATATAACACTATCTCCAAGAGCCTATCACTTCCGAGACGCAATCACTCTTTCTGCTATTGTCATATATGAACTGCAAGCAGTGCCTGGCGTGGACTGTGAGGCCCTGAGGCATGGACCATGTCATCCCCCATGATTTTTTCGTTTTTTGGTTTGGGGGATTTTTTTATATATATATAGCACTGAGTACACAGCTTGTGCTCAACAAATGATAAATAACAATCATGAATTTCATTTGCAGATGGGATCATTTGAGAAATGAAATCTTTTCATATGAACTGGTCAACAAATTCTCCCTCTACTCAGGAAAAAATGTCCTAACCCCTCCCCCTGAATGCAGATTGGATTAGATATAGAGTTTATTCTCAGGCACATATCCTAGAGTACATCAGGTTACTAAAATAAAAGTCAGCAATAGTGGAATATTCCTGGGAATGATGGTACATTTTGTGATAACAGCAAATATACAAATACAGGAAATACATTTCAGCACATTCCCACAATTCCAGACCAGGAGGTGGTCAGATGTCCCGAGTCAATTAGCCACAAACACCCTCTATTAAAAGACACACAAAGTACAGGTTCCTGATATTGACTAGTTCAGTCAGCCTAGTGAAACATCACATTGCTTGTTTTTTTAAAACTCATTGAATTAATGTAATGTGAATTTATTAAGTGCCTGTTATATGTCCACACTATTTTAGCAATAATGACATGTAGATTAATAACACCCATGTCTTTACCCAAAAGAGTCCACAATTTTATGGGGTAGGCAGATGTGTAAATAGTTACAATAGAGGATGGTGAGATAGATGTCCACATAGCAATATGTACAAGGTACTATGAAAGCACAGAGGAGGAAATACTAAGTTTTGTTGATTTCTAGATTTTTAAAGATATTCTCCCCAGACTGAAGTACCTACTTTACAAAAAGTTATATTCCCATCAACTTTAATACAACATGAATATGTATCTTTTCTTACGTCCTCAAAACACTATAATTCTGTTTATTGCTTTCTTTTCTCCTTGTAAACTTCTCATGGGAAAGAACAGTCTTACTTATAAGAATTAAGCTACTACGATCTTTTACCAAGATCATTACACAAACTGGCCTCACTGCTTCTGCTCTTACGCCCAATTCATTCTGTTTTCAATGTAGCCTGTAGAGAGATCCTATTTAAACAGACATAGGATCATGCCATCTTTCTACTAAAACCCTCCAGTGGTTTTACATCTCACTTGAAGTAAAAGCCAAAGTACTTACAATAGAAAATCAATCCGTCAACCACCAAACAATCCCACATCACCAACCCTACCCCCCATCTCAGTCCTACTGCTCTTTCCTTCACACACTCTACTCTCACTCACTGCTCTCCTTTGAAAATGATGCTGATCGCTGCTCTGAACTGAGGTCCTTGTACTTGCCATCTCTCTGGCTCAAGTTCTCTTCACATACCGCTCAGTCTCTCACCTCCCCTCACTCCATTCATGTATTTACTCAGACATCATCTTCTCAGTGAAGACTTCTATGGACAGTATATTTAAAATTCCACCCCTCCCTTACTGCCTATACCCTCCCCTCCTTTATTTTACTCCATAGCATATAACACTTTTAAACACACATTATATTTTTCTCACTTATCTTACTTCCTCTTACCTTATCTTATTTACTATAGGTCTTCCTCACTCTCCCACAACCACGCAAGTGGAGAATGAGTCCCAGAAGCTCAAAGATTTTCATTTGTCTGATTCATTGTTTTCACTCCTATATGGCAACCAATAGATTTATGTTTAATGTATTATATATTGACTTATGGATTTATTTGTGTAATTTAAGATTTGTCTTCCTATTAGGCTGTAAGGTTCATAAGAAAGGGACAACGTCTATTTTGCTCACCAGTGAATTTTTAATACCTAACACTGTCCTTGACTAGGAAATCATTTAAATATCATTTACCAGTAAACTAATGATACATATATTTATTATGAATGATATGCTTATTATGAATTATTTCAAAAGACATTTATAAAACCCACCACCTTGAAACTGACTTACAAATATGCAACTGTGAATCAAATCAATTATTTGATAAAAGTAGTAATAGCATAATATAATGTAAAAGAGTGTATCATATAAAAACCACTTAACCATTTAAAATAAAACATTCAAAAATAAACTGAATCTTATAACACTGGGTGAAAATACACACATTATGATATCTGTCTTGAAAAATATAAAGCTTGTCAAACAACTCTACTTATTATTAAGAAAGATATGCATATGCAGAAAAAAGGAAGAAAGAAATGCATGAGAACAATTAATACCAAATTCAGGAGAGTATATACCTCTACAGGGGAAGCGGGCTGCAATTAGGAAAAGGCACATGAGGGATTTTGACTGGGTTTGTAATGTTTCCTTTGGATAAGCCAGCTGTGGATACGTGGCTGCTCATTACAGTATTCTTTATGCATTTTGGTCTCTCTGAAATTGTTCCAAATAAAGAAAAACACAAATAAACATGTAAAATACACTGCCTACAACCCAAGAGGAGCTTTCAACTATCCCATGTTCTTCCTTTGCTATACTACCTGAGCAAGCTCTTCCATGTTTCTTGAGAAGCATGATGACTGGCAATGCTTAGGTCGCTTGTTCTCCAAGTTTTACCTCTTTCTGCTGTGCCCTGAATCCTCACTGGTGTTAACACCAGTACACAGAAAAGATGTTTACTTGCTAACTGGTTTTTATTCTTTATATTCAGCTGTAATTATCTAATGTTTTCCCACTCTATAGTAGCTGGAATTAAAGAGAAATTAGAAATATGGCTAAATTTCTTTCATCTATGTATCCAAAAAATGATTTGCCCTTAGGAAATCACTAGGGAATACAGTTTTCAGCACAAGTAAAATTTCTTCTTTGGGAGCTAGCCGGTACCACCCTTGGCTATTTGTAGTTCTTTACCTCTCAATATTCATGTCCTGAAGAATATGTAAAGGGGAAAATACTCTTGCAACATTTCTGGCACTGAGATTGAAAATGCCAATAAAAATTTTTAATGTTATTAATTCTTTTATGTCCCTGAAAGGCCCTAGTGTGATATTATAAAATCACAACCTGAAAAGCCTAAACAAGACTTAGAAATGAACCCTCTCATTTTACAGAGAAAAAAAAAAAAAACAAAAAAACAAAAACCACATATCTAAGTACTTCAGAGTTCGTACCAGAACCGAAGTTTCCCAAATTCTGGTCTGATGTTCCTAGCACTGTTCCCAGAAAATGTAGAGTCTAGTGATAATTCTCATAGAAGGGAAGAAAAGGAGCTAATACTGTTTGAGAATTCTGCTGGCTCTTGCTAGGCACTTTAAAGGCACCATCTTTTTTAATTCTCACAACAGCTTTATGAGGTAGAATTATAATTCCATTTTCCTGAGGAGCCAGCTGGGACTCAGAGCGGTAATGTCACTTGCCTCAGTTCCCATAAAGTAACAAGTGACTGAACAGAAGCCGGGCAGGATTTGTGTAAGTCCGAAGCTGGCTTGGTGCACTCTGCCTGCCCCTTTAAATAGTACTGGTGCATGAGAGGAATAGTCCATATCATGCAGCCTTAACAGGGGCAGTATTCCCCTAAGGGAACAAAAATTTTTTGCTACAATATGGTCCTCCAAAGGGTTACAGTACCTATAAACATATATTACAATTTCATGGGGAAAAGAGCAATCAAAAAAAAAAAAATCTAAACTATCTCCTTAATGGAGTAATAATGGGGTGGAGAAGGTTAAGAAACTCTCCTCTGTATTGTTGAAGAACAAAAATGCAAGTCAATTTTTAAGTCATTTTTCCAACTCAGGTATAAACTCAAAATCAGGATGCCTATTTCTCAATTCTATGAAATGTATATTTTAAACATCATTGGTTCTTTTAAAAGCCACAAGCTTTCTGCTAGTTAAAGCATGAGTTTCAGAGCCAAGCAGACTTATCAAGTTGGCAAATCAGTTCAAATATTCACAAGTTTTGCAATTACTTGAACTTTCTTAGTTTCGTGTTATAGGACCATTAAAATAATTAGCTGCAATAGCATGTGAAGTGCCCAACAAATAGTAAACTTTCACTCAATGTGACTCCCTTCCCCACATTTGGTTATTAATTTCTCTGAATAGTAAATCTCTACAAGAGGAACAAGAATTGGTTAAAATTGGTTAAAATAAAGGTTTTTTAGGGAAAGAACTGAATATTTTGACCACTATAGGATTATGCAGTTTTCAAGTGGCTGAGATTTAGCATTCAAGCATTTAGAAAAGTAGGAGAGGGTTCCATAGCAGCAGGTTTGTTGGAGTATTTTGAAGGAAGAATACTTTAAGCGGCCTGTGACAGAGGGGGGAATAAAGGTTATATTTACTTCAGTCACAACCTTCAGTGGTCAGAAGAGCCTGTCCAAATCATAAAAGATAAGTATCTTAAAGGAATAAAATGAAGGGGCAGCAGATAGACTGGGTGCTACAGTGATAGAAAACTGATGCGATTTAAGTTTCTGAAATTGTGATGTAGCAAAATATGCCTCAATGCAACCATTTCAATTCCAACACATTTTAAATGGAGGATTGTATTTCCCTTCCATTGTGCCAGCTTAAAAACATGACAATGAGGGTTGTAATCTTTATAATTGCTCGTATTTAATATTTCACCTCTCCTTCCATGATAGGTGATATGATAACTAAAGATAATTCTGTGCCTCAAGCCAGATTCCCTAAGGATTTTTTTAATTCAAATAAATATATTATCCTATATGTATTGCCAAAAAAACTTTACTAATAAATTTCACATTTCAAAGAACTTATTTACACATAAATTAATATCAATACTCATGTTTATTTTTGTAGATTAATATAATCCCTTTAGTTTCTCCTTTAATAATTTATTAAAAAGTAACATATCAGTTAGAAAGGATTGTACAAACAATGCAATGTAAAAAATTCATATATACATATAGAATGTGTATTTTTAATGAAGAATAAACATGTGTGCATTTTTGTGTATGCCGATCCACCTAAATCTGATGTGTTTGCAGTCTTGCTCTGTTTTATCACACAGGGCATTACAAATGGGGAGAGTTTGTTTCTCCAGCAAGAAAATATCACTTTAATCATCTACTTATCACCACTCTACAGAAGCAGCAATTCAGAAAAACACTAATAAAATTACAAAACAGTGAATCAAGAGCTGAGCTACTAAGTAAAAAGATGATGTAAAATTTGAAGTTATGTTTCTTTTTGTCAGTAAGAAAAGAAATCATCAATCTAGTGAATATGCAGCCATTGGTTGCAATGATTGAAGAACAAATAAGTTTGTCCGTGGGGTTTTAATTATCCTGATCTTTGGCTTTCTTAATTTTAACTAGAAAAAGAAAAAATAAATTTTTTCATCAGAGAAGTAGATGGGGCTCAGACTGCTTTCAGAGCAGTAATGCACTATGGTGTTCATTTCAAGGTACCAGATCCAGTTCCAAAGGTCAAGGTCATACTGCCCATTATGTTGGAGGAATTAAACCCTTCTGGTCCCAAAGTGGTAAAAGAAAAAGCAGGGTTCCATTCTTTGCTCATATTTTTTAAACAATTTGAAAATATTACTAGAAGCTGATCATCATGTTAAACTTAAAAATATCAAAAACTTTTCTCACACTATGTCTCCCTTCACTTCCAAAATGCCTTCCTATGTATTTTCAAATATCCTTCCTGGGTTTTACATTGTGTCTGGACTTCGGACTAATTATGGTATTGAGTGCCCTGAATAGGCTATTTTGCTTCATTGTGTTACAGTTATATTGCAGGACCAATTACACTATGTCAATGCAATTTTCCACATAGTGTTGACAGCTATTGATACTGTGGCTCAGAGGCTGTGGAAATGGGCAAAGTCTCAGTTGGGAGATTATCTTCTTTCTCCCTTTTGCTTAAATGAATCAGCTTGTTTCCTTTCCTTTTAGCTGCCTATTTTCAACCTTCTGTTTAGTATTCAGTGGAATTGAACCATCATCTTAATAACCAGGACTAGGAAAAAAAGGACCTATTCAGATGAAATGATAATTCTACTAAAGAACATGCAACAAATCCACATGTAACTTTCCTCATTATTTTCTCGTATCTCAGAACTTGTATAAACTCTTATAAAGTCTGGAGGTCTTGGTTTTGTTTATTTGGTATAAAATATATGGTCAACTTACCTATACATGAAAAGCAAAATACAACACATAACTTTGCACAGACCACAGAAATGAGAAAACAGCATTACAAAACTTTTAAAGGTCAATTTATTTTGAAAGAATTTATGAGAATTATTATACTATATTTTCAAATAAGCATGCCTACAAATTTTCAAGTTTGAGATTTATAGTCAAATAATTTCCATTTATAAATACAAATGTAGCAATCAAAATATATTTAACATTGCATGGCATCATAAAAGTTACTTTACGAAAAAAAAAAAAAGGAGCCATTTATAAACCTAAAACAGTAATGCTAGGATCTATAGAAAACAAATCTGTGCTCCTATTACAGAAAGAGTTGGGTCTTTCTTCTTTGATCTCAGAAATTCCTCCAGAATTTACATAACAGAGCTTAGACATGATCAATAACCTAAACAGGGTTTAAAATCTAGTGTTCCAAAATATACAGTTATACTCAATGTCTACATATATTCTCATAAACTTTCCTAGACTTCAGATGAATCATCAGAATCAAAACCCAGAAAACCTTCATTCAACAACAACAACCAAGTGCCAGCTACTGATTTGAAGCTTAGTGTGAAAAGGTGCCTGAATGCACTTTTGCTTCCTATCTGGGGTACAGTGGGGATATACTAGGGTAATTCAAGGTGTGAGGGAAGAGATGCAACTTGTTTTATTCATGTCTTCTCTATATTCTGCATCATTTGGCTTGCAACTTTATGAAACGTTTTAAATTTCTTTCTTTCCAATTCACTTTAGAACTTACTTGAAAGAAGTCAGTTTTGACCTTCCAGATATCCTGGAAAACACCATCAGATTGATATTACCACTTGTAATTTTTCACACTACATGGAAACAAAGTATAGACTCATTCTGAACCACAGAAGCAAATGTTCTGCAGCAACAAATGAAGCAAAAATATAGAGGTAAGTCAGAATGACAGGTTAACCTGGTTTAGAAGGTGCCTCTGGGAAAGAAGTATGAACTGGGAGATAGCTTGATTTCTGAAAACTCTAGAATTAGAAGATGTAAAAGATTCAGTGAGTGAAAAACATCCTGGGGTCCAATCCTCTATCAAATATTCATCTTCAGTCCTCCTTACGAAGAACTCCATTCCCATGAGAGAGATATATAGGAAACAGGAAATGAGATTATTATGATCACTTTGGGTTGATTTGCTTTTCTTGTGTACTAAAGGGTCTGTGCTTCTTTAGAACACGCCATGAAAAATAGGCAAGAGAATATAGAAACTGAAAATGCAATCTACAGACACAACTATTTTAAAAGGAAACGTTAGCCTGATTCTTCTCTAAGGATCAATAGACGTTTAGTACCATGTAATAGAATCCAAAAGGAAAACTGGCGTCCCTCAAAAGTCTCAGCTACACGAACATGTGTTACTAGCCTATTATATCACTCCCCTCTATATCTCAAAAGGATCCCTTTTTCCATTATCTCTTTCAACAAGTATTTGTTCCATGCCTGCTGTGTAACAGGAGGTGCTTTACTCACTAAGAACACAGCAGCAAATAGGAGGACGTAACCACGCAAAGATCACAGACAAGAGCATTCCATGCAACAGGGACAGTACAAGGCCCTAAAGTGGGAACACATCTGGTCTGTTCAACATGGTTGGAGAGTGAGGAACAAGGAAAGAAGAGTGTAAAATAAAGTACGAAGAAATAAGCAAGGACCAGAACATGGGGTACTCTACAAGTTAGGTCAAGAAATTTGGGTTTCATTAACTATGATATTTGGTGTTTTTAAAAGATCATTCTGGCTACTGTGAATAATGAATCATGGAGAAACAAGAAGAGAAATCAGTGCAATCTGTTACTGTAGGGCAATTAAAAGTGATGGTTGGTTAATAATAGAGATAGAAATGAGTAGATGAAATGAAGATATACTTGGGAAGTGGGCTCTATAGGACTAAAATGAAGACCTGGAAAAAAGGAACAAGGAATGGAAAGTAATCGAGAATAACTCCTAGATTTTGTCTTGAGTAGTTAGATGGAAAATGTTGCCATTTTCTGAGAAGGAAGTCCAGGAATGAAAGATTGATTGATCAAAGATGAAATAAACTAGTCTGCTAAAAGGAAGCACTTCTTCCATTCTTCTAAATTCCTCATGAGACTAAGTCACTGAGAATAACATTGCAAAATGTTATACATTAAACTTTTTTCCTTTTCCTTTTCCAAGACCTTCAAGTCTTCCAGCCCAAGTTCTTAGATCTATTTGCTATAATCTTGTTGATACCTATGACAATAAGAGAATGAATCCTCCCTTCTAAAGATGAGAACACCAAAAGGGTTCATACTGAGTCAAATGAAATTTGAAGGAAAGATTACACTGGATTTCACAAACCAGCATATAGTAATGTTTCTTTCTAGTTTGTTTCCATCTTTTTAAATTATGTATATCCAATATAGCATTAAAAACATTACAGGGCATCTATATGACTTTTGCTAAATAAAAGAATATTGGTCATCTCCAAAGAGCAGTCTCTAATTTTACATAAATAGCCACATTATTGGGTTGACATCACAGCACTGGGCACAAATTAGTTTTCTTAATAAAAGAGATAATAACACATCAAGGAGTTTATCTTTCTTTTGCGATTTCAAGATAATCTGAAAATAGGCATTTACAGAAAAAATGTAGTTCAGAAAGCAGCTCTTACCCAGAGATGCTAAGCATCCAAGTAGGGTCCATGAAGTCTGAACAATACATCACTAGCAGGATACTTAAGGCCTCTCCAGAGCTTGTACTGTTAGTCATTTTGTCAGAGAAACTGGCAAAACAGATTATCTTTTCATCAATACCAGATGGAGCAGGAAAGATCCTCATTAATCTACGTCCAATGATTTCAGATATGGTCTTTGCCCAAATCAACTTCAACTGAATTTTCAATCTAAACAACATATAACTACTATGTGATGGATGGATATGCCAACTGAAGTACCATATTTCCAAAAACGTTTGAGCAGAAAGGAGCTAATTGTTTTTCTGGGAAAAGAAAAGGAAGTCCTTTCAATTGTCATGGAAGTCTTTATAAACCAGAGACAATCAGAGGCCATAATTTCATTTTGTCTTAATGCCATTTCTACCTGTATGCTCCTACCTCACCCACCAGCATGGACCTCTATATCATAGGGACCCTAGTATTGGCTACTTATCAAGGACAGCTCCCTTGCACTGTTTATTCTTCCCCCTAGATGTGCATAAGGCTAGTTTCTTTTCTTCTGTCAGATTTCAACTCAAATGTTCTCTCCTCACAGAAATCTTTCCAGATCACCTGTGTTTACTTGATAACCAAAACTTCATGAAAACCCAATATGCAATGGCTCAAGCACAAAAGGATTTTATTTCACTTCTACTGAATACTCCAGACAATCTCGTGAGTTGCAGCCAGGGAAGGAGGCTTTGCTCCACACAGTCATTCAGGGACCCAGGCTGATGTTAGCTCTGTCATTTTTAACACATAACTTCCAAGATTGTTCCAGTCACTCTGTTCATCGTTATGATCTTCCAGCCCACAAGAAGAAACAAAAAGCATTAAAAAGCATATGAGCCAGGCCTGGAAGTGTTACCCTTCACTTCTGCCCTTGAACTAATGGAAAGTACTCAAATGGCCACTACAGTATTTACTGTCATATTTTAAATTTAGAAACTTAGTGTAGTTGGGAAACCATGGACCAGCTTTGGTAGAAGAAAAGGAGAATGAACTTTGACGAACAGCTAGTAGTGCCTACTACACCACACTAGTTTTAAGTCATATCTATTAATATTCTGTCTTTCCCACATATATAAGATCATTAAGATTTTTGTCTGTTTTGCTCCTATCACAATGGTCAACATTAGAATAGAGCTTGGCATCTAATAGATGATTAGACAATATTTGTTGGCTGACTGATTTACCAGGCCAATGTCTCTAAAGACTCCTGTGCAGTGAGACCTAGGTATTTTGTTGGTACAACTTCTCATGTCCAAGGACTACTTTCAGAAGTAATTACATCCATCTCCTCTTTGTGTCCTTTTAGAATTATCAAATGATAGTAAGAACAATTTCTAATATGTACTGAGTAGCAGCCATGTGCCATACAACACTAAATCTTTCACACGTGTTGTCTCATTAAGCCTTCACAATTACTCCAGGAGGTAGATACTCTTTTATAAATGAAGAAAGTGACACTTAGAAAAGCTAAGTAATTTGCTCAAGCTCCACAGTGAAAAAGATAACAGAACCGGGACTAAAATCTTGCTTTAGAGCTCGATCTCCAGAGCCTAAGGTTTTTCATCAGGCTGACATCTGAAAAATTATGTATTCTTTGAAAGCAGTGGTTCTCAAATGGGGGCAATTTTGGCAATTTCTGGTAACAGTTTTGATTGTCATGAACAGGATAAGGGAATTATCATCGACATCTAATGCGTGGAGATCAAAGATGCTGCTAAACATCCTACAGTTGCATGACCCCCACACACAACAAAGAATTATTCAGCTCAAAACGTCAGTAGAGCCAAAGTTGAGAAACCCTTACTTAGAGGGACATGCTGTTAGTCAATGACATGTGGTTTTGAACAAATCATAGCAATTACTCTTATTCTGATCTTCTCAAAGATTATTTTTACCCCACTTAAAAACCCTTTTCAACATTGCACCAGTCTATGTCATCATTCACTACTTCTTTTCACATTTCAGCTTCTAATTTCAATTTTTTCCTGGAAATTTTATTCATTATCTCTTTCAAACTTGAGTTGTCTTTTGCAACAGCTTAGCAAAGTCTAGAGTTTTTCATCCTGACACCTTCCAACATCCTATCTCCTATGACACCCCCTTCTACAGGTTAAGAACCTTTGTAATAACCTCCCCAAGGCAGACCTAAACCAAATGTTTACATAGCTCCCCCTCCCCCAATAACTTACCAAATATACTTATCTTATTTGAGGCTGCTGTGTTCTCTTGAATCCAGCTGGGATTTTAATGACCTAATGTGCCTAATGTAAATCCTCCTATTTTATTTTGTAAAAAATGAAAAGAGCAAGCTAATAGCAAAGCCAAGATGAAACACAAGGCCCTCTGACTCCTAGTATACCATTATTTTTTTAAGATACCACACTGACTCATATCTGACAGAATGTCCATATGCATTCACATTTGCTAGTATTAATGCTTTTAATCTATCTAGAGCTAACAGTAAAATTACAGGAACCTGCTAATTTCTAAGTAAGTTGTTTGGTCTAATTTGCTCTGTATATTTGTATATTTGCTCAAATACTAAATACATTTTAAGATACTATTTCTAGAACTTAAAACTACTGATTTTTACATGTCAGATTGCCTCTTCACTTTGTAGCCAAACAGTACAAATCTGGCCTCTACAAATTGTAATTAGAAAGTTTTATTTTAAAGATAGCAGCAGTGAGTAAGCTTGCTAATTACAAAGAACACAAAGAAACTCTAGAATTCAGAGGAAAGGGCCATGAGAATTCTCATCTCTTCTTTGACCTGCTACCCAGTTTTGATTTTAACTTAAACTGATTCTCGGGAAGAATGACAGGATGGAAGCAAGAGACGGGTACTGAGGATGATGCAAGGAAAAAAATTGCAGATGGAAAGATCGATCTACAGAAAAACAGAGGGGAACCAATCTAAGCAAATAGCCCTGAAATGTACACTTACCATCACCAAACCCAGGGTTTCCAGGTGTTTTCTTTTCTTTTCCTACAGAGACAAGATTGTCAGGATGTCAAGCACCTAATTGAACTCTGCCGCACTGCACTGTGAATTCCAAGGCTACATGTGTCATTCTGTCCATGTGTTTCTAATTTAACATGCTCTTTCTCTCCAGATAGCTTTACAAATAGCTAAGCACACTTAATGTGGTGACCCAACCAGGAAGGATGTGTCAGACTGCTAACTCTGGTGCTCCTTTCAAATGATTGTCTGGACAGGCAAAACATGACCAGCAATTGTTCCTTGCCAGGGATTTTCATGGCAGTAAGCCGTCTAATCTGGATATGATCTTTCTTATGACCTTGGCTGCTGTTTCACTGTAATTTTCTTAGACCTACAGGTAAAATCTAGGCATTCTCATGAATATGGAATTTTTATGGAAATGAACATCAAATATGGAATGTAAGCTTTTGTAGAATAATGAAGAAGCAACAGATGTGGAGAAGCAAGAATGGAAAAACAAGAGGAACCAGATGGTTAACACCCTCATGAAAAATGGATATGTGATGTAGCCCAAGCACCCTCAGTAGACATGGAAATACCGTATTTCCATTTTTATTCTAGCTCCTTGCCACTCTACTGTAATGCTGACTCTGGGACTTCTACAACACCAGAGTGTCATATTTGTCATGGAACACTGAGCCACACAATTAAAGAGTAGAACCATGAAGTCACACTAGATCTAAATGATTTTTTTGAGTCTGATGAGAATAGGAACAAAGAAAAAGAGGAGGGGGGGGAAACCTCTTAAGATGTTGCCAATACAAAGAATGGCAAAAGTCAGAAAGATAAAAGCAGAGTGATAATTAGATATAAAAACATCCCATAGAAGTGAAAACAGTTCAATAACAGTAAATTAACATTAAAGAGTCTGCTTGTAATTAAGTTAATATTTCCTCCCCACAAATTTTGTCAGGTACACCTCTACTAATGTATGCAAATACAAATGCCTTATGGATATTAATCTATGATACACAAATTTTATGTGCACAGTATATAATTCAAGATATAATTTTTTGTACTAAAGCCATTCAGTGCAGTTTATCATAATCCAGACTAAGAGACATTACATCCTGTGCCTATAGTCAAAGTCTCAGAAACATCCCACATATGCCAAAGTTCCATAGAGACCTAAATAAACAATAACTGAAAGGAGGACTAAAAAGAAGAAATAAAAACAAAATAGCCTTAACACTTACTTGTGGTTTCTTCCCCAAGCCAGTTTCTTTAATGTGAAGAGAGAACTTATGTATTTAAAAGGAAGAGAAATAAATGGAGAGGGGAGAAGTGGATTTTACTCCAGTTGTGATTGATCCTAGACTAAAGGACATGATGAGGTATTAATTTGTATGACAGTTCTAGTGAAGAGACTATTTGATGCACTGGTAATTCTAGGTTATCAAATATACTTCTGGTAAATTTATATCTAACTGCAACCAGTTTCTTGTCTGTAAAATGAATGTAAATAGCCTTCTTCACTTGTTTTAGTGAATTTTACACTAGCTTATTACACTAAGATTATTAAACACTTAAAAACTCTTTGAATACAACTGTTCCATAGAAATACAAAGGATCATAAAAGACTACTATGAACAATTATATGCCAACAAATTGGACAACCTAGAAGAAATGGATAGATATCTAGAAATACAAGACTTCCAAGACTAAATCATGAAGAAACAGAAAATCTGAATAGACTGATCACTGATAAGGAAACTGAAACTGTCATCAAAAAGATGCTAACAAACAAAAGCTCAGAACCAGATTGCTTCACTGGCAAATTGTACAAAACAAAGAGTTAATACTCATAGTCTCAAACTCTTCCAAAAATCTGAAGAAGCAAGAAACTTTCCAAACACATTTTATAAAGCCAGCATTACCCTGACACCAAAACCAGACAAGGATACCACACACAAAAAAAGAAAATTTCAGGCCAATATCCTTGATGAACATAGATGCAAATGTCTTTAATAAAACTCAGTTGACCTTTGAACAGTATAGGTTTGAACTGTTCAGGTCCATTTTACACAGATGTTTTTCAATAATATATACTACAGTACTACACAATCCACAGTTCATTGAGTCCACAGATACAGAACCATGAATACAGAGGAACCATACATACAGAGGGCCAACTATAAGTTACACACAAAAATTCAACAGTGCAAAGGGTGAGAGCCTCTAGCCCCTATATTGTTCAAGGGCCAACTGTATTAGCAAATCATATCCAGCAATACATTAGAAGGATCATACAAGTGAAATTTATACCAGGGATACAAGGATGGTTCAACATCTACAAGTCAATCAGCATGCTACTTCACATTAACACAGTGAAATATAAAAATCTGATCATCTCAACAGATGCAGAAAAAGCATATGAAAAATTCAATATCCACTTCTGATAAAAACTCTCAATGCAGTGGCTATAGAGGGAACCTACTCCAACATAATAAAAGCTATATATGACAAGCCCACAGCTAACATCATATTCAATGAAGAAAAAAAAAATGAAAGCTTTTCCTCAAATATTGGGAATAAGACAAGGATGCCCACACTCACTGCTTTTATTCAACATAGTATTGAAAGTCCTAACCACAGCAATTAGGCAAGAAAAAGAAATAAAATGTATCCAAGTTGGAAAGGAATAGGTAAACTGTCACTATATGCAGATAATACTATATATAGGAAACCC